>NW_027507787.1:209795954-210376040 GCF_037356315.1 Lithobates pipiens
GTTAATAAGGGGGTTTTAAAAATAATATCACTGTATTGCTTTTCTGCCAGTGGTTATTTCATCCTAAAGCTATAACATTTAGGGGGTTCTGTAAATTTTATGTAGTAAAGTCCCCTTCCTCCCTGTCCTGGTACTAGAAGTCACAGCATGAGTTGCTAGCCTTGGTCTGTCGCAGAATCAGGGGACCGTTCACAATGATGGTAAGTCACAGCGGACCTAGAGAGGCACTTCTTACATTGTACATGCCAAGTCTGGATCGCCTGTTTTTTTTTTTTTTTACTTTGCTTTTGGTGCATTAGAAAACTCCTGAGAGTCCAAGTGCATTAAACAAAGAAATTGCAATGTTCCAGACCGAGAAAGTTCTCAGGGGTTTTTGCACAGACTAAGAAGCATTTGTTTGTCAGATTGTTCACCCTCTTAGAATGAAATCTGCTGCTTCATATAACAATGTCAATTTACATGATGTATCCTGAAGTGCGGGCAATTCTAAGGTGCATAGCTGTGGGGTCAGACAATCAGGACAGACATATAAAACTCATATGAGCGTGTATGTATATACTGTACAAGTTCTAGAATTACACAATTATCTGCACATACAGTATATGTCATTAATGATAACATTTTACTCATCAGCATTTGATGGTAAAACCCCCCTTTTTTTTTATTTCAGATAAAAAGTGTGGAGGGGTTGGAAGTGGAACCCTTTTATTTATTTTTAAAGCAGAACTCCCTAAAAAAAAAAAAAAAAACATGCGACCGACTGTGTCCAATCACAGCCCGTCACAAATGGCTGTTTCTTGGTTCTCTTCCTCCTGTGTGAGCAGGAGAGCTGGAGAAAAATGTACAGTACACTGCCCAATTTCCCCCCAATAAAGAGGACCTGCCACAGCCCATCTGAGTACCTGTCACCAGCCCCAGAGTACCCGAGTACCTCTCACCATTTGGGGTGTTTAAATTTTCAAAATGGGGTAATTTTGTGGGTAATTTCACTGTTCTGTTGCTCCCGGACCTTCAAAAGTGTGCTGGGTTGTCAGGAAACTAAATGTGTAATTTATGCTCCTAGAACGCTTGACGGTGCTCCCTGCATGTTGGGCCTTTGTATGTGGCCAGGATGTCTAAAAGTCTCACACATGTGGTATCGGCATACTCAGGAGGAGTGGCAGAATGCATTTTGGTGTCTAATTGGAAGTATACATATGCTGTGTGAGAGAAATAACTTAAAAAAAATAAATCTTAATTTTCCCAAGAATTGTGGGAAAAAATTACAACTTCAAAAAACTTACCATGCCTCTTACTAAATACCTTGGACTGTCTACTTTTCAAAAAGGGGTCATTTGTACTTTCCTGACATTTCAGGGCCTCAAGAAATGAGATCGTCAGTACATCATGTGTAATAAATTTTCAATGATTTGCACCTAGGCTTGTAGACTCTATAACTTTCACACAGACCAAATAATATACACTTATTTTGGCTATTTTTACCAAAGATATGTAGCAGTAAAAATTTTACATTTACAAAATGAAATTACTTATTTGCCAAATTTTATCATAGAAATTAAAAAATTGTGGTTTTTTTTTTCAACATTTTCGCTCTTTTTTCACTTCTGTTGCAAAAAATAAAAAACCCAATGGTGATTAAATACCACCAAAAGAAAGCTCTATTTATGTGAAGAAAATTACATTTTTGTTTGGGTACAGTGTTGCATGACTGAGTAATTGGCATTCAATATGCGAGAGTGCTGAAACCTGAAAATTGGTCTGGGTAGGAAGGGTGTATAAGTGCCCTGTATTGAAGTGGTTAAAGAAGTTGTTTGCAAGCCGCGCTGAGGTTGCTCTGTGCAGGACGGCTTCAGAGTCGGATGACTTTAAAGCCACCCCAGTGTGAACCAACACTTACAGTGAGGGAAAAAATATTTGATCCCCTGCTGATTTTGTATGTTTGCCCACTGACAAAGAAATGATCAGTCTATAATTCTAATAGTAGTTTTTTTTTATAACAGTGAGAGACAGAATAACAAAATATCCAGAAAAAAAAGCATTTTGAATCAGTTCTAAACTATTTGCATTTTAATGCGTGAAATAAGTATTTAAACCCCTATCAATCAGCATGATTTTTGGCTCCCAGGTGTCTTCTATACAGGTAACAAGCTAAGATTAGGAGCACTCTCTTAAAGGGGGGGGGGGGCGCAAACAAATTCTGAAAAAAACCCCCATCAATTGCAGACTCAATGTACCATCAAACGCAGCCACTGTGCAATCAAACGCAGCCACTGTGCCATCAAATGCAGCCACTGGGCCCATCAATGCCGCCACTGTGCTATCAAACTCAGCCGCTGTGCCCATCAACTGCCACCACTGTACCATTAAACCCAGCCACTGTGCCATCAAATGCAGCCACTGTGTCATCAAATGCAGCCACTGTGCCCATCAATTCCTGTCCCTTCACCCCTCAGATCAGTCCCAAGTCCTGCCCCATCAGACCTCAAATCCTGGTATATAGCATTTCTCACAAAGTCTGGTATATAGCATGTCTCACAAACCCAGGTATATAGCATTTCTCACAAACCCTGGTATATAGCATTTGGACGGGCCGCCACTGGCTTCTAATCTCCGCTTGTTACCTGTATAAAAAAACACCTGTCCACAGAAGCAACTAATCAGATTCCAATCTCTCCACCATGGCCAAGACCAAAGAGCTGCCCAAGGATGTCAGGGAAAAGATTGTATCCATCGCAAAGCAACTTGGTGAGAGGGTGACAATAGTTGGTGCGATTATTAGCAAATGAAAGAAACACAAAATAACGGTCAATCTCACTCGGTCTGGGGCTCCATGCAAGATCTCGCCTTGAGTTTCAATGGCCATGAGAATGAGGTATCAGCCCAGGACTACATGGGAGAATCTCACTAATGATCTCAAGGCAGCTGGGACCATAGTCACCAAGAAAACAATTGGTAACACACTATGCCACGAAAGAC
The DNA here is from genome assembly GCF_037356315.1 of Lithobates pipiens. Classification (NCBI taxonomy): domain Eukaryota; kingdom Metazoa; phylum Chordata; class Amphibia; order Anura; family Ranidae; genus Lithobates; species Lithobates pipiens. The sequence continues at coordinate 209,798,931 of NW_027507787.1, forward strand.
TGAAATCCTGCAGCACCCACAAGGTGCCTCTGCTCAAGTAAACACATGTACAGGGCCGTCTGAACTTTTGAATGATTCAGAGGAGAACTGGGTGAAAGTGTTGTGGTCAGATAAGACCAAAATCAAGCTCTTTGGCATCAACTCAACTCACTGTGTTTGGAGGAGGAGGAATGCTGCCTATGATCCCAAGAGCACCATCCCCACCGTCAAACATGGAGGTGGAAACATTATGCTTTAAGGGTGTTTTTCTGCTAAGGGGACAGGACAACTTCACAGCATCAAAGGAATGATGGACGGGGCCATGTAGCATCAAATCTTGGGCGAGAACCTCCTTCACTCAGCCAGGAAATTGAAAATGGGTCATGGATGTATATTCCAGCATGATAGTGACCCAAAACACACGGCCAAGGCAGCAAAGAAGTGGCTCAAGAAGAAGCACATTAACCACTTCAATATAGGGCATTTATACACCCTTCCTTCCCAGACCAATTTTTAGCTTTCAGCGTTCTTACACTTTGAATTCCAATTACTCAGTCATGCAACACTGTACCCAAACAACATTTTTTATCATCTTTTTCATACAAATAGAGCTTTGTATTTAATCACCACTGTTTTTTTTTTTTTTTGAGACATAAGTGAAAAAAAGAGTGAAAAGTTTCTATGATAACATTTTGCAAATAAGTAATTTTTGTTCATAAATATTTGCCAAAATTTATACTGCTACATCTCTTTGGTAAAAATAACCCATATTATTTAGTCTCTTTGAAAGTTATAGAGTCTACAATCTGTGGTGCAAATCATTGAAAATTGATCACATCTGATTACACCTGATGCACTGACGGCCTATCTCATTTCTTGAGGCTCTGAAATGTCAGGACAGTACAAATACCCCCCAAATGACCCCTTTTTGAAAAGTAGACAGTCCAAGGTATTTAATAAAAGGCATGGTGAGTCTTTTGAAGTTGTAATTTTTTCCCACAATTCTTGGGAAAATTAAGATTTTTTTCCCCACAATATTGTCATAACAACAAGGTATTTCTCACACACAGCATTTGCATACTTCCAATTACCCCCCAAAATACATTCTGCTACTCCTCCCGAGTATGGCGATACCACGTGTGGGACTTTTACACAGCCTGGCCACACAGAGAGATCCAACATGCAAGGAGCACCGTCAGGGGTTCTAGGAGCATAAATTACACCTCTAATTTCCTAACAACCTATTACATTTGTGACGGCCCTGGAGCACCAGGACAGTAGAATTACCCACAAAATGACCCCATGTTGGAAAGCAAACACCCCAACGTCTATTCTATGAGGCATAATGAGTCTTTTGAACAGTTAATTTTTTTTCCACAAGTCTTCGGAAAACGTGGAAAGAAAATGAAAACGTATTTTTTTTTTTTTACATAAAGTGGGCAGTTTATAAGGTATTTCTAACACAAAGCATGTATATAGCAAAAATAACACCCCAAAATACATTCTGCTACTCATCCAGAGTATGGTGATGCCACATGTGTGTGACTTTTACACCGCCTGGCTACATACAAAGGCCCAACATGCAGGGAGCACCGTCAGATGTTCTAGGAGCATAAATTACATGTCTAATTTTCTAACGACCTATCACAATTTTGAAGGCCCTGGAGCACCAGAACAATGGAATTACCCACAAAATGACCCAATTTTGGAAAACAAACACCCCAAAGTATATTCTATGAAGCATTATGAGTCTTTTGAATGGTTAATTTTTATACACAAGTCTTCAGAAAACATGGAAAGAAAATGAAAAATTTTTTTTTTTTTTTTTCACACAATGTTGTCAATTTATAAGATGTTTCTAACACATAGCATGTATATAGTAAAAATACACAACACATTCTGCTATTCTTCCCGAGTATGGCAATACCTTATGTGTGGGACTTTTACACAGCCTGGCCATATACAGAGGCCCAACATTGAAGTAGTACCTTCAGGCTTTCTAGGAGCATAAATTACACATCTCATTTCTACCCATCTCACTTTTGAAGGTCCTGGAGCACCAGGATAGTGAAATTACCCACAAAATTACCCCATTCTGGAAAGCAAACACCCCAACGTGTATTTTATGTAGCATGGGCTGCAAACAGGTACTGAGGTACTCTGATGGACTGGTGACAGGTACTCGGGTACTCCGATGGGCTGGTGACTGGTACTCGGGTACTCCGATGGGCTGGTGACAAGTACTCGGGTACTCCGATGGGCTGTGACACGTATTCAGGTACTCCGATGGGCTTAGACAGGTACTCGGGTACTCAGATGGGCTTGGATAGGTACTCCGGTACCCAGATGAACCGTGACAGGTACTCAGGTACTCAGATGAACTTTCACAGGTACTCAGATGGGCTGTGACAGGTACTCAGGTACTTAGATGGACTGTGACAGGTACTCAGATGGACTGTGACAGGTACTCAGGTACTCAGATGAACTGTGACAGGTACTCAGATGGGCTTGGACAGGTACTTGGGTACTCAGACGAACTGTCACAGGTACTCAGATGGGCTGTGACAGGTACTCGGGTACTTGGGTACTCAGATGGGCTGTGACAGGTAATCGGATACTCAGATGGACTGTGACTGGTACTCAGATGGACTGTGACTGGTACTCGGGTACTCAGATGGACTGTGACTGGTACTCTGGTACTCAGATGGACTGTGACTGGTACTCGGGTACTCAGATGGGCTGTGACAGATACTCAGGTACCTGGGTACTCAGATGGGCTGTGACAGGTACTCAGATGGACTGTGACAGGTACTCAGGTACTCATATGGGCTGTGACAGGTACTCAGGTACTTGGGTACTTGGATGGACTGTGACAGGTACTCGGGTACTCAGATGGGCTGTGGCAGGCTCCCGGTTACTCGGATACTCAGATGGACTGTGACAGGTACTCAGATGGGCTATGACAGGTACTCAGATACTTGGGTGCTCAGATGGGCTGTGAAAGGTACTCAAGTACCTGGGTACTCAGATGGGCTGTGACAGGTAATCGGATACTTAGATGGACTGTGACTGGTACTTGGGTACTCAGATGGGCTGTGACAGATACTCGGGTACTTGGGTACTCAGATGGGCTGTGAAAGGTACTCAAGTACCTGGGTACTCAGATGGGCTGTGACAGATAATCGGATACTCAGATGGACTGTGACTGGTACTTGGGTACTCAGATGGACTGTGACTGGTACTTGGGTACTCAGATGGGCTGTGACAGATACTCCGGTACCTGGGTACTCAGATGGGCTGTGACAGGTAATCGGATACTCAGATGGACTGTGACTGGTACTTGGGTACTCAGATGGGCTGTGACAGATACTCAGGTACCTGGGTACTCAGATGGGCTGTGACAGGTACTCAGGTACTCATATGGGCTGTGACAGGTACTCAGGTACTTAGATGGACTGTGACAGGTACTTGGGTACTCCGATGGGCTGTATCTGCCCCAGCCAGCCTGCATTCACCCACAGCCCTATTCAAATGAAGAAATGCCCACCCCAGTCATACCCTGCCCTATATCCTATCCTAATGAAGTGATGATTACAGCTTTAACATGGAAATCTTTGTTGTTCATCTTTGTTGTTCAAATACCATAGGAGGTGCTCAGGTGACTAAAGGCGGACTCCAGCTGGAAACTGTTCCTGCGAATGATACCTCAAGGGGGAGCCACATGACGCAAACCTGAGGTACAAAATTCCTGTGAGCACCACATGAAAAAGATCCAGATGTACCAGCCGAAAGTCCACAGTCTCGCCCAACGCATCAGTTCCAGTCTGTCTGTGGATATCAGGTTCTGTCCTTACAAAGAGGCAGTGTTTTGGGGTAGAGAATTCCTGTCTGTACATATGAGTGATCACAGAATTGAACTAAAAGGTTTTGGAAAAAGTTGAGCAGAATGAGCGTTATAATGTGGACATTTCGTTTTCCTTCCTTTTCTGCAAATCTAATGGACATTCAGAAGCCATCCAAGAGACTTTTCTTTTTGAGTATTTTCTTTGGGACTATTTTTATTTGGCCTAAATGCTATCATGCCCCTCCCACTTGTCTCTATGGACTGTCACGCCCCTTCCTCCCTTTTGCATTCCATGGACAATTGCTATGCAGCTGAGATTACATGTTTGTTGTTTCCTATTTTTGTATGTTTAGAAGGTGATCCGGGTGAGGGTCAGGGGGTAATATTGGGATTGTTGTTGTAGTGTGCCCAGGACATGCTCGACCATTTCAGTGTATACTGTTTGAAGGGATGCTGGCATAGGCACTGTATTGTATATGTATTGGTTCACATGTCATCTACCAGCCTCTGTGTTCTAGGGGGAGCCTTAAGGTTATATGTGGCCTACCCGATAAAATCACTAGTAACACACTTATTGGACATAGAGGGGGATGTGCATTCAGAGTCTACAGGAACTCCACAGTGCTTGACATCTTAGATTGTGCCCTACATCACACTTCATGCATGCCTCTGGCCCCCATACTGAGATGGCCGAGCTACTTTCACAGCTTGCTTTTGCAGGATTCTCTGAGGGTGCCCAACAGATCCTTAAGAAGACAGCCACTGGCCTTGGACAACGGCACGTACATTTGTTGTGGAAGACCATGCCATCCATGGATTCTGAATGATTCCAGGGGATGGTGCTACTTGGCCTCATTGTTTCTGATAGTGGTTATTCTCAGGGACAGTGAGGAACGTCACTTGCTCAAGGCTAGTGTTCATCCTGGATGCAGCCTCAAACACCGTTATGCTAGGTCATTGTTTCTGGAAAAGAACATGACCTGGGCATGGTTCCTCTCAGGAGCCTAAGGGGGTATTGACTTGATGAAAAAGCAAAATAATTGCTTGGGAGCCCCCTGGGTAACATGGGGGGTTTGGTCTCAATGCTGAATCCTGGATTAATCCTGGATTAGGGATATTGCAATCTGTGTTGTACTGATTTTGCTTATGGTATTACTTTTATATGCCTGCTTCAGGTTTATTATGTGCATGGTTTCCGAGGTACTTGACCTTCCAACCCTGCTGCAGCTAATAGAATACATCTTAACTTTTACTATGGCCACCGGGATGAGTATGTCACCGTGAGAAGAAGCAAGTCATGTTCGTGGTTTGTCATGACTTAGAGAAGATTGTAGTAATATGGCTGAACCAGAGTGACTCCATATTTGTAAGTTCATATAGGATTAACCTGGTTAACATTACTAGCTGGCTTGGATTCTGTATCTGCAGACTGTAGCAGTTTTTCTGTAAACATGCACATAAGGAAATATAGCTTGCATAAGCAGTCTCGTTCTATGCTGTCTAAATAAAGAGATTGTGTCACAATATGTCTGGGCCACATATCCCATGACTGTGATTCAGAAGCAGATGACATGAGTAATGATATGTAATGATATGTAATGAACATCTCTGTATTAACCACACCCATGTTCTATGCAATGATTGGCTGATAAGGGTGCATATAACGTGCAGCCCCTCCCACAATAAATCAGACATCTGCTGAAACTGTAACATTGGCTGGGCTTTTTCCTCGTTGTCTTCTAATGCTGCAGCGTTAGATTAAAAGGGTTTCGTGAGTATTGTAATTGCGTTACTTACACCTAGCTGGTCTTTGTCAGGTATATAGAAATACCATTTTAATCACAACACCTATGTGTCCATGCATGGATGTTTTTTTTAGCTTTTATCAGCAGTGGCGTTTATGGGCTGTTCTCTGAACGCCAAAAATTGCGTTCAAAGTGCTGTTTTTCTGACCACAAAATAAGCTAAAAAAACGCAGATAAACACTGATGAATGCACATAAACGCTCATAAGCATGTGTTTTTTCAATGCATTCTGGGAGTTTGGGAATGCATTGGGGGATTTTTGGAGTGTCCTCTGTGTACTTTTATTAAAAACAACCATAAACTCTGACGCTGAAAATCGCGCATAAGCACTAGTACAAAACGCTTAAGGACTCACGCCGATATACGTCGGCAGAATGGCACGGCTGGGCACAAGCACATACAGGTACGTTGCCCTTTAAGTGACCCGGTCCTGAGCTCCATGACCGTGGCCACGGGACCAGTGGACCCGATCGCCGCCGGTGTCCTGCGATCGGGTCGCAGAGCTGAAGAACAAGGAGAGGTAAGTGTAAACAAACCTCTCCTCATGCTTCCTAGTGAGGCTGTCACTGATCGTCTGTTCCCTGTTATAGGGAAAGACGATCAGTGACGTCACATGCCAAACCACGCCCCCTACAGTTAAAAAAAAACACACACACACACACTTAACCCCTACACTGCCCCCTAGTGGTTAACCCCTTCACTGCCAGTGACATTTTTACAGTAATCAGTGCATTTTGCTTTGCATGGTTAGGCTAACATATGAATTTTGATTGGTTGCTATGGATTATTTCACTGAAGAATTTACAATTCTTTAATGACAGCCCTGGAGGTGGCCTAGGAATGGCACTTCCTTCTTGGGGCTCAGCAAGCTTTGATCACCCAGTTGGGGCACGGCATAATATTTCATATGTCCCCCTCATGTGACCTAGTTGTCCCTCCTGTGTTCTTCCCTAAATATGCCACATCCTGCCCCTTTTCCTCCTATGTCCCCAACACCCAGGTCAGGCTTCTCCCGCTTATAGGGAGTATAGTGAGCTTGTAGGGAGCTTAATGAGATGATTTGTATTCCTGACTTGCTGTAAAGTTTTCAATGTTAAAGGGTTAAGAAGTGCTGTCCCCTGAGAGACTCAGACCAGTTAATAGAGTATTAACGTCTCTCCAGCCGAACGGAAGTTAATGCATTGCCAAGTCGGCGAGGCCTCCCCCCTTACTAGACGCAGCAGAACCTTGCGATAAACACTTCTTTAATCTAAGCAGGACAATCAAGGAGAAGGAATTTGCTGCCTTTTGTGAGAGAAATGTAATGCATACGCAAGAAGGCGGCTGACCTCCCGTAAGGTTACCAGTGACAGCAGGGCTTAACTGCTTTATAGGAAATAAAATATCCCCGTCACACTGCTTTGTGGATGATGACAGGGATATTGAACAGCATATTATGTGTGTTACAATCCCAGATCCTATCTGCAAGCATGGCCTAAAAAAAGAAGAAATTAGGGTTTTGGCATCGCTCCTGACAAAATTATTTCTGCAGAGCTCTTTTCCCTACGCAATGTGCTTTTCTGGCTCTTTATTTTTATAGATATTTAATTGCTGTGCAAAAAGTCCAGGAAGAAAGTTATTCATATATAGCTATAGACATTATATATATAATTATATATACATTATCTCACAAAAGTGAGTAGACCTCACATTTTTGTAAATATTTTATTATATCTTTTCATGTGACAACACTGAAGAAATGACACTTTGCTACAATGTAAAGCAGTGAGTGCACAGCTTCTATAACAGTGTAAATTTGCTGTCCCCTCAAAATAACTCAACACACAGCCATTAATGTCTAAACCGCTATCAAAGTGAGTACACCCCTAAGTGAAAATGTCTAAATTGTGCCCAAAGCGACAATATTTTGTGTAGCCACCATTGTTTTCCAACACTGCCTTAAAGTGGTTGTAAACCCTTACAACACACTTTGACCTACAGGGGATCTGTCCTAAAGAACGATTTTAGGGACTTGGGAGCTAAATTGAGGAAAAGGACCTCCAAGGTAGTATTTTCAGGATTACTACCGGTACCTCGAGCCACACCAGAAAGGTAGAGGGAGATTAGGGAAGGAACCAAGTGTCTGAAGAGCTGGTGTAGTAAGAAGGGGTTTGGGTTCCTGGATGACTGGGCTGACTTCTCAGTCGATCACCAGTACTATAGAAGGGACGGACTGCACCTAAATGAGGAGGGTGCAGATCAGCTGGGAGTAAAGGTTTCAGAAAAGTTAGAGAGGTTTTTAAACTAGGCAACTGGGGGGCCCAGAGGTAGATATAGTCAGGGAGGAACATATTCCAGAGGGTAGTATTGGGGGCATTAGTGGTAGGTTGACTAAAGCACATAAACCCAAGGTAAGTATAGTAACAAGTGCTAGTTGCAATCTTAGAACACCCAATAAGAGGATAGTATGTGACCGGTCTAAACTATGTGGCATGTTCACTAATGCCAGAAGCCTGGCGGACAAGATGGGTCAACTAATGATACTGTTGTACAACGAGGATTCGAATTTTGTGGGAATTTCAGAGACCTGGTACAACAGCTCTCATGATTGGCTGGCAACCATTCAAGGGTATACCCTTAAGGGAGCTAGGGAGGAGGTGGAATCCTTATGGGTAGAGCTCCAAAGGGATGAAGCTAAGGGGAAAATAATACTGGGAGTATAATATAGGACCCCTAACCTGAGGGAGGAGGTGGAGACAGATCTCCTATCACAATTTGGATTAGGAGCAAGGATGGGAAGTGTTATCATAGTGGGGGATTTTAATTATCCAGACATAGACTGGGCGGAGGGAACCATGCATTCGTCTAAGGCTCACCAGTTCCTAAATGTCTTGCAGGACAATTTCATAGTTCAGATGGTAGACACACCAACTAGAAATGAAGCGTTACTGGAACTACTGATTACCAACAATACAGACCTGATCACGGATGTGGAACTACGGGACAATTTAGGAAACAACGATCACAGGTCAATTGGCTTCCATATAAATCACACAAATAGGAAACATAAGGGGAATACAAAGACACTGAATTTCAAAAGAGCCAACTTCCCTAAACTACGAACCTTGTTAGAAGGCATGAATCGGGATAAAATTTTAGGAACAAAAAACATGGAGGAGAGATTAGTTTGCTTTAAGAGTATATTAAATAAGGGCATTAGCCAATGCATCCCATTAAGAAATACATTTAAAAGAGCAAACAAAAGTCCTGGATGGCTTAGCTCAAATGTAAAAATGCATATAAAAGCAAAGGAGAAGGCCTTCAAAAAATACAAAGCTGAGGTATCATCATCAGCATTCAGACTTTATAAAGAATGCAACAAGAAATGTAAGAGTGCAATTAGGGCGGCTAAGATAGAGCACGAAAGCCACAAAGCAGAGGAGAACAAAAAAAATCCCAAGAAATTCTTTAAGTATTCTTTTAGTAGTTTTTTTAAAGTAAAAAAAAGGGAGGACAGACCATATTGGCCCCATAAAGAATGAGGAAGGACATCTGGTTATAAAGGATGGGGAGATGGTGAAGGTATTGAATTTATTCTTCTCCTCGGTCTTCATGAGGGAATCGGGGGGCTTCAGAAACCAAAACCTGCAGTGTTTATCCTTATGACACCATCACAGAAAGCACCTCTATGGGTAACAGAGGACAGAATTAAAATAAGAGATGGGAAACGTAACATTAACCACTTCAGCCCCAGAAGGATTTACCCCCTTCCTGACCAGAGCACTTTTTGCGATTCGGCACTGCGTTCCTTTAACTGAAAATTGCGTGGTTGTGCAACGTGGCTCCCCAAAAAAAATGTAAGTCCCTTTTTCCCCACAAATAGAGCTTTCTTTTGGTGGTATTTGATCACCCCTGCAGGTTTTATTTTTTGCGCTATAAACAAAAAAAGAGCAACAATTTAAAAAAAAAGCATTATTTTTTACAATTTGCTATAATAAATATCCCCCAAAAATATACATTTTTTTCCCCTCAGTTTAGGCCAATACGTATTCTTCTATATATTTTTGGTAAAAAAAAAAAAAAAAATCACAATAAGTGTTTATTGATTGGTTAATAACTAGTAATACTAGTAATGGCGGCGATCAGCGATTTTTAGCATGACTGCGACATTATGGTGGACACAGCAGGCATTTTTGACACATTTTTGGGACCATTGTCATTTAAACAGCAATCAGTGCTATGCAAATGCACCAATTTCTGTGTAAATGACACTGGCAGTGAAGGGGTTAATAAATCACCAGGACCAGATGGCTTGCATTTGAGGGTACTTGGGGAACTCAGTCAAGTAATTGCCAAACCATTGTTCCTCATTTTTACTGTCAGTCTACTGACTGGAATGGTACCAGCTGATTGGAGAAAAGCCAGTGTTTCACCAATATTTAAAAAGGGCCCAAAATACATTCCTGGGAATTACAGACCAGGTAGCCCAACATCAATAGTATGCAAGCTTTTAGAGAGGATGATAAGGGACTATATACAAGATTTTAGTAAGGGTATCATTAGCAGTAATCAGCATGTATTCATGAAGAATCATTCTTGCCAAACCAATCTATTAAACTTCTATGAGGAGGTGAGTTGCCATCTAGATAAAGGAAGGCCCATAGACGTGGTGTATCTGGATTTTGCAAAAGCATTTGACACAGTTCCCCATAAACGTTTACCGTACAAAATAAGGTCCGTTGGCATGGACCATAGGGTGAGTACATGGATTGAAAATAGGCTACAAGGGCGAGTTCAGAGGGTGGTGATAAATGGGGAGTACTCAGAATAGTCAGAGGTGGGTAGTGGGGTCCCCCAGGGTTCTGTGCTGGGACCAATCCTATTTATTTTTTTCATAAATGACCTAAACAGGGGTAAACAGTTTAATCTCTGTATTTGCGGATGATACTAAGGTAAGTAGGGCAATAATTTTTCAGCAGGATGTGGAAACTATTATATGTGCAAAAAAATATATATGTCACAACATCACAACATGATCCCTCCCTTCAGAGACTGTAATTATATCAAACATAAGCTGCTCACACCCCAAACCGTGCAATCACTACACAGGAAAATCAAATAATGTAATGAGATGATCAATGTTATTCACTTTACCTGTCAGTGGTCCTAACAATACAGCTGAACATTGTAAATCCAAAAAAGGGTTCCAGCAGTCTCATAGTCTGCAAAATAGAAGCATTTATTTTCTTTTGTGTTGCTGTTGAGGGGTTATTCTCGTTTCCAGTTTGATAAAATGTGCTCCGCTTTACAGAAAGGGGGGATACATCTCTCTGATGGAGCCCTGAATAGCAGAAAAAAGTTATGAGTTGACATATCCTTTAACATGCCATGCATGCATCCTTGACATATACCATGAATACATCGCACATGAGTAAATGGGTGCTTATTACCGAGTGAAGTTTTAGGGCCGGTTCACACTGGTCCGACATGGCCTCAGACTTTCAAAGCACAAGTCGCATGACATTTCAAAATCAATGGTTCCCTATGAAAGCCATCTTAACTGGTCCGACTTGCGTCGGTCGGACTTTGAAAATGCTTCCTGCTCTACTTTGGTCCGACTTGGGCACAATTTCAGCCCACTGATTTGAATTGAAGTCGGGATCAACATATTAACTTATCTGACTTGTAGCATGCGACTTGTGCTCTGAGGTTCTTCAGGGTGCCCTTTGAGTCTTATATGGATCTTGAGGGGAAACCCAACACCAAAATAAATAGAGTGGGGTCCAGTGATGTAAGTAACTCAGTTAAAATAAACTGAGTTACTTAATACAGTTACTTTAGAGGGCAACGAGTAATCTAACGGATTACTCTTCCCCTCGTGGTAACTCAGTTCCCATTACTTGGGCGGCATTACCGCAATTACATCTACCGCCCGGGAGGCCCGCCTATCCAGAGAGAGAGAATGTAGGGAGGCGGGGCGGACACTGAAAAATGAAGTCAGCTGACACCAAATCGAGTGAAGGGAAGGGTCTCTCTCTCTCTCTCCCCCCATGAGGAAAGACATCCCTGGAGGCATTCAAGTAAGTGACTGTCTGACGATTCAGTGGTGGTGGGGGATGAGATCAGTGAGAGGCAGAGGTGGTGGTGGGAGAGGATGGCACCACCCCCGCTGCCACCCCCCCCCCCCCCCCCCAAGTAGCACCGCTGCCTGCCACCTCCCAAAGTACTGCACACCACCAGCGGTGGTACCATCGCTGCCACCTCTCAAGTACCACCGCTGCCATCCCTGTCACAGTTACTTTGATGAGTAACTAATTACTTTTCCAATGTAGTAACCAAGTTACTAACGCAAGTACTTTTTCGGAGAAGTAATTTGTAACTTAACTAATTACTTTTTTAAAGTAAGATGAACAAAACTTCCCTCCCGAGAACATACCATTTTGGTCTGGTATGGATTTTAACTGCTTGTCGACCAGCTCATGCCGATATACGTCGGCAGAATGGCACTCTAGCATAAACTGATGTAACTGTACGTCGGTCCGCAAAAGCAGGATAGAGTGCGCGCCACTGGAGTGTGCCCGTGGGTCCTGCAGACTTGCTGTCCACCGGTGGCCTGCAATCACAACGAGGAGAGGCAGAAAAGGGAACTGCCTATGTAAACAAGGTATTTCCCTGTTCTGTCTACTAACATGACAGAGATCTTCTGTCCCGTCATCGGGAACATCAATCTCCGTCATGTCAGTGGTAGCTCATCCCCTGTCACGTACCTTCAAGTAGCGAGCCCGGATTGCGGAGAGAGGCCTCCTTTACAACTCCCACCACCGGTTTCCTGGCAATGTAACAGGGAACACGGGAGTAAGGAGGGGTACAGGTGCCTGGCAGGATCAACAGATGGGTAGGCGAAGTTCAGTGGAGCAGGTAATCACAGTGAAGGAATCAGCAGGAAGTTTATAGCAGATACACAGTTCAATGGAGCAGGTAACCAGTTGAACAGGTAACCAGTGAAGGGATCAGCAGGTAGTTTATAGCAGATACACAGTTCAATGGAGCAGGTAACTTGGTGATAAGCAGTGCAGGAAAGCAGGCCACTTGTAGCAGGTGAACAGTGTAATATACACAAGTGCTTGCAGCAGATAAACAGTCAATATGAGCAGGCACTTGAAGCAGATGAACAGTGCAATACTAGCAGGTTACTTGTAGCAGATGACACAGTTCAGTATAAGCAGGTTACTTGCAGCAGATGACACAGTTCAGTATAAGCAGGTTACTTGCAGCAGATAGGTAGTTCAATAATGAGCAGGCACTTATAGCAGATGAACAATTCAATACTAACAGATTACTTGTAGCAGATGACACGGTTCAGAATAAGCAGGTTACCCCTTTAGCAGACGGATGGTCAGAGCAAGCCGGATCGGATACCAGACAGGAACGAAGTACAAGGGAACAGGCAGGAGAATAGTCACAACAAGCCGAGGTCAGGTGCAGGCGGATAGCAGATGGGTCACAGGCAGGCCGGGTCAAACAGGAACAAACAATACGGATCAGGTCTCACAGATATAACGCTGTAGAGCAGACAGCAAAGACTAATGGCAAGAGGCTGGTTTAAATAGGCCGTTTGGCGCCAACACGGACGCACGCACGCGTACGAACGCAAGGGCGTTCGTACGATCGTGCGTACCCGCGACAATCGTAAATCAGAAGACCTGGAGGACAATCTCTTCATGCGATTTTCATGACATCCCCCCTACAGTTAGAACATGCTGAGGGAACATACTTACCCCCTTGATCGGCCCCTAGTGTTTAACCCTTTCCCCGCCAGTGACATTTATATAGTAATCAGTGGCTATTTTTAGCTCTGTTTGCTGTATCAATGTCAATGGTATCAAAATAGCATCAAAAGTGTCTGATCTGTCCGCCTCAATGTCGCAGCCCTGATAAAAATTGCAGATCACCGCTATTACTAATAAAAAATAATAATAAAAATGCCATAAATCTATCTCCTATTTCGCAGACGCTATATCTTTTGGGCAAACCAATCAATATACACTTACTGCATTTTTTTTTTACCAAATATATATTTAAAAATACATATTGGCCTAAACTGAGAAAGAAATTAGTTTTTTTATATATTTTTTGGGGATATTTATTATAGCAGAAAGTAAAAAAGTTTTTCTTTTCAAAATTTCGATCTGTTTTTGTTTATAACACAAAAAATAAAACACCAAAAGAAAGCTCCATTTGTGGGAAAAAAAGGATGCAAATTTTGTTTGGGTACAACATTGCATGACTGCACAATTGTCAGTTAAAGTGACGCAGTGCCAAATTGTAAAAAGTGCTCTGGTCAGGAAGGGGGTAAAATCTTCCAGGGTTGAAGTGGTTAAGGGGAACCCCCCCACCAAATTTTTTTTTTTAAATTGTTTGGGTTCCCCCCCCCCCCAAAATCTATACCAGACTGCTATCCGAGCATGCAGCCCGGCGAGTCAGGAAAGGGAGGGAAGAGCGAGCACCTCCCGGACCATACCAGGCCACATGCTCTCAACGTGGGTGGGTGCTTTGCGGCATGGGGGGCTCTGTGTCCCACACTCCAAAGCACCTTGTCCCCCATAAAGAATGTCCACCGTCATACCTCTTCTCCCTCCGTTGATGACTTCTTCCTCCACTGACCCAGTCCTCCTCCGACACTAGTTCCCGCTATTGTGTCAGGTCCGGTGTATGCCAGTTCTAGAGCCATGTGATGTGGCCACCCGGAGGACGTTACTTGGAGACCCAACAACGTCATGAGGACCGGCCATCAGTGGCGCATACCTTTTCCGAATCAAACAAATTGTACCCAAAAGATTTTCCACCCACTAGCAACTTACCCACCATTGCTTATCCAAATGCCCAAAGCCATTTTTTTAAGCATTGGCTGGAATTGGAATTTTTTTTGTCTACCTAATCGGGAAATTATCCTTCATTTCATTTGTCAGAGACATAACAGGTAGTGAGAGGAAATCTCTCATAGGCAGTTGTCACAAACAAAATCCCTTAGTTTCAGTCTATGTGACAATGGACACATAGAGAGAGGTAGATCTACCCCCTGGGGACACAGACCACAATTATTACTATTATTAGGTCCACCTTGCTAGTACCGGGTTGGACCTCCTTTTGCCTTCAGAACTGCCTTCATTCTTCATGGCATAGATTCAACAAGGTGTTGGAAACATTCCTCACAGATTTTGGCCCATAGTGAGAGTAGAACGCAGTTGCTGAAGATTTGTTGGCTGCACATCCATAATGCGAATTTCCCCCCACATCCCAAAGGTGCTCTATTGGATTGAGATCTGGTGACTGTGGAGGCCATTGGAGCACAGTGATCTCATTGTCATCTTCGGGAAACCAGTGGGGAGATGATTTGCGCTTTGTGACATGGTGCATTATCCTACTGGAAGGAGCCATCAGAAGATGGGCAAACTGTAGTCAAAAAGGGATGAATTATGGTCAGCAACAATAGTCAGGTATCCGGTATCAGTGCAAACACGAGGAGTTGTGCTTCTACCAAACAGTTCTACTTTGGTTTCAAAGTCATATGACCATATGACATTCTCCCAATCCTCTTCTGGATCATCCAAATGCTCTCTACCAAACCTTAGACAAGCCCGGACATGTACTGGCTTAAGCAGGGGGACACATCTGGCACTGCAGGATCTGAGTCCCTGGCGGCGTAGTGTTACTGATGGTAGCCTTTGTTACGTTGGTCCCAGCTCTCTGAAGGTCATTCACTAGGTCCCCCTGTGTGGTTCTGGGATTTTTGCTCACCGTTCTTGTGATCATTTTGACCCCACAGGGTGAGATCTTGCGTGGAGCCCCAGATCGAGGGAGATTATCAGTGGTCTTGTATGTTTTCCATTTTCTAATTATTGTTCCCACAGTTGATTTCTTCACACCAAGCTGCTTGCCTATTGCAGATGCAGTCTTCCCAGCCTGGTGCAGGTCTACAATTTTGTTTCTGGTGTCCTTCGACTGCTCTTCGGTCTTCATCATAGTGGAGTTTGGAGTGTGACTGTTTGAGGTTGTGGACAGGTGTCTTTTATACTGATAACAAGTTCAAACAGGTGCCATTAATACCGGTAACGAGTGGAGGACAGAGAAGCCTGAAAGAAGAAGATTCAGGTCTGTGAGAGCCAGAAATCTTGCTTCTTTGTAGATGACCAAATACTTATTTTCCACCATAATTTGCAAATAAATTCTTTAAAAAAAATCAGACAATGTGATTGGATTTGTTTCCACATTTTGTCTCTCATAGTTGTGGTATACCTATGATGATAATTACAGGCTTCTCTCATCTTTTTAAGTGGGAGAACTTGCACAATTGGTGGCTGACTAAATCCTTTTTTGCCCCACTGTATCTGGATTTTGCAAAGGCATTTGACGTTCACTGTACAAAATAAGGTCTGTCGGCATGGACCAAAGGGTGAGTTACCTGGATTGAAAACTGGCTACAAGGATGAGTTCAGAGGGTAGTGATAAATGGGGACTGGTCTGGTTCGGAAAGTTGGGTCCCCCCAGGGTTCTGTCCTGGGACCAATCCTATTTAATTTATTTATAAATGATTTGGAGGATGGGATAAACAGCTCAATCTCTGTATTTGCAGATGATACTAAGCTAAGCAGAGAAATAGCTTCTCCGCAGGATGTGGGAACTTTGCAAGAAGATCTGAACAAATTAGGGATGGCCAACTACATGGCAAATGAGTTTTAATGTAGAAAAAAATGTAAAACATTTCATTTAGGTGGCAAAAACGTGAATGCAATCTACTCACTAGGAGGAGAACCTCTAGGGGAATCTAGGATGGAAAAGGACTTGGGGGTCCTAGTAGATAGGTTCAGCAATGACATGCAATGCCAAGTTGCTGCAAGCAAAGCCAATAGAATATTGGCATGCATTAAAAAGGGAATTAACTCCAAAGGTAAAACTATAATTCTCCCACTCTACAATACTCTGGCCCAGCTGCACCTGGAGTATGCCATCCAGTTCTGAGCTCCTGTCCTTAGGAAAGATGTGTTGGAAATGGAGTACAGAGAAGGGCAACAATGCTAATAAAGGGACTGGAGAATCTGAGTTATGAGGAAAGATTACAAGCATTGAACTTATTCTCTCTGGAGAAGAGACGCCTGAGAGGGGATATGATTTCAATGTACAAATACCGTACTGGTGACCCCACAATAGGAATAAAACTTTTCCACGATCGGCCATTTAAAAAGACTTGCAGCCATTCACTAAAATGAGAAGAAACGCGATTTAACCGGAAACTGGGTACAGGGTTCTTTACAGTAAGAGCAGTAAGAATGTGGAATTCTCTTCCACAAGCAGTGGTTTCAGTAGGGAGCATAAATCATTTAAAAAAACTATTCGATAGGCACCTAAACGACCATAACATACAGGGATATACAATGCAATATTGACATAAAAGCACACACACACACACAGGTTGGACTTGTCTTTTTTTAAACCTTACCAACTATGTAACTATATATGTCTTCACCATGTCTGGATGCCTAAATGCATTAAGTTGCTACCATGTGATTGGCTGATTAGCAATTTGTGTTACCAAGCAATTAAACAGGTGTACCTTATAAAGTGGCTGGTGAGTGTACAGTGAGGGGAAAAAGTATTTGATCCCCTGCTGATTTTGTACATTTGCCCACTGACAAAAATGATCAGTATATCATTTTATTGGTAGGTTTATTTTAACAGTGGGAGACAGAATAACAACAAAATATCCAGAAAAACACATTTCAAAAAAAGTTATAAATTGATTTGCATTTTAATAAATAAAATAAGTATTTGATCCCCTATCAATAAAAAAGATTTCTGGCTCCCAGGTGTCTTCTATACAGGCAGCAACAGAGATTAAGAGCATTTTTAAAGGCAGTGCTCCTAATCTCAGCTTGTTACTTGTATAAAAGACACCGGTCCACAGAAGCAATTAATCTGATTCCAATCTCTCCACCATGGCCAAGACCAAAGACCAAAGGATTGTAGACCTACAAGGCTGGAATGGGCTATAAGACAGACATTCACCAAGCAGCTTGGTGAGAGGCTGACAACAGTTGGTGCTATTTTTTGTAAAAGGAAGAAACACAAAATAACGGTCAATCTCCTTCAGTCTGGGGCTCCATGCAAGATCTCACCTCATGGTGTTTCAATGATCATGTGAATGGTAAGGAATCTGTCCAAAACTACACAGAAGAATCTTGCCAATGATCTCAAGGCAGCTGGGACCATAGTCACCAAGAGAACAATTGGTAGCACACTACGCCGTTAAGGATTGAAATCCTGCAGCACCCACAAGGTCCCCCTGCAGGAAGCACATGTAAAGGCTGTCTGAACTTTTGCTAATGAACATCTGAATGATTCAGAGGAGAACTGGGTGAAAGTGTTGTGGTCAGATGAGACCAAAATCGAGCTCTTTGTAATCAACTCAATTCGTCATGTTTAGAGGAGGAGGAGGAATGCTGCATATGACCCCAAGAACACCATCGTCAAGCATGGAGGTGGAAATATTATGCCTTGGGGGTGTTTTTCTGCTAAGGGGACAGGACAACTTCACCACATCAAAGGGAAGATAGATGGGGCCATGTACCATCAAATCTTGGGTGAGAACCTCCTTCCCTCAGCCAGAGCATTGAAAATGGGTCATGGATGGGTATTCCAGCATGATAAATGACCCAAAACACTCAGCCAAGGCAACAAAGGAGTGTCTCAAGAAGAAGCACATTAAGGTCCTCAAGAGACCTAGCCAGTAATTTTCTTTTTTGTTTCCTCAAGTGGCCTAGCCAGTCTCCAGACCCTAATCCCATAGAAAATATGTGGAGGGAGCTGAAGGTTCAAGTTACCAAAACGTCAGCCTCAAAACTTTAATGACCTGGAGAGGATCTGCAAAGAGGAGTGGGACAAAATCCCTCCTGAGAGGTGTGCAAACCTGGTGGCCAACTACAAGAAACGTTTGACCTCTGTGATTGCCAACAAGGGTTTTGCCATGAAGTAGTAAGTTTGGCGAAGGGGTCAAATATTTATTTCACTCATTAAAATGCAAATCAATTTATAACTTTTTTAAAAAGTGTTTGTAGCGCCGGCTCCTGAAGAGCACGAGCTATGCATTTTTCAAAGTTAAGGTTCTACCTAAACTGCGGTTTGGTTTGGGTACAATTGTCTAAATTTGGACTTCAGCATCAGTCTGACTAGACTATGAGATGTTCCGCCTGACCACAGGGGGCACTGTCTCTTCTGGCAGGTATGGAACTATGGTCTGGATGGGTGCTTAAGTTACTCTCTCTCGGAGCCCGCCCATTGAGAGTGGCGCTCTTGCTGTGCTTTTTGGGAGAGGGTATTTAAGATGCGGACGTCACGTGGTTCAGTGTTCCAGTCCAGAAGGATGTACTGACTTCATGGTCCTGGTCCTCCTGACCAGCCCCCAGGAAGGCTATGGCCTGGGATGCGGATCCACCCGATCTTGTCGTCTCGGGGCTGGCTAGCCCGAGGCAAGGAAACTAAAGGAGGATTCTGAGGTTGTTGGGTGCCGTCTCCGGTTTGAGAGAGACCCAGTGACTTCAAGCATTCCAGAGGAGGACTCTTCAGAAGACGACCACGTACGGGTTGGTTTCTTAGTAAGAGCCTGGAAGGGCTGAAGTACCCAAGTACCCGTCTCGTGGATATCGCCAAGCTGGCTGAAAGATCCAGGTATCTCACGAGTGGTCTTCAAGTTTAGTTTTCCTACGTGTTCTAAACGTCTGTGGCAGAGACATATCTTGTATGTTCTACAACAACGTCTGTGGCAGAGACGTGTTCCTGAGTAAACACCTTGTTGGCTGCTAGGCCTTGTGAGAGAGGGACTGTCCAACTTGAGTGAACATCCAGTTGTGAATGGCTATTCTCTGGATGCAGTCAAAATAAGCAAGTTCTTCAATATGCTTGATGAACTTGCTAAGAGTACCTGAACTTCCAACCCTCTGATCCCAATTTAAGAGACTGTTCATTGTCTACATTTTGCAAATAAAATCCATTCAAGTGGATCTGTTGTCAGTCTCTTAAGTTACTGGGCCATCTACCATGGGACACCCCTAGACATGAAGTGAGGAGAAAAGAAGGTAACCCTGACCAGCAGCCCCTTCAGGGGTTAGTGCTACACGTTTCTATGGATATTTTTGTTGTTATTCTGTCTCTCACTGTTAAAATAAACCTACCATTAAAATTATAGACTGATCATTTCTCTGTCAGCGGGCAAATGTACAAAATCAGCAGGGGATCAAATTCCTTTTTTTCCTTACTGTATATGTATAGACACACACACGTGTGTCTATCTGCTCCAGTTTTAAAGCAGATAATATAAATACGTTTGAGAAAAAAAAGCAGACACACCAGCAAAAAGTACTGGCTACATTAACCATTAGGTTGCCTTCACACTTTTACATTGCGGTGACGCATGATGAATACATAGCATGGCACACCAATACATTAGGTGGCAACACATTTGTAGTACAGTGCACCACAACATAGCTTGAGCTTGTTATGATGTGCTGTGTTTTCTTCTATTGCAGTACATTGGAAGCCCAAATGAATGGCTGCATTAACACAATGAGGTCAATTCACTAAAGGGTTTAGAAACCAAAAGAAAGTGGCCGCACTCCGCAACAGGAGGATGATAATCATTTATTTCCAAAATGACAGGAATAACACAGGCACACAGGAATGTTGACGCGTTTCACACAGTGAAGTACTTGATCACAAAAGGATTTCACATGTGATCTGAAGGTCAGATCACAGCTGATTATTGCGTGAACCAGGAAGAGCCAGTAAACAGCATTCCTCGGTTTGGGCTGACAGGGAGAGCCAATCTCCCTGTCAGAGGGGGGGTCTGTGCTGATAATCAGCACATTGATCAGCACAGCCCCATCAAATGTGCCAATCAACTGCCAATCAGTGCCCAATAGCTGCCAGTCAGTGCCCCTCAATAAAGTCCCACAGTGCCAATCAGAGCCCACCACAGTGCCAATCAGTGCCCATCACAGTGCCTAGCAGTAACACCTAACAGTACCTCACCATCAGTGCTGCCCATCAATGGCATCTATTAGTGTTCGTCAGTGACACCTGTCAGTGCCAATCAATGCCGCCTATC
Organism: Lithobates pipiens; assembly: GCF_037356315.1. Classification (NCBI taxonomy): domain Eukaryota; kingdom Metazoa; phylum Chordata; class Amphibia; order Anura; family Ranidae; genus Lithobates; species Lithobates pipiens. The sequence continues at coordinate 209,819,695 of NW_027507787.1, forward strand.
AGTGCCCATCATTGCTGCATATCAGTGCCGTCTATCGGTGCCCATCAGTGCTGCATATCAGTGCCCATCAATTCTACATATCAGTGCCCATCAGGGCTGCCTCATCAGTCAGTGAAGGAGAAAACTAAATTTTATGACAGAAACGAAGAAAAACTTTTTTTTAGCAAAAAATAAAAACCTTAGAGGTGATCAAATACCACCAAAAGAAATTTCTATTTGTGGGAAGAAAATGATAAAAAATGTAGTTTGGGTACAGTATTGTATGGCTGCGCAATTGTCATTCAAAGTGTGACAGCGCTGAAAGATGAAAATTGTCCTGGGCAGGAAGGGGCGAAAGTGGCAGGTATTGAAGTGGTTAAAGGTGCCAAGTGGCGCCATGACATCACTGTGTGCTGCCCATCCAGCTTCAAAACTGCACATGTTCCAAAGTCAGCCGAAAGCCTTTTTTTTTTTTTTTTTTTTTTTTATGGGCAGCTGCTGTTTAGAACAGACATTTATGGACAGCTTGTAAATTAGATGGTATTTACAAACTGTCTGTAAATTTACGGATGATTGGCAAACCTAAACTGTATCATGTAAGTGTATCCAGCATATTGAAGAAAAAAAAAATCACACCTGTGCTTGGACTCAAAAAACCTACATGTTCTCTCTATATTACCATTAGCATGAAAATTACTAAAATTAAAGATAAGTACATGTTATTCTGCAAACATTCTTAGGGCATTGTAAACCTATCAATGATGGATAATACCAATATTTATTCTGTAATAATCCTACATTTTAAAGCACTGCAGATGTTTTCATGTTATGTAAATATTATTTGTTATTTGATTATTTTTGCTGTTTTTTTATTTTTGTATGCTATCCGCCGTGCTTTGTTTTTTTAATGAAATTACACAAATGCCCTTTTTTTTTACACCTTAATAAAAGCAGCCGTGGCTCTATGCAGTATGAAAGAATGATGGGAATAATTGGACTGGCTGTGCTGGCTAACAAAGTAAATTTCTTCTGTTAGACGTTTCAGTAGATGAGGCCTGTTGTGTGTAAGCCTTCAGGCTAATTTAACAACCCAGGCCAAGGATAGTAGTCATCCAAATGAAGCAATCGAACTTTCAGTTCAGTAAAGCCGGATCTTTTCCTTACTGAATAAGCACATACGTGGTAAGCAATAGCAGTCTTAGCCTGGGTCCCATCCAATATCAAACCCAAATGCAGCTTCCTCCAGTGACATTTCGCACAGGCCAACGCTTATGACATTACCGAATGCCAAGGTATGCTTTATGCCTCAGTGACGTTGTTAGTCCTATGTTAAAAAAAAAAAAAGTAAGGCTAAAAACTAATTATTTGGCTGTGTTATTTATGAAGCCGGCGAAGCAGCTGTAAGCAAGTGAGGTGTACGCTTTAATTTTCCATGTGCGTTTTGATATGCCGATAGCCACTTTAGACAAATCTACTCTGATTTGAAACATTTGGAAAAACAAAACGGCTGAAATAAGTAATTATATTTCTAATGATCCAATGAAGTGGATCAATTTGACAATTTCTTTTTTTAACGTACATCTTGTCGGGCTCCATTATTATCAATTCAGTTTGACGGTCGTGGGTTAAAAGGAACGTCAATTGCTTCTTTTAAATCACTTATCGGCCGTGCATACCATCTAACTGTTTTTCTGATGACATCAGAGGGACCCGCACACGCACAAAGGGAAGCTGCAGCGCAGATGCTGGGGTAATATTACATCCAGATAAACTGAATTTACGGTTGTTAATACATGATGTGAATGGTGAGAGATCTTTGTCTCTCTGTGCATGGGTATGGCTAGTCCTGCATGCTAATGAGAGACTTAATGGTGCACTGAGTGGAGGTGCTATTAATATTCAGTACAATTGATTCAGTCTGTCTTTTAGAGCTATTGTGCAGGTGAATTCATTGCAAACACCCAGCGCATATGTGATCTTAGGTGCATCCCTTAGAATGGAAGAAATAGCAAAGGGCCTTGTACTTCCGGCCCAGGGGAACATCAAAGCTGAGTGGTGTATACCAGGGTGGGGTCTACACTTTAAGAACCCCTAGGCAAAATCTCTGGTGCCTTAAAGGCATTCAGCTGGGAAACCAAATAACTGTGTGGGAAGCTTCAAGCAGAAGTCTCAGGTTGCCTGCTAGTTGCCGGGCAGTAATTTATGTCTCAATGCACATAGGATTCTTTTCTATGCCACACTGAATACACAGTGGGTATACTGAAATGCTGCCTCAAATTAAGACAGACACAGTTTTGTTTTATCCAGCTTCATTTACTCAAGTTATAACACTCAAGGGAAAGATATAACACCAACATGTCAGAAATAAAAACAAAAAAACCCCCTCAAAAACAGAATCACTGAGTTGGAAAAAGTATCACCCCCCCCCCCACTACTAAAAATGACATGTAAAATCAATCAGGGATAGTTAAATCACCTTCTCAATGGCACAAAAGCCTTTCAACTGCGATCAGCTGTGGTAATTTTGAATAGCTCAACATGTAAAGAGCCTTCCTGGGGCATTTCAATTCCTGGTAGTGCAACTGGAGAAAATAATCAACTACTTGCTCGTCTCCAGAGCTTCTCCCATCCTTTGGATCTCCCTACCCCAATCTGTCCGACTGTCCCCTAATCTATCCATCTTTAGACGATCCCTGAAAACCCTTCTCTTTAAAGAAGCCTATCCTGCTTCTAACTAATACAGTTTTTCTATCGGCTCATCCCCCACAGCCATTACCTTTTGTATCAATTGACCCTGTCTTTTAAATTGTAAGCTCTAAAAAGCAGGGCCCTCTGATTCCTCTTGTACCAAATTGTAATGTAACTGTAATGCCTGCCTTCATTTTGTTAAGCGCTGCGCAAACTGTTATATAACGCTATATAAATCCTGTATAATATATTAATAATAATGGGCTGCAAGGCACTGTCAAAAGATCTCCAGGATAAAGTTGTGGACAGGCACAAGTCAAGAGATAGATACACAAAAATTAGAAAGACTTTATCAATTCCTAAAAGCATAGTGATGTTCATTATTAAGAAGTGGAAGGTATTTGGTACAGCACAGACCCTCCCTGGATCAGGACATCGCTCAAAACTGGATGAAAGAGACAGGAGGAAAATAGTCAGAGAGGCTACCGAGAGGCCTACAGCAACTCGGAAGCAGTTGCAAGAATTTATGACAAAGAGTGTTCATTGTGTGCATGTGACAACAATATCACAAATTATCTACACATATGGCTTGTATGGGAGGGCTGCAAGAAAAAAGCCACAAATCAGGAAAGGCCACATGCAGTCATCACTGAGCTTTGCCAAAATGCATCTTCAAGATTCTGAGGCCACATGGAAAAATGTGTTATGGTCAGATAAGACTAAAATTGAATTGATTGGCCACAACACCGAACGATGTGTCTGGTGGAAATCCAATACAGCTCACCATCCAAATAACACCATTGCTACAGTAAAGCATGGAAGTGGTAATGTTCTGTTATGGGGGTGTTTCTGTGCAGAAGGGACTGGAGCACTTGTCAGCATAGAAGGAAAAATTGATGGGGCAAAATACTGTCAAATTCTTGAGGAAAGTCGGCGCAGGTGATCCTGCAGCCAAAGCCAGGCAAGGACCCTGTGTCATGTTCATCGTATAGGCCAATAGCACTGCTGAATCAAGATCTAAAAATCTTAATGAAAGTGTTGGCTACTAGACTTTCCCAAGTTATTACTACCTTGGTGGACATAGATCAGACGGGTTTCATCCCACAAAAATCTACGGACACCAACTTACGCAGGTTGTTTGCTCATCTACAGATTGAACATGACAGGGTGGGAACTAGAGTAGTGGTATCCCTTGACATGGCCAAGGCATTCGATTCGGTAGACTCGCAGTACATGCTAGCAGTTCTGCGGCGCATGGGCTTCGGAGAGGTTTTCTTGAACTGGATATCCCTGCTTTACAATAATCCCCAGGCTGTTATAAAAATAGGCACCTCGATCTCTTCTGAATTTAAAGTGAGCAGGGGCACGCGTCAAGGGTGCCTGCTGTCTCCATCTTTATTTGCACTAGCGATAGAACCCTTGGCTATAGCCCTGCGGAGATCACCTGAGGTTGGAGCATTGGAGGTAGGGGGTATCAGGGAATGCATAGCGCTATATGCGGACGACATGCTTCTCTTCCTGAGAGACGCAGGGCCAACCTTGGAAGCAGTGTTCGGGGTACTTGACAGATTTGCCGAGTTCTCTGGGCTACGAGTCAACTGGGAGAAGTCTAATGTGATGGCTATTGACCCGGAGGCCCGCGCTCTGGCGACCACCAGAGTTCCTATTGCATGGGTGCAGGAATTTTAGTATCTGGGTGTGCGAGTGTCCCCAAGAGTAGGTGATTATCTGTCCCTAAATATCCTTCTGTTGCTGGCCAGGGTTAAGGTGCAACTGGACACATGGAAACATCTGCCACAGTCCCTAATTGGTAGGGTTAACTTACTTAAAATGAAAGTCTTGCCGATTTTCCTATATTTTCTATGAAACTCACCAATTTGGATTCCCTGCTCTTTTTTTCTGTCATAGGATGCGCACGGGTAAAGCACTCTGACGCACAGCTGTGTGCAATAGGAATAAACTAAAGCACACAAGCACACACACAGGGTGTGACCCCTCGCTGACCTATAAAGGAAGTGAGGTCATCCAAACACACTGCTGGTTTGTCTTCAGCTTCCTGTGATTCCCACTTCTGTTCCTGTGATCTGTATTACCCGTTGTGACCCGGATTGCCTCATCGACCTCGCTGATCTTCTCCTGACCCGACCTCTGGCTTGACCTTGGTCTCCAGCTTTCTAAACGTGTTTGACCCTCAGCCTGCATCTGGACTTACCTGCTATCTCCTGTGTTCGACCCCCGGCTTGTCTTGGATTATCCTTCTGTCTCAGCGTTCCTGGTACTTGTTGTCTTCCGATCTGGACTGTGTTTGACCCCTGGCCTGTCTCCTGGATTCTGCCTTTGCCTTATGGACTTGCTACCTTTGCTTCTGGACCTTCCCTTTCAACTCTGCTCAAGCTACCTGCTGATCTACTAGCAAGTGACTGTCCTACTGGTAGCTTGTGCCTCTTGGTGCAACCACCCTCTGTGCCACCTTCAGGGGTGGTCTGCGCCGAGTCGCAACAGCGACCGCTCTCGGCATCTTGGCCTCGGTGAGTACATTTATATGATATTTTCGGAGAGTAAATAGTCTGTTTAGTTCCTTTTTATGGGCCGCCGCACATCCCAGAATAAGTCTCCATGTTTTGCAGGAACCCTGGGGTCAAGGTGGCTTGGCATTACCGGATCTTTTTAAATATTTCATAGCTGGGCAGATGGTGGTCACCAGGCGCTGGTTAACAAGGGATGACGGGGATTCAGCAATGGTACTAGAGGCAGCCCTTCTGGGATAGTATGAGAGCCTATCCTACTTGGTATACAGGGGCCCACAGGCTTCACCGGCTCTGACGGCCTCAATGCGAGCAACGGTAAGAGCTTGGGAAAAGGCACAGGTCTTGAAGTACACAGTGGGGAGTTGGTCGCCAGACACCCCTCTCTAGTTTAATCCTAGACTGACACATTTTGGTGAGATTCCCGACCCGGTGATATGGGCCAGAGTTGGCATTAAACAACTGAAGCATAGACCCCAACCTCCCCTTAATATGGGCAGACAAAATTAAATATCTAGGCATTCACATCTCCACATCTACCTCTGACTATTATACCCTTAACATGGAGCCATTGATACAGTTGATGAGGAGTAGATTAAAGGCGTGGGCGAATTTGCCCCTCTCTCTAATCGGCAGGATAAATTTATTTAAGATGAAGCTCCTACCTACCTTTCTTTATGTCCTCAGACATGCCCCTGTCTGGATCCCCAAAAAAGTATTTTGCCTGATTAACTCTATTTTATCATCTTTCCTCTGGGGAACTGGTCAGCCGAGGTTCAGACTGATGTTGCTGCAGAGACCTTGGGGGGAGGGGGGCCTGGCTTGTCCCGATCTCCACTCCTATTTTTTGGCGGCTCTGTTATCCCACGCCCACAACTGGTTGGTCTCTGATGAGTCCAATGCAGCGGTGGCTCTGGAAGCGGCACATCTGGGATCTTATGAGGCGCTGAGGAATCTACTTTACCGGGGTGCCAGGGCTCCTTTCCCTCTTACAACGTCAATGAGAGCGGTCATACGGGCGTGGTTGGTGGCAAAATCAATGCGACCCATGCCCGCTGGACATATATCGCCACACAGCCCTCTCTGGTTTAACCCACAATTGCTGGAATTTGGGTCCATTCCTGACCCTAGTGTTTGGGCATGCAAGGGCATTAAATATATAAATCAACTCTGTTTGGAAGGCCGACTGCTGTCATTTGACCGGTTGAAACAACAATATGATTTACCCAACTCACACTTCTTTAGATTCCTGCAGCTTAGGCATGCATTTAACACCCAGTTTGATAATGCTCAGGTTGTTTTTTATACATCAACCCTGGAGACTCTACTCAGGGACGAAGCTCTACCAAAGCCCTTATCCACCATATATAAAGCGATACTTCCTAACATACACACGGGACTAGAAAACCTCCAGGCAAAGTGGGTGGTCGACTTCCCCTCACTGGACGCTGAGGATTGGGAGGAAATCTGGGAGTGTCCTTTTTCACAGCTAGTATCAGCTAGAGATAAATTAGTGCAATTTAAAATAGTACATAGGGTTTATTACACGCCCGCGCGTCTGCACAAAATGTATCCATCTATTCCCGCCTCCTGCTGGAGATGCAACTCGTCCCCAGCAGATTTTATTCACATATTTTGGAGCTGTCCTCAGATCGCAATTTTTTGGTCTGCGGTGACCAACTCTATTACGACCATCACCACGGTACCAGTACCACTGTCTGTAGAGGTATGCCTGCTGGGACTTGTGGAACCCTTGGCCCCAGGCCGGGCAGTCAGAACCCTGCTAGGATTATTACTTTACTATGCCCGCAAGTCGATAGTACTCAGGTGGAAGGCATCATCTGCGCCCTCCTTAAATTTTTGGAAGAGGTTAGTGAATGCGGCTCTACCACTATACAAGGCTACCTACCTGTCCCGCGGTTGTGCCAAAAAATTCTACAAAGTATGGGATATCTGGACGGACTCACTGTCCACTAATGCTGACTCGATGGACGATTAGTATCGTTCCACTAAGTACCCCAATTGTCCAAGTGGCATCTATGGCCTCATAAACCCTCTGGGTTGCTCAACCAATAGTTAGGGGGGAGGGGGGGAGCGTGCATGCAACGATGTAATTATAATGTACACTTTATCTCCTAAGTATTTCGAGTAAGCCTTGTAGGGGATATGTAGCATTGGCAGGTTGATATGAATATTCTACACAGGTGGTTGAGCGTACAGTGGTTTGGGTAGGTATGCATATTTTTATGTAATGCCTCACCCTTTTGTTTGGTTTTGTTTTTTGTTTTTGTTTTTGTTCTCTCTTAGTTGGTAAGTTGTAGTGATCGAGCCAGGGTATGCCCAATAGGCTCTGTAGTGTTTTGTTCACATCTTGAAATGTCAATAAAGATAACTTTAAAAAAAAAAAAAAAACAACTGAAGCATGTGGTGGGGGGGGACGAAGCTGTTTACGTTTGACCAACTAAAAGTTAAATACAACCTTCCAAATTGGTACTTATTTCGCTATCTCCAGTTGCGACATGCCTTTCTCTCTCAGTTCGGCTCTGATGTTTTGGAACTGGAGGTGTCTTCCCTGGAGAATATGCTGCGGACGGAGGACTTGCTGAAACCTCTATCCACAGTCTATAAAGAGCTGTTCGTTGACAGACCAAAACCGGTCCAAAAATGCAGAGACACTTGGAGTGGCTTGGTGACAGACTTCGGGGGGGAGGATTGGGACGACATGTCAAACCCTGGTATCAGTCAGAGACAGACTTATTCAATTTAAAATTCTACACAGGGTGTACTATAGCCCTGCAAGACTAGCTCGGATGTATGGTACGGGATCAGCGGGGTGCTGGCGCTGTACAGCTGACCGCGCTGACTTTGATCATATATTTTGGCAGTTCTGGCAGATTGAGGACTTCTGGAAGGGAGTGACGCACACCATACAAACAGTACTTTCGGTGCCGATTCCTGTTACAGTCGCGGCATGTTTGCTCGGTCTGGTGGAGGAGTTGGCGCCTCAAAAAGCACAAAGGACTATGATCTCCTTATCTTTGTTTTATGCATGTAAAGCTATTCTGTTATGTTGGAAAAAGCCCGAACCGCCTACGGTGTCATATTGGAAAAGCTTGATTAATAAAGCACTACCGTTCTACAAGGCTACATATCAAAGTAGGGGATGTCCCAAGAAATTTGAGAAAGTGTGGCAGTGCTGGTTGGATACCAAGGATACCGTGAATTAATTTGCTAGGTGGGGGGGAGGACCCCATAATGGCCTTCTGATGTATGGGGCAGGGCGCTGATATAAGCTCAATTGGCTCCTTACTTTCCCTCCAGGGTTTGGAATTACCATTACTGATGGGAAGTATGCTTTCTGCGGGGTACAGTTGGTGAACATGGTATGTGATCTGGTATTGCTTGGAGGGCTGCACAGGGGTCTTTTTTTGGGGGGGGGGAGGGGGAGTGGGGGGAGGGGGGTTTTGGGTCATATGTTTTGTATTAAATGTGTTACAAACTGTTAATAAACACAAATTCTTGAGGAAAGTCTGCTGCCCTCTGCCAGAAAGTTGTCAATGCAAAGAAGGCTTACTATGACAATAACCCAAAGCACAGGGCAAAAATTACCCCACAGTGGTTGAAGGAAAAACGGATGAATGCCCTTGCATGGCCTAGTCAAAGTCCAGACTTAAACCCCATTGAAAATCTGTGGAATAACTTGAAGTCTGCAGTCCACAAATGGTCACCATAAAATTTAACTGGACTTGAGCAGCTCTGCAAAGAAGAGTGGGCAAATATAGGAAAGTGTGCAAAGTTAGTATAGACATATCCCAAAAGACTTAAGGCTGTAATTAAAGCAAAGGGCAGTTTAACAAAATACTAACACAAGGGGGTGATCCTTTTTCCAACTCAGTGATTCTTTTTTTTTTTTATTCTTTTCTGACATGTTGGTGTTATAAGTTTCACTGAGTAAATACAGCTGGATAAAGCAAAAACAAAAAAAGTGTCTGTCTTCATTTCAGGCTGCAAAGCAACAAAATGTGAGTATATTAAAGGGGGGCTATTATTTTCTATACCCACTATACATAAGCCAACCACTCAAATTTGTTAGGAACACCTATACACTTGCTTATTAAATAAATAATTTAATTCCAATCACATGGCAGCAGAATAATGCATACCATCATGCTGATTTAGTGCAGGAACTTTGGTTTATACTGACATCAAAACCAGAATTAGGAAAAAATTTGACTGTGTGCCATAATTGTTGGTGCTAGATGGGCTGGTTTGGGTTTTTCTGTTATTTCAGTGAAAACCAAAAAGCATCTTGTGATCAGCAGTTCTGTGGATGGAAAAGCCTTGATGATGAGAGGTCATAGGAGAAAGGACAGAATGGTTATCTGAGTTACTGTATACTCTCTTTGCATCTCAGGATGCACACACATCAAACCTCTAGGCAGATGGGCTACAACAGCAGAAGACCTAGTTGGGTTCCACTCCTGTCAGCCAAGAACAGAAACCTTAGGCTGTTGTGGGTACAGGATCCCCAAAACAGGACAGTTGAAAACTGGAAAAGCGTAGCCTGGTCTGACAAATCTTAATTTCTATCGAAGCCCAATAGTGGTAGGCCAGTCACTGGATTTCAAACCAACATAACACCGCTGGGATGGGATATTGAAGATTCACAGCATTACTGGACATTTGACAGATTTGCAGAAATGCATGATACAATCATGTCAACAAAAGCAGAATCTTGAAGGAATGTTTGTAGAATGTGGTATCCATGCCACAAAGTAATTAGGATCTTTTGAGTCAAACCAGTATTTGCCGCTACACAGTATTACAACCCCAATTCCAGAAAAGTTGGGCAGCGGAGTACACTCTACATAAAAACAGAATGCTTTCCAAATCTCATAATCCCATATTTTATTCACAATAGAAAATAAAAAAACATTTCAAACATTTTAAAGAAGAAAATCTACTGTTTCAAGAAAAAAGTTCATTTTGAAATTGACAGCAGCTACACGTCAAAAGTTGGGACAGGGGTATGTTTAGCACGGTGTAGCATCCCCTCCTTTTTATCCATTAAAACAGTGATTGTTTTAAAATAAGTACAGATAAAGGATCACAATAGGAACATAAGGTACAAAACAGTAATTACAGGCACAATTAGAAAAGAACGGGGTTCAATTTTCTCGGATGACACAATGCGTAACAAGACAATATGGACATAAAAAAGATATCACAATTAAAGTATAGACGTGAAACTGTCACTAAATATACTAAGGTGTTGCTCATGAGAAGCCCAAGAGATCTCAATGGACATGTGCATAACAGCTATAGGGAGAGAGCAAGAGTACCAGGTACGCAGTTGTAATGGAAGTTATATATATAAGAAAGAAGCACATAAAGCAGATCCAAATCGGGCTGTATTCTATTCAAGGGAATAGCTACTCAGGTATAGCGTTATCACACACACATTGGGGTAGAATGTAACCAGCGATCCCAAACCTTATTGTATTTGCAGCCCTTAACCACTGTCTAACTATCCATTTTCTGGCTGTAAATGGGTTTGTGTGTGGGAAAATTTGTCTAGGTTTTAGGAAAAATACCTAACAAATACTATTTAGGGTGCAAGGTTAATGGGGAGGCCATGATGTTGTGAAGGAACCCGACAACCTGTGTCTGGAATCTCTGCATAATAGGGCAAGCCCATAATAAGTGATAAAAGGTAAAGGAGCTAAGGGTACACATGGGACAAGTAATACTTTGAGCACACTTATAGTGGGCTAATCTAAGCAGGGTAAGATAGGAGTGAAGCACAATGTATATATGGGTGCGGCAATCAGGCAACCTAGCTGACACTGCTTGCAAGTGTCCAGAACCTCACCTCAGTGTTTATCATTAATTTCTCTCACATCTGCTTCCCATCACGACTTAAGCCCATAGGTCAACTGAGATGCAGAGTAACATACTAGAGAATATAGATATCAATTAATGAGAGTCTTCGCACTTAACCACTTCCAATAGGGGGTTAGACACCGGCTGCAGGAATGTTGAAGAAAATTGAGTTTGTAAGGTATGACAGACCTGTAAATATATGGAAAACATATGGATTAGGCAATGAGAATTCATCCTTCAGCCTATCAAATGTTTTGAGACTGCCAGAGGAAATGAGATGACATAGGAAATGTATACCCCTTATACTCCACATATCTGTATTAGGAATAGAAAGGCATTCAGAAAGTTACATGGTTTATGCGTATGGCAAGTACCTTTGCAAGAATTTTAATATCTACTCGTAGTAATGAGATAGGATGTTACGATTCAGGAAGCCTGAGATCTTTCCCAGGTTTAGGTAGGAGTACAATAAGTGCCTCTCGCACAGAAGGGAGCAAGGTAGAGGTATCAAAAATATGGTTAAATGGATAGAAGTGTTGGAATGAAAGTTACTCCTTAATGCAAATAAAATTCAATAGACAAACTGTGCATTCCTGGGGATTTGGAATAGGACATTTTTTACTTACCCTCAGCGATTTCATTGATTGTGAGAGGTGCCTCCAACAGAGCAATCTGATCCTCAGTGAGATGCGAGAACTGAATTCCTGCGAGGAAGGTGGGCATAGGTTCCATATCACATGTTACAGTGGAAGTATACAGTGCCCCAAAAAACTCCCAGAATCTAGTAGTAATCTGTAGGGGTTCAGCCCCTCCTCTTTTAACACACCCTATATGATCCTTAATCCTATAGAAAATGTATGGAAGGAGCTGAAACGGAGTTGCCAGCAGACAGCCAAGAAACCTTAATGTGGGGTTCCACCCTAAAGTGGAACTTCCGCTGATCGGAACCCTCCCCCCCTCCGGTGTCACAATTGGCACCTTACAGGGGGGAGGGGGGTAGAGATACCTGTCAAAGACAGGTATTTACACCCACTTCCGGGCATAGAATCCAGTGGGAGTCTATGTCATTTCCTGTCCTGCCGCGCTGTCTGCTGGGACACACACGGGTCCCAGTGACAGCGCGGACAATTCCTATTGCGCTGCAAGACTCGCGCATGCGCAGTAGGGAACCGGGAAGTGAAGCCGATTCGCTTCACTTCCTGATTCCCTCACCTAGAATGGTGACGGCAGCAACCGAGAGCCGAGCAATCGATCGGCCTCGGCTGCCGGCATCGCTGGAACCCGGGACAGGTAAGTGTCCATTTATTAAAAGTCAGCAGCTGTAGTATTTATAGCTGCTGGCTTTTAATATTTTTTTTTTTAGGTGGAATCCCTCTTTAAGGATTCAGAGAAGACCTGTAAAAAAAGAGTGTACCAAAATCCTTCCTGAGATGTGTGCAAACCAGGTCACCAACTACAAGAAACGTCTTAACTCTGTGCTTGCCAACAAGGGTTTCCCACTAAGTACTATGTCATGCTTGGAAATCAAATACTTATTTTACTCAACTTAACTGCAACTCAATTTATAGCATTTGTTTTATCTGGATTTTTGGTTGATATTCTGTCTCTATCATTTAAATTACACATATGATAACAATTATTTCATTTCTTTTTAAGTTTGCTTGCAAACAAGGGTTTCTCCACCAGGTGCTAAGTCATGTTTTGCTTGGGGATCAAATACTTATTTTACTCACTGAACTGAAACTCAATTTATAACATTTGTACAATGTGTTTTTTTTTCTGAATTTTTGGTTGATATTCTGTCTCTTTGAGCAAACTTACAAAATCTGCAGGGGATCAAACAATTATTTTCCTCACTGTATATTTCAATTCTTTCCCTACAACAAGGTGTCATTATGTCCTGTTGTGACTGATTAAAGTGAATGTCATGCCAAAAGCGTTTGCTCTAGTTTTGTATAGAATGGGGGAAAGTTTCTACTGTTATCTGGTTCGGGGCTCTGTTATGCTGCGTACACATGATCAGAATTTTGGCCCGCAAAAGACCCATGAGAGATTTTCGTCAGAAAATGGGACCGTGTGTATGCTCCATCGGTCTTTTGCCAGCCGAATTCCAGCCAGCAAAAGATTGAGAGCATGCTCTCAATTTTTCGGTCGGGAAAAGTTCCTATCCAAAAATGCGATCGTCTGTGGCAATTCCGACGTGCAAAATTCCTACGCATGCTCGGAAACAATTTGATGCATGCTCGGAAGCATTTTACTTCATTTTCTCGGCTCATCGTAGTGTTGTACGTCACTGCGTTCTTGACGGTCATCATTTCAGCAAACTTTTCCATGACCGTGTGTATGCAAGGCAAACTTGAGCAGAACCCTGTCGGAAAAGCCGTCATATCTTTTTCCAATGAGAAATCCAATTGTGTGTATGCGGCATTAGAGAGATTTACCCTCAGTTCCTGTCCGCCAGCAACAATTTCACCAAACCGGAAATAAGGTAAAATCTGCAATAGGGACACAGGCAGAACAAAAGACTGATGGGGGTCCTAGCCTCCCTCTACTCTACTACTGAAAGCCATTTTTTTCTATCCATGTTGCAAGTTGGATATTTTCCCTTAAACTGTCTGGGGAAAAAAATTGGCAGCAGTAAGGATAAATTTATCTAGAAGTAACGCCTCTCCTTTCCATATTTTAGCCCAACCTTTCTCCATCCTTTTACCCAAGAGGAATCCCTAAAATATTTCTCATGTCTTGTGGAACCCTTACCTATACCAATTTATTGTGGCCAGTGGAAAATAAATGCCCCTTATAATTTGTGGTCAGAATATCACCCTATACAGACAGCTAAAAAGTGATTTGGTGCCATGCTGGTGACTATATCAAGTGGCATTGGCCCCATGACTATGCAGGCACCATCAAATGGGAGGCCAATTAGCCACCTCTAAAGGATTTCTAGGATTCCATTGAACTCTGATTAAAAGATGGCTACACTATTGAAAATTAGAAAAAAAGAGTTTCTGGCTTGACTTAACTTTAAGTTTAGATTTTTTTTTCCAAAAAGTTTTACGACAATTAGCAAACTTCCTCAGTTTAGTAATGTCCCTGCTGAATACTTGAGAAACTAGTACATCATCCCTAATAGTGAACTCATCCCACTTACTTTCCACCTAATGTTTTCAAAAACCTAAACAAAATGTGCTCTTGACAAGGAATAAAGATGCTCTGCTGACAAACAGCTTATTGATCGAGGGCAGTTTGATGTCATGTTGAATACACACTCGCACATCATTATCGCCTGCACACTGCAAACCACATCACATTTTATGGAGATCTGTTTATTAAACAAACTTGTCTTGTGCTGAAATACTTTATTTTATTTCTATGGTTTGCTGAAATGCACACATTTTCATATGTCAGTTACCATGGAAAGGTGATAATAACAGAACAGTAGTAGATGAGAGTTATGGATGTTCCATATTACAGATGCATTATGAGAACTGTGATTGCTGAGGAAAAAAAGGGAACTGCAGTCATTAAATTAGGGAAGGGGTGATGGACACTGAGCGCAGAAACACATTGGGGTTGATTTACTAAAACTGGAGAGTGCAAAATCTGGTGCAGCTGTGCATGGTAGCCAATCGGCTTCTAACTTCAGCTTGTTCAATTAAGCTTTTACAGAAAAACCTGGAAGCTGATTGGTTTCTACACCAAGCTGCACCAGATTTTGCACTGGCTACATTTAGTAAATAAACCCCAATATTAGCCCTTTCATTCTTTTCCAGAAAAGTTCAGGTCCAAGACCAAGACAAAACAATTTCTTATTTGGTTAGGAAAGGGTAGAACTTATATCAAGTTTTTACTGCTGTACAATATGGAATAACATCACAATCAACCAACTTATTGCCCCTGTAAATAATACAGGAACGAATTATACTAGGGAGCCCTTTGAAATTAACTGGAAGAGAAATAGGATTAAATTGGGTTTTTAGTGCCAAGTACAATTTAAAATAAAACACATTCAGAGGAAGCGGTGTTTAGAATTATGGCGTGCCTCCGCACAACAACTGTTGGTGTGGGTGACAGATTGATATACCTGTTGAAAAAAGTACATGAATCTAGGGCATGCACCACTGTCTATACAGATACTCCATCCTCAGTGCAACTGTGCTTTCTCCTGCCACTGCAGTTATCATACAGGCAGAGCAGCATCAGGAAATTCTGAAGCTGGGTGGACGGAACCCAGATGGTGATTCACAGATACTACATCCCCAACAGGTCTGCTCACCTTGTGATTGACAGAAGGCAGTGGGCGGATCCTTAGCCAAATGACAACCTGCTATTTCTATGGAATCCACCCACTGCCTTCTGTCAATTAAAAAGAAGATAGTGGACCTGATGGGGAACTAGTGTCTTAGCTTTCTAATTAGGCTGTGCCCGCTGAGAACCACTGGTTGTGAGGAGATTTTCAAGCTGACAATGTCTTTAAAAACCTGTGACAAGTGGGGAAGCTACTCTTCTACTCTGTGATTAAGCTACGCTACTCTGCTAAGCTACTCTGTGATTAAGACCCACTATAAGTTGGCATACAGAGACAGGCAGAGTGCCCGTCTCTGTATGCCAACTTATAGTGGGTCTTAATCACCTATAGTTCCATTATCTACGATCTGGAGATAATTATTTTTTTATTTGGGGTAATCATAGTACTACTATTATAGCGGTGCTATTAAGAACTACCTCAATCTGCTGAAAGTGTTGGTAAAGCTACTGAAACGCACGGCAGAGATTTTTAAATCCTAAAATCTTTTAAAGGGTCATACTGCAAGAAAAGTGTTGCTAGGGAATTCATGAATTCACAGAGTATCTTTATTTATATTAAACTAAAAGCAATTTTACATTTACAAAAATCCAAAATATACATAAAAATAAAATACAAACCCAAACCAGAGTAATGGACGATCAGACGTACACACAATCCGGATTTCGGCCCGCAAAAGAACTATGAGAGTTTTCGTCGGAATGCTCTCATTTTTTTGGTCAAGAAAAGTTCCTATCCAAAAATGCGATTGTCTGTGGCAATTCCAACGTGCAAAATTCCTACGCATGCTCGGAAACAATTCAACGCATGCTCGGAAGCATTGAACTTAATTTTCTCGGCTTGCCGTAGTGTTGTACGTCACCACGTTCTTGACGGTCGTAATTTCAGCAAACTTTTGTGTGACCGCGTGTATGCAAGGCAAACTTGAGCGGAATCCCGTCGGAAAAGCCTTCCTATCTTTTTCCGACAAGAAATCCGATTGTGTGTATGTGGCATAACACAGCCTAATTGGTGTTGTAAATGCCCCTGATTTAGGTACCAAAGAGTCTATTGGTACAAGTTGCAAAAAAAAAACCCCAAAACACACATAAACACATCATGAGTGTTATGAAAAATACTTTAACATTTGACTTTCACAGCACTAATTGTAATCCTTAAAATTGTACAGAAGAGTCCCTCCAGAGTAAACCTTTCCATGCAGTCTAAAGGCTACTAGCCCATCTAGACTGTTTTCTTCATGAATAAGTCTGTGCTATCACATATGGTCTTATCCACAAGTGATGACTTGCAACAGTGTTAAAGTTGTCATATCTCAGGAGGGATTCATCCCAAAGCAAGACAAAGCTTTTAAGATAAACATGCCATGAAAACACGAAAGGATGCTTGAAATATGTATCTGCAGCAATACAAATTACAAAAACTCATGCAGAGTATAGTCTTCAATGTTAGTGCCATTTGGCATATGAACTATTCTTGTTGAAGAAAGTTGTACAGTGTGTCTAATAACTACAATTCAAAAATCGTTCACACAGAATCCCTTAGAAATTGAAAAGCTGTCTGATATTTTTGTAGCCAGACGCTGGCCTACAGCGATCTGGAGAAAGAGACACTGGGGTTTATTTACTAAGGCTGGATTCACACCTATGCATTTTTAGTGCTTTTTGCATTTTGCAGATTTGCACTACAGTCCATTTAACATGGTTTCCTATGGAACACGTTCTGTAGAGCAAATCTGCAAAATGCAAAAAGCACTAAAAATGCATAGGTGTGAATCCAGCCTAAAACTGAAGAGTGCAAAATCAGGCTCACTTCTGCACAGAAACCAATCCGCTTCCAGGTTTTATTGCCAAAGCTTAACTGAACAAGCTGAAGTTAGAAGCGGATTGGTTTCTATGCAGAAGTGAGCCTGATTTTGTACTCTCCAGCTTCAGGAAATAAACCCCATTGCATTTTATTCTTAGAGATAAAGCCAAGCAGGCCCATAAACTTTTATGCAGATTGTGGAGAATTCTGGGAATTGTAGTTTGAGATGGCAGCCATATAATGAGGCCAATGGACTCATTAAACTACAGATCTCAATAGGCACTGTGCAGTAGGAGGAGTGGAGAGATTATGTTTATTAAACTGCCGAGGAAAGAAGTTCTTCTTTGGCCGCTGAGGGAGGTATAAGGAGAGCACCTCTATTTGTATATTCAGCTGCTAGTGGGAGACCATACCAGTGGGCATAGTGGACATAGACATGGGTGTGACTAGACACATCCTAATCACCCATGCAGTCTCCTGAGATCTGCCCCGAAATGTTGCATTCAAGAGAGTGTGGGAACCCCCTGCTGCCTGTGAAACAGTTTCATAGCCAGCAGATCGTGAGGTTTACCAGAGCCGCTGAGTGTGTGAAGTCATATAATGTCACTGCTTCCAGGGAAAGACAGAGACCAGCTGTCAAAATTCAGCGGTGAAGTAGGGATGGGCGGGACCAACTGGCTATCAAATACCAGCAAATAGGCTACATTTGTGGCTCTACCCCTTTCTTAAGCTGCCCAATCATTGGCTGGTGTTAATAGCTGCCTGGTCCTGCCCATCCCAACATTGTGGCTGATTTGTGACAGCTCCTCTCTCTCCCTGCAAGCAGTTACATTAGCTGACAGTTTCACACACCAAGCGGCTCTGGCAAGTCTGTCTGCTGGATGTGAAACTCCTCCCATGCCAGTGCAAATCAATGCTGCCAAACATTAAAATGAAAATATGTGACATCACTGCATCAAAATGATTCATAAATGTAGATAATACCAATAGTAGTAATTCTGTGCATAACGTGACATACTGAAAATAAATAATCAATGATAATGATAATAATGACGTGCACAATAGAAGATGCAAAAAAACAAAAAACAAAGTCCAAAATAACACAAGAATAGATACAGAGTATTTCTTTACTCCACACAGCCTCTAAGTGAAAAAGTGCTCCCACCACCACATACAGTAGTCGCTCACCTCCATGCAAGACCCTGAGGGGGTCAAACACACTGTGCACAATGTGCAATAATCCTTCCAAAGTCAACTCCACTGCTCCTTGCTGGTTTATCAATTTAGACCTTCATGAACCCAGAGAATGATATAGGACTCAGAGATTCCTCCCACTGTGTTAATTCCAACTCAGATCCAGAGTTCAATAATACATGAAAAGAGAAAAAAGTGCCTCCAATAGTGCAATATCATTAGGATTATAAATGATCTTCTCCACCCCAAGCTAGTATACAACTCACATTTATTTAAAAGATTAAAAGCATAAATGTTATAACAAAGGTCTCACTCATTTAGGATAAGGTTCCACCGCCAGGCTCCACCTCAAAATGCTGCTAATCAGTGCCAACCAATGCTGCCTATCAGTGCCAACCAATGCTGCCTATCAATGCCAACCAATGCTGCCTATCAATGCCAACCAATGCTACCAGTGCCAACCAATTCTGCCTATCAGTGCCAACCAATGCTGCCCATCAGTGCCTACCAATGCCAACCAATGCTTCATATAAGTGCCAACCAACGCTGCCTCAGTGCCAACCACGGCTGCCTATGAGTGCCAACCAATGCTGCCTATCAGCACCAACCAATGTTACCTATCAGCGCCAACCAATGCTGCCTATCAGCGCCAACCAATGCTGCTTATTAGTGCCAACCAGTGCAGATCAATGCTGCATTTCAGTGCCAACCAATGCTGCCTATCAGTGCCAACAAATGCTGCCAATCAGTGCCAACCAATGCTGCCCATCAGTGCCAACCAATGCTGCCCATCAGTGCCAACCAATGCTGCCCATCAGTGCCAACCAATGCTGCCCATCAGTGCCAACCAATGCTGCCCATCAGTGCCAACCAATGCTGCCCATCAGTGCCGACCAATGCTGCCTATCAGTGCCGACCAATGCTGCCTATCAGTGCAAATCAATTCTGCCTATTAGTGCCAACCAATGCTGCTTACTAGTGCCAACCAGTGCAAACCAATGCTGCCTATCAGCGCCAACCAATGCTGCCTATCAGTGCAAATCAATGCTGCCTATCAGTGCAAATCAATGCTGCCTATCAGTGCCAATCAATGCTGCCTATCAGTGCCAATCAATGCTGCCTATCAGTGCCAATCAATGCTGCCTATTAATGCCAACAAATGCCAACCAATTCTGCACATCAGTGCCAGACAATGCTACCTATCAGTACCTACAAGTTCTGCCCATCAGTGCCAACCAATGTTGCTTATTAGTGCAAACCAATGCTGCCTATCAGTGCCAACCAATACTGCTTATTAGTGCAAACCAATGCTGCCTATCAGTGACAACCAATGCTGCTTATCAGTGCCAACCAATGCTGCCTATCAGTGCCAACCAATGCTGCCAATCAGTGACAACCAATGCTGCCAATCAGTGACAACCAATGTATTATCCAATGCAAATTATTACATGTAATTTGATATGTTTTAGTTACTATTATAATGTGAATTATTGCACTTGAAGTTAATTTTCCACCACCCTTGCTAAGTCTATGTCTTTATAGACTTTGCTTTGCGCACTGGTGCACAGTCATGTTGGAACAGGAAGGGACCATCCCCAAACTGTTCCCACAAAGTTGGGAGCATGAAATTTTCCAAAATGTCTTGGTATGCTGATGCCTTAAGAGTCCCCTTCACTGGAAGTAAGGGGCCAAGCCCAACCCCTGGAAAACAACCCCATACCATAATGCCCCCTCCACCAATGATTTAGACCAGTGCACAAAGCAAGGTCCAAGACATGGATGAGCGAGTTTGGGGTGGAGGAACTTGACTGGCCTGCGCAGAGTCCTGACCTCAACCCAATAGAATATTATATATATATATATATATATATATATATATACACACACACAAACACACACACACGTGTATGTGTGTTTGAGCTTTGGGGTGCACACCCTAATGCAATAGGCTGCGCACGCCTATGCTAGTGGAGATCTGAGACTGGGAGTGAGGACGCTAGGGGGTAGTGCAGCACCACCCACACATTATAGCACCTGCACTGCTGCTGCAGGGTGACTGTGGCATCCATTCACCCTTTGCTTTCTCTACCAATCACCGAATGTTTTAGGGATAGACCGAGGGGGCTCCCCTTCTACAATGAAAGGTCACCACAGCATCCCGGGGACTGGTGAGAAGGCTACTCGCTCCAGCTACTGACATGGCTTGCAGGGACTCAGCCACCGAAAGCAGGACTACACTCTTATTCCAAGCCTGGACTACACCTATACCAACCCTATACCGCATTATACTGAACTTTTACCACACCTGAACTACATCTATGTTGCACCTGTGTCAAGACTATACTGTACCTATACTGCATGCAGGTTACCATCATTAAGTGCACCAACACTCTTCTAGGGCCCCAAGGATAGCCAGCAGAAGAACATCTCAAAGGACTGTCCCCCTCCCATAACATTTACTCAGGAAGTCCTCTTTGTTCTTCTGCCCCTCCTCTCCTCTACCATCCTTCTTTTTCTTTTGGACAGTGCATACCCAGTCAGCCAAGGACTAGCATCACTGCCAAAAATGCACTCTAGCAATATAGTTCCAGCACTTGGTAGAATAAACTTTACTACTGCTCACTGGTGCACTTCAGGTGACCTTGCTACTATTTATGCTTAACTGGATGCCAAATTTCATCTTATTCCCAATCCTTACTGTTAAACACTTTGTATGCTAATTAGTGTTATTTTCATCATCAATCCATTTTTTTGCTTGCCTGGTTACCAATCATATTGGGTGACAATATATAGGTATTAAGTTTGCATTTACTACCTGGTTTGGTGCCTTTTTTCTTTGATATAGCACTACTACTAAAGCATTAGACATGTGCAAAAGGAAAAAATTTGTTTAGTTTTGTTTCGTTTTAAGTTGTTAATTAATTTTGTTTAGTTATATTTGTTAAATTCTTTTTCGGATTTCGTTTCGTTTTCTACTGAATTCGAAAAATCGGCCGCATTCGAAAATATTTCAACCAAATTCGAAAATATTTCTACCGAATTCGAAATGATTTCAACCAGATTCGAAAATATTTTGCGACCCGACTTTAGGGCCATGTATCTCGGGGTCACTTGGTGCTAGAAACCCCAAATTTGTTGTTATAGTGCTAGTTCTATTGTGTTTGCATACCAAATTTGGTGTTTCTAGCTATAAGTGACCCCGAGATATGTGGCCCCAAAGTCGGATCGCAAAATTTGGCTCTCTGCTGCAGAAAAGTGCTTGACATTTTGTGACCCGAATTTGGGGCCACGTATCTCGGGGTCACTTGGTGCTAGA
This sequence comes from Lithobates pipiens, assembly GCF_037356315.1. NCBI lineage: Eukaryota > Metazoa > Chordata > Amphibia > Anura > Ranidae > Lithobates > Lithobates pipiens. The sequence continues at coordinate 209,841,389 of NW_027507787.1, forward strand.
AACCCCAAATTTGTTGTTATAGTGCTAGTTCTATTGTGTTTGCATACCAAATTTGGTGTTTCTAGCTATAAGTGACCCCAAGATATGTGGCCCCAAATTCGGTTCGCAAAATGTCATTCTCTGCTGCAGAAAAGTGCTTGGCATATTGCCCATATCTGGGGTCACTTGGTGGCAGGTTATGTGGCAAGTGAACAATCCCCAACTTGGTCATGTGGCACTCATGGCCGGTCACGTGGCACTTGTGGCCGATCACATGTCACTCGTAGCCGGCCACGTGGCACTCGTGGCAGGTGTCATTGCAAGTGGACAATTCACAACTTGTGGCAGGTGACGTGGAAAGTGGACAATACACAACTTGTGGCAGGTGACGTGGCAAGTGGACAAATACAATACACAACTTGTGGCAAGTGGACAATGACATACAGAATATGCACTTGCCTTACGATCGACATCCGTGACTTCTTCAATCAGGCATGCTGACAACTTCATTGATACAATAAATATAAGATGTGTGTGTTTTTTTTGCACTGGTACACTGCAAGTATGAAAAGTTGATGTGACAGATATATATAAGTATGTATAAGTAACTAACCATCTTCCAAAATTTCTAATTCAACTAGAAAAGATTAGAACAGAATAGAAAATATATATCATTTAATAGAATAAAATAGAAAGAATATACAACCATCTTCTGAAATTCGAATTTGAATAGAATAAATTCGAATTTCGAATAGTATGATTTCAAATTTTTAAATTAATTAATTTTAAATTTGGATAGAAAAGATTATAATAAAATAGAAAATAGACTAGAAAAACGATAGAACAGAACAGAATAGAATAGAATATATTATATTTTATTCTGTTCTGTTCTATTGTTTTTCTAGTCTATTCTTTTATATTCTATTAAAATCTTTTCTATTAAAATCGAAATCATTATATACTGTGAGGGGGTTCGCTCGGTAGCGGGTGTGTGTGACCCCCTGGATGGGTTCACAACACAAAGTCAGGCACAGCAGACAGCGGTGTAGGTTCAAAAAACAAAAGATCCAGTTTATTTATGCTACATGCAGTGATACATATAACAGCCAAACAAAATAAAACAAGAAAATAAATCCTGGTCAGCTTGACCTCTAACTACACACGTAGACTCCCTGTCTAACTGTCCCTATTGTAGGGGTTTGCCACACAGGCGTTAACTCACCGCACAGAACAGATCTCAGACTCCCCAGTCTATACACACAAAACTGGTTCCAGGATGGAGCATCTCCCTATGCATGCTGGGGTTTTTTGTAGAGGTCTTAATGAGCCCACTTACTACAGCTGGGCTCATTAACTCTTCCCCTCTAATTGTAAAAGTCTGCATAAAGCCTGAATCTAGGACACACATGTTTCCCATCCTGAATACAACCAGGTGATTTTACCTGCATGCTGCCACATACCCCCCCCCCCCTCTTGTTTCAACCTTGGGGTTGTAACACAAGCAGCCAGACACGCATGTATCCGAGACAAAGCATCCACATTCCCCATTTTAACACCAGGGCGATGCTTAACTGTAAAGTTAAATTCCTGTAGGGCCAGGAACCACCTATTTACCCTTCTATTGGTCTCCTTGTTTTGAGCCATCCACTTTAAAGGAGCGTGATCAGTCACCAGGTCAAAGTGCCTACCTAGCAGATAGTACCGAAGGGAATCTAGAGCCCACTTCACTGCTAAACATTCCTTCTCAATCGTGGAGTAATTTACCTCATGGGACTTTAACTTCCTGCTGAGGTAAATGACTGGGTGCTCTTCCCCGTTCCAGACCTGGGATAACACTGCTCCTAACCCAACGTCTGATGCATCAGTTTGTACAACAAAGTCCTTAGAGAAGTCTGGTGAGTACAACACTGGCTGGCTACATAAGGCTGTTTTTAAGGACTGAAATGCTTCCTCAGCCTCTGGGGACCATTTAACCATAACCGACTCTTTCCCTTTTGTCAGGTTGGTGAGGGGCACAGCCTGAGAAGCAAAATGGGGAATGAATCGTCGATAATAGCCAGCGATTCCCAGAAAGGCTCGTACCTGTTTCTTGCTGTTGGGACGTGGCCAACTCTGTATGGCCTCGACTTTATTGACTTGGGGTTTTATCACCCCCCTCCCAATAGTGTACCCAAGATATTTGGCCTCCTCCTGTCCAATGGTACACTTCTTTGGATTGGCCGTAAACCCAGCTTCCCGGATAGAGTCTAGGACTGCTTGTACTTTTGGCAAATGTGAGACCCAGTCTGTGCTATGGATAATCACATCATCCAGGTAAGCTGCAGCATATTTATGATGGGGCCTCAGAATCTTATCCATTTTCCACTGGAATGTTGCCGGTGCATTCTGTAACCCAAACGGCATTCTCTTATATTGGAATGCCCCATCTGGGGTTACAAACGCAGTTTTCTCCTTGGCCGACTCGGCCAGGGGAATTTGCCAATACCCTTTGGTGAGATCAAGAGTTGTCATATATCGGGCTGTTCCCAGCCGGTCAACCAACTCATCTATACGTGGCATGGGGTAGGTGTCAAATTTTGTAACTTTATTTAATTGTCTAAAATCGTTACAAAACCGCCAGCTCCCATCAGGTTTGGGCACTAGTACAATAGGACTGGACCAGTCACTCTGGGACTCCTCTATCACACCCAATTCCAGAATCCTTTGAACCTCCCCACGTATTGCCTCCCGTCGGGCCTCTGGTATTCTATAAGGTTTTAGTTTTACCCTTTCTCCTGGCGGGGTGATAATGTCATGCTCTACGCCAGATGTTTGTCCCGGAAGCTCAGAGAAAATCTCTTTGTTACGAAGTACAAACTCTTTAACCTCCTGTTGTTGGGGTTTCGATAAGGTGTCTGCTATTCCAACCTCAGGAACTAAGCAGTCAGGCTGTACTTGTGACAAAGTCTCTGCGACTAGGGATTCCCTATCCCTCCAGGCTTTCAGCAGATTGACGTGATAGATCTGCTCCGGCTTTCACCTTCCTGGCTGTCTAACCCTGTAGTTCCCCTCACTAATTTTTTCAATTACTTCATATGGACCTTGCCATTTGGCCAGAAATTTGCTTTCAACCGTAGGGACTAGCACCAAGACCCTATCCCCCAGAGAAAAAGTACGTGTCTTGGCCCCACGGTTGTACACTCTCTGCTGTGCTAACTGCGCTTGGGTTAAATGTTCCTTTACAATTGGCATTACCTGTGCAATTCTATCTTGCATCAGGGCGACATGCTCAATCACACTCCTGTGAGGAGAACTCTCATTTTCCCAAGTTTCCTTGGCGATATCCAGCAGCCCTCTTGGGTGTCTCCCATAGAGCAACTCGAAGGGTGAGAAACCCCTAGAGGATTGGGGTACCTCCCTAATGGCAAACATCAGATAGGGTATTAGACAATCCCAATTCTTTCCATCTCTATCCACCACCTTCTTTAACATTTGTTTTAGGGTTTTGTTGAATCTTTCAACCAACCCATCTGTTTGGGGGTGATACACAGATGTACGCAATTGCTTCACTTTGTACAACTTGCATAATTCTTTCATAACCCGGGACATAAAGGGTGTACCTTGGTCCGTAAGCAGTTCCTTACAAATACCCACGCGGCTAAAAACAAGGGATAGCTCTTTGGCTATGGTTTTGGCCGAGGTATTTCGGAGAGGAATTGCTTCCGGATAACGGGTGGCATAGTCCAATATAACCAAAATGTACTGATGCCCCCTAGCAGACTTCATTATCGGGCCTACCAAATCCATTGCGATCCTCTCAAAGGGGACCTCAATGATAGGAAGAGGTACCAGTGGGTTACGGAAATGTGGCATAGGTGCCGACTTCTGACACACAGGGCAGGAGGAACAATACTTTTCTATTTCCTTCATGACTCCAGGCCAATAGAATCTCTGCAATACCCTCTCTCTGGTTTTCTCTGTCCCCAGATGACCTCCCAGAATGTGTCCATGAGCCAATTCTAACACCAACTTCCTGTAAGGTTTGGGCACTACAAGTTGCTCAATGGTTTCTTCTGCCCTTTGAGCCACTCGATATAGCAGGTCCCTTTCCATAGTGAAGTAAGGATAAGGGCAAGTCTTATCTGGGTTCACTAACTCGCCATCTATTTTCACCACATTTTCCCGTGCCTTTATTAGGGTGGGGTCTTTTAACTGTTCTGTGGCAAAATTTTCCCTGTGAACCTCAAGATCCGAAAACTCCACAGACGGCATGTTTTCATCTGAGGATGTTGGCTCCTCCCCAGTTTCTCGAGTTTCCCCCGCCAATACCGACAAGGGAAATTCAGGAGAGTCCTCACCACTCCCAGAGGAATTCTGGTCATCTTCCTGGTTTATAGGGGCACCAATGGGGGACTCAGGACAATCCCAGAGTTCCCAGAATTTTGGAAAATCCCTTCCCACAATAGCATCATGTGGTAACTGAGACACTAACCCCACCTGATGAGAGAGGTTACCTTTGGGGGTCTCAAAAAACACTGAAGTTACAGGATACTCTCGGGTGTCCCCATGCACACAAATAACAGCCACCCTGTTCTTCCCAGAGACCTCTGTAGTAACTAATTCAGCTTTTATCAATGTTACCAGGCTACCTGAATCTAGCAACACATCAACATGTCTACCATTAATACACATTTTACATAAATGTTTCTCAGGTCCCCGAATGGCAGTGCATGCAACTGTCGCAAACAGCGACTGACGTCTCTCCCTTATAAAGTCACATTGCATAGGCTCATCCACAACTGGGCAATTGGCTGCAATATGTCCCTCTTGCCGGCAGCGGTAGCAAATAATTTTTTTCGCTGCCTCTTGCAGCATGGGCTTCCTGGGCTGCTCCCGCCAGACCTTAGGTAGAACTCCCACCCTCTCACTCTCTCCACCCTCACCCCTTGGAGTCAACTTACCCGCCACTGGGGATGATCTGGTCTTAGGGGGGAAAGTCCGTGAGTCCCTGGAAGAGGTGGTCAGGTTCTCTGTAGCCAAGTACCTCTCAACCAGATCCACAAGTTTATCTGCATTTTCTGGGTCTCCATGGCTTACCCATTTTTGGATGGCAGTAGGAAGAGCTCTCAGGAAACGATCCATAACCACACGTTCCACAATGTTTGGTGCGGTCAAAATCTCTGGCTGCAGCCACTTCCTGCTCAGGTGAATGAGATCATACATTTGAGACCTGGGAGGTTTTCCAACCTGAAAAGTCCAGTTATGCACACGCTGAGCCCGGACTGCCAGGGTGACACCCAGCCGTGCCAATATTTCTGCTTTTAGCACCACATAGTCTTTTGCTTGGTCAGGCTCTAGGTCATAATAAGCTTTCTGCGATTCCCCAGTTAACAGAGGGGCCACCAGTCCAGCCCATTGCTCCTTAGGCCACTTTTCCCTTTCAGCAGTCCTTTCAAATGTGGTCAAAAACACCTCCGGATCATCCTCTCCAGTCATTTTTGTCAGTAAACGGCTCCCACCAAAGGTTGCGGTATTATTGTACCCACTTGCTTCATTGGTCTGCGGACGTTGCTGTATCAATGTCTCTATTTGCTGTTGAAAATTCTGCTCTTGCTTCTGCAACAGGTCTATGAAGCGGGCTTCAGATCGCTGCTGGGCTTGTTGCTGAGCTTCCAAACTCTGCTGCAAAGTTGCATTTGTCTGCTGCTGATTTGCATTTGCCTGCTGCTGGGCTTCCAAACTCTGCTGCTGATTTGCATTTGCCTGCTGCTGGGCTTGTTGTTGAGCTGCAAGGCTCTTTTGTAAAGCTGCATTTGTTTGCTGCTGGTTTGCATTTGCTAGAGCCAGCTGTCTCAGTATCTCCTCCATGCTGGCCTTAACAAAAAAAAAAACTGCCAAAATTCTCCACCAACTGTGAGGGGGTTCGCTCGGTAGCAGGTGTGTGTGACCCCCTGGATGGGTTCACAACACAAAGTCAGGCACAGCAGACAGCGTTGTAGGTGCAAAAAACAAAAGATCCGGTTTATTTAGGCTACATGCAGTGATACATAGAACAGCCAAACAAAATAAAACAAGAAAATAAATCCTGGTCAGCTTGACCTCTAACTACACACGTAGACTCCCTGTCTAACAACTGGGTGCAGCCTTGTGCTGCCCCAGTCCCTGTCCCTATTGTAGGGGTTTGCCACACAGGCGTTAACTCACCGCACAGAACAGATCTCAGACTCCCCAGTCTATACACACAAAACTGGTTCCAGGATGGAGCATCTCCCTATGCATGCTGGGGTTTTTTGTAGAGGTCTTAATGAGCCCACTTACTACAGCTGGGCTCATTAACTCTTCCCCTCTAATTGTAAAAGTCTGCATAAAGCCTGAATCTAGCACACACATATTTCCCATCCTGAATACAACCAGGTGATTTTACCTGCATGCTGCCACAATACTAAATTCGAATTTCGGAAGATGGTTTTATAAATATATATATTTCCGACATTTGAATTTTGTATAGAATGAATTTGAATTGAAAAGATTAGAATAGAAATAGAGAATAGACTAGAACAATAGAACAGAATAGAATATAGATACTATCTATTTCATTTTGAATTTTTTTGCAGATTACCATTTGTTTTAATAAGATCTCCTGCAGACTATTAGTATCTATTTCGTTTTTTCACCAGATCTCCTGCAGACTATTAGCATCTATTTCATTTTTTTGTGCAGATCTCCTGCCACATGACCAAGTTGTGGATTGTCCACTTGCCATGTCACCTACCACAAGTTGGTTCCTAGCACCAAGTGACTCCGAGATATGGACAATATGTCAAGTACTTTTCTGCAGAAGAGAATGACATTTTGCGACCCGACTTTGGGGCCACGTATCTCGGGGCCACTTATAGCTAGGAACTTGGAGATGTTATAGTGCTAGTTCTACTGTGTTCGCATACCAAATTTGGGGTTTCTATCTATAATTGGCCCTGAGATACGTGGCCCCAAATTCGGGTCACAAAATGTAATTTTTCTAATTTGATTCGAATTTTGTTTGAATTCGTTAGCATTGTAATTCGGTTATTCGGATGCATCCGAATGTCCGAATAATGAAAATTCGTCCAAATTTCGATTCGGAACGAAACATAATGCACATGTCTATAAAGCATTACTTTCTGTGGTATTGTATGTTTATACACTTAAAGTGGTTGTAAACCCTGGGACAAAAAAAAAAACCTGCAAGACAAAGGCATAATGAGCTAGTATGCATAGCATACTAGCTCATTTTGAATTACCTGAGATCGAAGCCCCTTCAGCCATCCTTGTACACCGCTCCGGTGGCCGACAGCGCTCCCAGAGATACGTCTGGGTATCGCGGTCTCCGGCACTGTGATTGACCGGAGCCGTGATGACGTCACTCCCGACGGCTCCCGTGCACATGCGTGGAACGTACGTGCCGTTGCTTCAGTGTACTTGTGCCAATGATGTCGGCACATGTAAATACAGGGGATATCTCCTAAACCGTTCAGGTTTAGGAGATATCCAGGGTAGCTACAGGTAAGCCTTATTATAGTCTTACCTGTAGCAAAAAGTGTGTTGTAAGGGTTTACAACCATTTTAACCTGGTGTGTTAGAGGGGCTGAGGGTCTTGAAAAGGTCAAGGGAGAGAACAATGGAGCCCTAACCAGCAGCTACATTCGTCATATAGAAGCACTTAAATACAATGAGGTCATATTGACTCGGAAGGCAGCACATTAAAATGTAAACAAAAATGGCAACCACCCCAACTTAAGGTAAAGTGCAGGTGGAAAGGCCTTGCACAAAGCGATTAGAACAAATTATTTCCCAGCAAATTTACCAGCTAGCCAGCAAAAGAAAAATAAATGACACGGCTTTTGTTAACTGCTTGCCGACCGCGCTATAGCCGAATGACGGCTACGGCACGGCTCGATAACTGGGGCGCGCACCCAGGAACATCCGTGATGCCGGTTTGTTCACAAGTGATCTCTCCGAATCCTCTGGACCCGGCGCATCACAGATCACAGTAAATGGCCGCCAACAGCAGCCATTTCAAATGATGGAGCGATCACTTGTAAACAAATCAGTATCACATCTGGTTCCTCTCTCCCCTCTCTGTACAGATCGGTACAGTGCGAGGGGAGAGATAAGTGGCAGCAGCGCTAAGGGCTGGATGTGTGGTGCCCACAGCGCTGACATGTGCCCGTTGCAGCCAGCCGTCCCTCCATACTCATCCATCCATGCTCAGCATACTCATCCATCTATCCTCAACAATACTCATCCATCCATCCATGCTCAGCCATCCCATCCACCCCCATCCATACCCAGCTGTACTCAGCCATACCCATCAATAATCAGCCATACCATCCATACTCGGCCATACCCAGCCCTCCCTGGCTGTACTCATTCATGCTCAGTCACCCCATCCATACTTAGACATCCCCAGCCACAGCTTATCCACCCCCATCGATGCTCATTCATGTCACTACAGTGCCTCGCAAAAGTGTAATAGGTAGTCAAATTAGATTTGAAACGTATGCCCCTAGAACACCTGATGGCACTCCCTGCGTGTTGAGATTTTCTATATGGCCAGGGTATGGAAAAGTCTTACACATGTGGTATCGCCATACTCGAGAGGAGTAGGAGAACCTATTTTCAGGTGTAATTTTTGGTATGTACATGCTGTGTGTTAGAAATATTGTGTAAATGGACAACATTTTGTAAAAGAAAAAAAAAGAAAAACGGTTTCATTTTCTTTACACATTTTCCAAAGACTTGTAGAAAAAAATGACATGTTCAAAAGACTCATTATGCCTCTGTAAGAGGTAGTCAAGAAATTATATAATAATTTATGCTCCAAGACGCCTGATGGCGCTCCCTGCATGTTGGGCCTCTGTATGTGGCCACGCTGTGTAAAAGTCTCACACATGTGGTATCGCCATACTCAGGAGGAGTAATAGAATGTGTTTTGGTGTGTAATTTGTACTATGCATATGCGGTGTATGAGAAATAACCTGCTAATATAACAATTTTGTGAGAAAAGAAAAAGTAAAACAAAATCTTGATTTTGCAAAGAATTGTGGGGAAAAAAATACAACTTCAAAAAACTCACCATGCCTCTTACTAAATACTTTGGATTGTCTACTTTCCAAAAAGGTGTCATGGGCGGGGGGAGGTATTTGTACTTTCCTGGCTTGTTAGGGTCTCACGAAATGAGATACGCCATCAGTACATCAGGTGTGATCAATTTTCAGAGATTGGCACCATAGCTTGTGGACTCTAACTTTCACACAGACCAAATAATATACACCAATTTGGGTTATTTTTACCAAAGAAATGTAGCAGTATAAATTTTGGCCAAAATATATGAAGAAAAATTACAAATTTTTATATCTTACTAAGAAACTAAGAAAAATGCATTTTTTTTTTTTTTTTACAGAATTTTAGTTTTTTTCTTTTATAGCGCAAAAAAATAAAAAAAAACAGCGGTGATTAAATACCACCAAAAGAAAGCTCTATTTGTGTGAAAAAAGGACAAAAACATCATATAGGTACAGTATTGCATGACTGAGTAATTGTCATTCAAAATGTGAGAGCACCAAAAGCTGAAAATTGGTCTGGTTAGGAAGGGGGTTTAAGTGCCCAATGGGTAAGTGGTGAAAATTACACAACTTTTGCAAATATACAGCATGTGAAGGCCACACCGCTTCATTAAGGCCTCTTGGTGTGGTGCTATGAGAGTCTCCATGCTGAAGCACATATGGCAAATGGATAAATTAGGGTAGGTATGACTAAAAGGAGTCCATTAGACATGTGCAGTTAGTTTTGTTCCGGATTAATTCTCATGAATTTTCGTTATTCGGATGTATCTGAATTTCCGAATTAGGATAGTACCGAATTTAAATGAATCCGAAATAAAGAAAAAAAAAATTTAGACTAAATTCCAATAGTTTTCGAATACTTTTTGAAATTGAATGGTTTTCAAATTTGAATTTGAAAACTTTTCGAATTAGAATCATTTTCCAATTTCCAAAGAGCATAGAATAGAAAATAAAGGAATAGAATAGAAAAAAAAAAAGTTTTTTTCTATTCTATTCCTTTATTTTATATTCTATTTTCTTTTTGGAATTTGGAAAACTATTTGCATTTGAAAATTTTTCGAATTTGAAAACCTTTCGAATTCAAAAACTATTCAAAATTGTTGCAAAATTTTTTGAATTGATTTGAAAACGAATAAACTAAACTAACTCCGAAAACTAATTAAATCGGTGTTCCACCCAAAAATGGAACTTCCGCTTTAAGTGATGGCGACCCCCTGACATGCCACATTTGGCATGTAATGTTTCTTGGGGGGGGGGGAGACAGATACCCTCTTTTTAGAGGCATCCAGAGCGCCATAACTACCACCTTGTTATCTGGTGCTGGAAAATGCCTAATTTCACATAAATTACGGCACTGTGAAAAAGCTTTAAAATAAAGTTAGTAAAGCAGAGTTAAGTGGTCTGTGTCAAATAGTAGAAAATGCCAGCAACACAAGGCTTCTTCTTGTAAAACCTTTTTTAGAGCACAAAGAGCAGTGCTTTATCTGAAAAGCATATCAGATATAGCACTGCTCTCTGTGCTCTAACCAACGTTCTACAAGAAGAGGCATTCGTGTTGTCGGCATTTTTTGCTAATTGAGATTTTTGGGATATAACAGCCTGTGCACTGATATTCAGCTCATTATCCTTCATTATGCGGTAGAGCTAGGGTGAGTTCTGATGTATCATTAGGGGTCTGTGGGTTGTAAATTCCCCCTGCTAGCATCCCACCACCCCCCCGGAGTTGTGCAGGAACATGCAGGGTTTGATTACCATCTCCACCCACAATATTTGCTACCGGGACATGAGCCCTTTACAGTCTGATAATGAAAGGGTTACTCTGTTAATGTTAGTGTACAGAGAGGAGAGAAAGCGCACATCCCACACTTCCTCCCTGCTCTCTCTTCCTTTATGCTGATATCTGTACTCTTACTGGCAAAACTGACCTAGAGCGTCATTAGTTGGTAATACTTCATATTCCCATCGCACACATTCCTGGTCTAAGCTCCTCTCAAGATTTGGGTGCTGCAGCAACAACCAGCTGGATACTGGTTCAAGTCACAAAGTAGATGTTTGCCAGCACGCCAAGGATCGACACAAAGTGGCGTCCAAACGGGTAGCTCATTGCATGATCACAAGAAAGGTGCAACGTTTCGGAGTCACGCAGGACCCCTTCGTCAGGCATGTGATAAACGTGGGGTAACAGTGAAAAGAATTTAAATAACCATCAACCAACCAAAAGAAAGCTTCTCCCACCTCCAGATAGGTATGACTTCACAAATCCCGCCAAAAAGACAGTTAGTATAATTACACAGATTAACAAAAAAAGCATATGAGAAGAAGGGGTTAACAAAAAAGCCCTGACAATACCTGTGTATTGTCATGTAGGATTTGATACTGTGGATCACGAGTCACTGTAAGGATGGGCCCGTTGCTAGGGAACATCAATATGCATCGCACGATCTAGATATGGATTGGCGCCAGTACAGGGATCAGCACATCACATCGGCGATTGCGGTAACAAGGTAACGGAGATGCTGTAGTGCCGGGGGATGCCGATGCCGTAGAGATGCATGACGTTGGCCAACCCTGGCCAGACACAGATCAGCGCCCCTGAGGGGGAAAAATGTTTTCAGGTCAGCTCAGATTACAGTAGTCATCGCCAGCCGCGCGTGCGTGATGCGCCAGCGGTGACCAAGTAACAGGGGATGCTGCAGTGCTTGGGCCGCCAATTTCATGAAAATGGATGATGCCGTCTGGCCTCGCCCATCAAGGCAGATTGCATCCAATACAGGGAGGTGGGGAGGAGAAGTGAATGTGGGGAACATGAGTGAGTGGAGAGAAACACAGCTGTCAAAACAGCAGTGAAATAAGGAGAGAAGGACAGGCAGTAAAAAAGGACAAAAAAAGGAGAGAGAAACACAAAAGGAAAAAAGGGGGGATTGGGACCAAGGAATTTGGTAAACAAATAGAGATCAGTTGGTAGGATGCAGGTGGGCAGCTTGCAAAGCTTTCTGTTTTGCCAGCAAGAGTACAGATAACAGCATAGAGGAGAGAGCTGGGTGGAGGTGCGGGATTGTGCTTTCTCTCTCTATACACAGACATTAACAGAGTAACCCTTTCAAGATTGGACTGTAAAATGTAATTTTGCTGCTGCACTAATGGGGACTCTTTGCAGCACCCCAGCTGAAAAACCTTATTCTAGAATGTAGTGGGCTGGAAAAGGCAGACCCTGAGATTGAATATTTATGGAACTCTAGCCAAGCCCTGCAGTAGAATGCCCAGAAGGTGGAGAGAGAGTTCTTAAATAGTCTGATGTCTAGAGCAACAGGGTGTTATCCTGGATGAAGAGATAATAGCCTAGAAGGGATTCTGCTCTTCTGGGTAAGCAAGCTGAAAGCCTGCAGAGAGTTCACCTAGGTCCCAGCCATACTAGGCCTGGGGGGGATAAATTCCTGGAAGCAGTTCAGAACCAAGTAAGGGGGTGCACTGATCTGGTCTAAAGGCTTACGGTACAGTGTCTATCTAATATTGGACAGGATCAATCCATGTATCTGGAGGCATAGTGACTTCTTGCTGTTTAATTCCTTGTGTGACTGTGCTAGTGCTGCCAAAGTGGGATTCACTCTGCTGGGAATTCCAGAAGTGTTGTACATGTAGTCTCTGCATAGAAGGAAGAGATACCCTTGGAAAGAGTAGGCAGGAGAAACTCCTTTGCGCACTGAATTCTGGGGTATCCTAAGGCCCCTTCCACATGGGCGTTCTGTTTATCATCCATCCATTGATGGATAAAAAATGGACTTCAATAAATCTCTATGGAAAAATGGATGTAAACAGACGATCATCTATTTACATCCTAAGACTTCTCTATACCTCATTCAAGTTCAATGAGCATTACTGGCTTAAGTCTGGGCCAATTCTGACATTCCTTTCCTATGTAAAAAAAAACACAATTTCTGCTAGAGAAGAACTTAGAATCCCCAAACATTATATATTTTTTAAGCAAAGGCCCTATAGAATAAAATGGTAGGCATTGTATATTTTTATGTCACACAATATTTGCGCAGTGGTTTTCCCAACACAATTTTTTTGGAAGAAATACACTTAATTTTTATGGCCACAAACACAATATAATACCCAATTATTTGGTAAAATATAAAAAATGATGTTATGCCGAGTAAATAGATAGCAAACATGTTGTGCTTTAAAATTGCAATCTCCATAGGCAACACTTTAAAAGCCTTTACAGGTTACCAGTTTATTGCTTTTGCTCTGACGATCACAGCAGCACCTTACATGTGTGGTAAGGGACCAGGTAAACAAAGAACCGAAACTGGAAGTGACGAAACCCTGGTTGCTTCCGGTTTTACACTGTGGGAGGAACAACATCTGTTCGTCTCACTGTGTGCCCAGAGTCGGATGCTGCCAATTGCATCCTTACCGTGGCTCCCCAATTGCACAGAAGAGCCTGGTAAAGGCGCCAGCAGCACCGCCTGTAAAAGTAATCCAGCGGGTCATTAGTCACTAGGATTTTGTAGGGAATCACGGGTCATAAAAAAATGTATTTCTATCATTGCTGCAGCTATGACTGAGGTATATCACCCTTCCTGTCTGAGGACGTTTATAAACATACGGTGGACGGGAAGTGGTTAAACCTTAAAAAAAACACTTGCTACCTGGTCATTGCATTGATAGACTGTGAGAGTTCCTGTGTGCCTGGCTGCCGTGTACTCACATGGGAATAGAACCTGGGACAAATCTGCAAGGCTTGTTCGGGGTCTGTGCTACATGTATGAGCTTGAACATCTGGTGTTCGCCTTTTTGCCGAGCAACGAACAATATAGGGCGTTTGCAGGAAATTTGAGTGCTGCAGAATGCCCCATAATACACCACGAGATCGCAGTGCATTAGCGTCTGATGATTGGCCATAGCATGCACCTGACCTGCATGCTTTGGCAAATCACAGCGCGCTCTGCAGAGAGAGCCATAATTGGCCAAAGGCTGGGTGCATTTGGCCAATCATGGCTTAGGGGGACTAAGTCCACGCCCCACACTATATAAGGCTGCCCACAGAGCGACCACGTGTATTGTTGTTGGCATGAACAGAGATGGCTTGAGCTAGATTAGGCAGGCAGGTTAGTTAGTTGCAGTGTATTTGAAATATATACAGTCTAGTATATACAGTATCTCACAAAAGTGAGTACACCCCTCACATTTTTGTAAATATTTTATTGTAACTTTTCATGTGACATCACTGAAGAAATTACACTTTGCTACAAAGTAGTGTACAGCTTGTATAACAGTGGAAATGTGCTGTCCCCTCAAAATAACTCAACACACAGCCATTAATGTCTAAACCACTGGCAACAAAAGTGAGTACATCCCTAAGTGAAAATGTCCAAATTGGGCCCAATTAGCCATTTTCCCTCCCCGGTGTCATGTGACTTGTTAGTGTTACAAGGTCTCAGGTGTGAATGGGGAGCAGGTGTGTTAAATTTAGTGCTATCGCTCTCACTCTCTCATACTGTTCACTGGAAGTTCAACATGGCCCCTCATGGCAAAGAACTCCCTGAGGATCTGAAAAAAAAAAAAAAAAGAATTGTTGCTCTACATAAAGATGGACTAGGCTATAAGAAGATTGCCAAGACCCTGAAACTGAGCTGCAGCAAGGTGGCCAAGACCATGGTGCAGGGCGCTGCTGACTCCCCGCTGACTTTTAAAAGTTCCTTGGTGTGGGCCTTTTTCGACACGTGTGCAGCAGATCGCACCGTTGCCATTTGCAACCTATGTCTGAAGCAGATCAAGCGTGGCCAGCACAGCCGCTTTGGCACCACATGCTTGACCAGACATATGACGACCTGCCATGCAATCCATTGGCAGCAGCACTTGAAAGACCCACATCATCACTACCAACACCTAAGGCCCAATGTTTCTGCAGAGTATATAGTGCAGTCCATATAGTATATATACTGCAGTTCAGAATATATAGTGCAGTCAGTGTAGTATATATAATAGAGTGCAGGGTATATAGTGCAGTGTACAATATATAATATAGTGTATTGAAGTAGTTAAGGGGAGCCCTATGACAGAATTAAGAGAAAGAATGACATGCCCCCCCCCCCACATACCAGGCCCTTTGGGTCTGGTATAGATTTTAACAGGAACTCCACGCCAAAATGTAAACAAAAATGGCATGGGGTCCCCCAAAATCCATACCAGACCCTTATCCAAGCATGCAACCTGGCAGGCCACAGTAAAAGGGGGGGACGAGAGAGCGGCCCCTTTCCTGAACCGTACTAGGCCACATGCCCGCAACATGAGGTGTGCTTTAGGGTCCCCCCCAAACCACCTTGTTCCCATGTTGATGGGGACAAGGGCCTCATCCCCGCAACCCTTGCCTGGGAGTTGTGGGGGTCTGCAAGTGGGGGGCTTATCAGAATCTGGAAGCCCCCCTTTAACAAGGGGGCCCCCAGATCGCACCCCCCTATGTGAATGGGTATGGGGTACATGGTATGGGTTTTGGGGGACCCCCACACCAGTTTTTTTTTTTTGGCGTGGAGTTACCGTTAATATCCATACCAGACCCGAAGGCCTGGTAATGGACTGAGGGGGGGATTTTATAATGTATATTGCTGGGATACAGCAATACATTACAGCCGTGAGCAATTTTAAATTACATTTTTTCCTTTAGAAATATAATTTTGCTGCAGTACTGTTATAAACATGGGAAAATGCACTAGTTTACAGGCAGACTAAGGGGACCCCCAGGCATAATATTTAAATTAATATTTCATTTTTATCGTTTCACTTTAAGCATTCTTAAAATCACTGCTCCTGAAAAAACGTCCTTTTTAAAAACTTTTTTTTGTATTGATACATGTCCCCTGTGTCAGTACTTGGGTCCCCAAACACTTTTTCTGGTGCGAACCGAACTGGGGGGTGTTTGGCTCAACCTTAATACTATATAAGTGGATTTATCTCACAGTAAACTATCCCTATTTTCTTAATATAGCATTCTGGGATTAGCTTCTTTTATAAACTAGGAATCTATAGATAGACTGGATTCCATTGTTTACAAAATACAGAACAATCAGCAGCAAGACTATGACAAAAAATAACTTGAGAGATATGAAACATTTTTTTTCCTCTACAAAGATTAAAAGCTTGGTAGAATATTATGTATAAAAATATTACATAAGCCGCTTTGGCATGAAAATGTCGATTTTTCCACAAATAAGCAAGAGCCTATTTGAAATAATATACCAAAATATGGTATCTCTGCAAATTAAAGTGATGGTCAGGGCCCTTTCACACAGGCTGACTGATCGGGTCTGTCAGTTTTTCAGGTGGACCCGATTGGACGTTCCAGTTTCCTCTATGGAGCGGCGGGTGTAAATGGGCATATGTCCATTGAAACTTGATTCGATCCTAACCGCTAAAAACAGACAGAAGGGGATCAGTTTTCCATCCGTCTGGCAGATCAAATTGAATGGCAGTCGAGTGTGAACGGACAGGCGGTCAGTTAAAATGCGATTGCCCATAGAGGAGAGCAAGCTGTGTGTGTGTACCCTCTGCATTAGTAGAGCGGACATCTGATTGCTCAGCAGGGAACAGCCGACAGATTCTCCATTGAGCAGGCAGACTCCAACGGAGTGTTTAACCACTTGACCACTGGGCACTTAAACACCCTTAATAACCAGACCAATTTTCAGCTTTCGGTGCTCTCACATTTTGAATGACAATTACTCAGTCATGCAACACTGGACCTATATGAAATTTTTGTCCTTTTTTTCACACAAATGGAGCTTTCTTTTGGTGGTATTTAATCACCACTGGGTTTTTTATTTTTTGTGCTATAAAAGAAAAAATACAGAAAATTCTGTAAAAAATGAATTTTTCTTCGTTTCGGTTATAAAATTTAGCAGATTAGTAATTTTTTCTTCATAAATTTTGGCCAAATTTTATACCACTACATATCTTTGGTAAAAATAAGTACAAATTCTTAGTAGGGGTACCAGACAGGGGTGCCCACTGTCCCCGCTACTATATGCCTTGGCTGCTGAACCTTTAGCGGTGTCGATTCGTGAGGACCCTGCGATCAGGGGACTGACGATGGGTCGACTAACCGAAAAAATCAGTCAATACGCTGATGACACGCTGTTATACCTGGCGGACTCTGGCCCTTCCCTCGCAAAGGCCCTGCACAAGATAGAGTGGTTCGGTAGCTTTTCCGGTCTTCGTATAAACTGGGAAAAATCCCAAATTTTGCCTATTGACAGTTTTCCACAGTCAGAATCTCAGGCCAGTCTGCCTCTTCAGCGAGTTGGCACTATTAAGTATCTGGGGGTATATGTCTCTAGGAATCCAGCAGACTACATTGCGCTGAATGTAGAACCATTATTCTCCCTGGTGCGTACCAAGATTCAGGCCTGGTCTCGCCTCCCCCTTGGGGTTTGGGGGCGCGTTAATCTGATTAAAATGGTCCTATTACCTAAAATACTGTATGTGTTGTGGCATGCCCCGGTATATTTGCAGCTGAAATACTTTAAATCCCTTGAAAGTCTCCTTAGGCCCTTTGTATGGGGGAATAATAGACACAAGCTTGCTTGGCAGGCTTTGAAAAGCCCGACTGATATGGGGGGCATGGCTCTTCCAGATCTAAATCACTACTATGTTGCCTCACAACTGTCTCAGCTTTTTCATGTAGACAAGACTGATAAACAACGTTTTCTTACCCTTCTCTCCCCTACTTGGGCACAAATTGCAGATGATCCAATAGCTGCTATCTCGACGGGGGCGGGGAGCTCTGTCGTGGAGCCAGGTAAACACTCCATGCTTTTTCATTACAGAAGAATTTGGGATCTGGCATCCACTAAACTGAATGTTGCATCACCAAATGACTATACCCCACTTTGGCATAACAAACAATTGCCGGAACTTCAAAAGATCCAGAGTGTTCAGTTATGGGTATCGAGGGGAATATACTACTTGCATCACCTGATTCACCATGGTACTATTAAAACGTTTCAGGAGCTGCAGGAGGAATTTGGTATTCCAAACACTATGCTATTTCAGTACCTACAGGTTCAGCATGCACTTAGAGCACAATTCCCGCAGTCATTGCCTCGGCCTGCTCCCAATCCTATTGTCGCCATAGTGAAGGACACTGATCCCAAAAAGCTTATCTCGTGCTTTTATGGTATGCTTACGGCCCCCGTCTCGGCGAGACTAGCGTATGCTCTGAAGTCCCGCTGGGAGGGTGATGTGGGTGAACTGACAGACGAGGAATGGGAGGAGGCTCTGGAGACGTGCAAGTTGGTGTCCCCTAGGCTCCAGGACAGGCTTTCTCAGATTTACATTTACAGTGCATAAAGCATACCTCACCCCCCTCAGGACCGCCAAATATAATACGAATCAATCTGTGCTCTGCCCGATGTGAGACTGGGACGTTCTTCCATCTTATCTGGTCTTGCCCCAAACTGCAGGAACTTTGGAAACAAGTAGTATCATTTCTACATGATGTTATGGGCTCGCCCTTGGCTCTCGACCCCAAACCTTGTCTACTAGGGATATTTCCTGACGTATTAGATAAAATTACTAGCACTTTCCTGCAGGAAACCTTGTTTTACTGTTCGAAAAGTGATAGCTAGACAGTGGATGAGGCCCCTTCCACCCCGGGTTGAGGACTGGAAACGGGAAGTTAATTTTACGCTCCCATACAAAAAATTCTTATATAAAAATAGGGGTTGCCCAGCTAAATATCATAGAATATGGGATAAATGGCTGCAGGAGGCTGCCACGTGTGATGAGGGAATTTGATGTAATGTTACAGTAAATAACATGTCAATGTTAGGACTTTCCTTGGCTGTGATACATAATGGCTACTGTAATGGAAAAATTTCTTTTATCTACTGTTATGGTTATGACGCAACACCTTTTGAATGTTCGGTGTATGCCACTGTGATTGTAATCTCTGCAATAATGTTCAATAAACATTACCTGTTTAATGGAAAAAAAAAAATAAGTACAAATTGGTGGATATTATTTGGTCTTTGTGAAAGTTATAGAGTCCACAAGCTATGGTGCCAATATCTGAAAATTGATCACACCTGAAGGACTGACGGCCTATTTAAATTCTTGAGACCCTAACATGCCAGAAAAGTACAAATACCCCCCAAATGACCCCTTTTTGGAAAGAATACATTCCAAGGTATTTAGTAAGAGGCATGATGAGTTTTTTGAAGTTGTAATTTTTTCCCACAATTCTTTGCAAAATCAAGATTTTTTTTACTTTTTTTTTCACAAAATTGTCATATTATCAGTTTATTTCTCACACAGCATATGCATACCACAAATTACACCCCAAAACAAATTCTGCTATTACTCCTGAGTACGGCGATACCACATGTGTGAGACTTTTACACAGTGTGGCCACATACAGAGGCCTAACATGCATGGAGCGCCATCAGGCGTTCTGGAGCACCCAGGACAATTCTGACATTTCTCTCCTACATGTAAAAATCATCATTTATTTGCTAGAAAATTACATCAAATCCCAAAACATTATATATGTTTTTTTAGCAAACACCCTGGAGAATACAATGGTGGTCGTTGCAACTTTTTATCTCGCACGGTATTTGCGCAGCAATTTTTCGAATGCTTTTTTTTGGAAAAAAACAGTTTTGTGCTTAAAAAAAAAAAAAAAACACAGTAAAGTTAGCCAAATTTTTGCATAATGTGAAAGATGAAGTTACACCGAGTAAATTGATACCTAACATGTCACTCTTCAAAATTGCACAGGCTCGTGGAATGGCGCCAAACGTCGCTACTTAAAAATCCCCATAGGCGACGATTTAATTTTTTTTTTTACTGGTTATATGTTTTGCGTTACAGAGGAGGTCTAGGGCTAGAATTATTGCTCTCGCTCTAACATTCGCAGCGATACCTCACATGTGTGGTTTGAACACTGTTTTCATATGTGGGCGGGACTTACGTATGCGTTCGCTTCTGCATGCGAACACATGGGGACAGTGGCGCTTTAAAAAAAAAAAAAAATGTTATTGTTCATTTTACTTTATTTATTTTAGTTTGACATTTTTTTCCCCAAAAATACATTTTTTGATCACTTTTATTCCTATTACAAGGAATGTAAACATCCCTTGTAATAGGAATATGGCATGACAGGTCCCCTTTACAGTGAGATATGGGGTCAATAAGACCCCGCATCTCACCTCTAAGCTGGGAAGCCTGAAAAAAAAAAAAAAGATTCTGGATTTGATCGTATTGGCGAGTCGGTAGAAGCACCGGAGGGCGGCGGGAGGGGGGGGGGGGTGTCTATGGCTGGGTTTTGCAGGGTATCACCGACTATGGCTGAGTATGGCTGGGTATCTCAGAGTATGGCGTTGCAGAGTATTGCGTTGCAGAGCATTGCAGGATATTGGAGGGTGTTGCAGAGCATTGCACGGTGTTGGCGGGTGTTGCAGAGTGTTGCAGAGCATTGCAGAGTGTTGCAGGGTATTGGCGGGTGTTGCAGGGTATTGCAGAGTGCTGCAGGGTATTGCAGAGTAATGCAGAGTAATGCAGGGTATTGCAGAGTATTGCAGGGTATTGCAGAGTAATGCAGAGTAATGCAGAGTATTGCAGGGTATTGCAGGGTATTGCAGGGTATTGCAGAGTAATGCAGAGTATTGGCAGAGAATTGAGGGGTTAATTTTCGGTGAGCAGCGATGTGGGCACTGCAGATGCAGCCCACATCACTACTGACACCGATCTCTTCCCCCTCCGCTGTTCCGATCGGTACAGAGAGGGGGAGGGAGGAACCGGCGTCATAACATGACGCCGGTTTGTTTACAAGTGATCACTCCGTCATTTGACGGAGCGATCACGTGGTAAACGCCCGCTATGAGCGGCAGTTTACCGTGATCCGTGATGCTCTCGAGTGCACGCCCCAGGGGGCGCGCGAGAGCGGAATTCTGGAAGGACGTCATATGACGGCCTCCCAGAGTTAAGAAACTGCCCTGTGGCCGTCACTCAGCTATAGGGCGGTTATTAAGTGGTTAAGGGGCCTAAAGCTATTTTTTTTAAATACCAAACATGTTATACTTACCTGCTCTGTGCAATGGTTTTGCACAGAACAGCCCGATCATCCTATTCTAGGGTCCCCTGCTGATGCTCCAGGCTCCACTTCTTGGTGTGCCACCATGAGAAGCCACTTCCTATCTTGGTACACCTACAGGCTCATCCCGGGCTGCACTGTCTGTGTCCATTGACACACACAGTTTTCGGCTCACCCTGCCCTTTGCTCCCTTGTCAAAGGATAGGACTGACAACAGTAGGAGCCAATGGCTCCTGCTGCTATCATACTGCTATCATTCTTTGATATCAGGACAAAGAGGCTCCTATGTGTACCCATAAGAAGCCATTAGTGTGATTCATTTCACCATCCAGGATCTTCATTGCTATTTACACATGCTGTTACCTTACAGCTGTAAGGCAAGAGGCCACTCTGCACGAAGGTGTTTTTGCACAGAAGAGGCTAAGTCACCTTATATACTGCTTCTATTTGCACAGAGTGTTAGAGGAAATCTAGTACTTGTTTTCACTTCCTCTCCATCATATATTCATTGTTGAAGACTTTTGTCTATAGAATGTGGACTTCATCACGTTTATACTGCAACCTTTAGCACTCAGCACTTTATTCATGTTTTTTACTTTCAGTGTGACCGATATCTATTCTATCACATTTATATTGTCACTTTTTTTTTTTCCATAAAATGTCTTTTATTTATAGAAACAGTTAATACATGGAATAACCAACACAGAAAACTGGCACGAGTACATAAATCAAAAATCCTGGTCAGCATTGTAAAAGTATAAGTAATAAGACTAAGCCTATACTGATCAGTAAGCCCATCTCCTGTTACTTAAGTGTGTGGACTCGAGAATCAAGTGGTCTCTCATATCGTGGTCACGTATGGTATAGAATCTCAAATATGCGTTCTGCAATAATAGTTGGCGAAGTGAAGCGTTTAGGTGTATGTGGAGTTGGCTATGTTGATGGCTCGTGTTTCAAACTCAACATGTGAGGTTGTGTGTAGGTAATTTGGTGGAATGTATAGAGGCGAGAATGGTGAGTAATCAGTTCAGTCGGATTGGGAGGTGGGGGGATGGGAAAGGGGGGAAAGGGGGAAAAAATGGACAAGGGGGGGAAATTGGGGTAATTTTGGGCGGCCAGCCACTCCTGGGAAGGTTCACCACTGTTCCATGTCTTCGCCATTTGTGGATAATGGCTCTCACTGTGGTTCGCTGGATTCCCAAAGCTTTGGAAATGGCTTTATAACCCTTTCCAGACTGATAGATCTCAATTACTTTCTTTCTCAATTGTTCCTGAATTTCTTTGGGTCTCAGCATGATGTGTAGCTTTTAAGGATCTTCTGGTGGACCTTACTGTGTCAAGCAGCTCCTATTTAAGTGATGCCTTGATTGTGAACAGGTGTGGCAATAATCAGGCCTGGGTGTGGCTAGAGAAATTGAACTCAGGTGTGGACAACCACAGTTATAGTATGTTTTAACAAGGAGGGCAATCACTTTTTCACACAGGGCCATGATTTTGGATTTTTTTTCACCTTTAATAATAAACACCTTCATTTACAAATTGCATTTTGTGTTTACTTGTGTTGTCCTTGACTATTGTTTAAATTGGTTTGATGTTCCGAAACACTTAAGTGTGACAAACATGCAAAGGAACAGGAAATGAGGAAGGGGGCAAACACTTTTTCACACCACTGTATGATACTTCTTATGAGGAAGTGTCGAGTGGTGAAGGAGAAATTGTGACGGTGTGAACGGGATGTCATGACAGGCAATAGTGGAGATAGTTTGATGGACAGCTTTCCAAAATGTCTGGAGGGCTGGGCACTCCCACCATATGTGAAGTAGGGTGCCTTTCGACTGTTGGCAACGCCAGCAAGCATCAGAAACCGTCGGGTTAAATTTGTTAAGGAGAGACGGTGTGCGATACCATCTGGATTGGATTTTATATCCATTTTCCTGTGCATACACATTTCTTGAGCCTTTGTGAATGTTCAGGAAAATCTTCTCCCAGTTCTCTTCTGAGATCGGGATCGCTAGATCCTTTTCCCATTGCTTGCAGGCTTTACTGTCGTTAGCTTTTAAGTTCTCATACAAGAGATTGTGGGTGAGAGAGATAAGGTGAGATTGGGGCGTTCTTTGCATACATAGTCTTTCGAAAGGAGATAGTTGTCTTGGGTATTGTGCATCTTTGTCTGTGGATTTAAGGTATTGTGTGAGGAGAAGGTAGTCCCATGGGGGGATGGGCGGGCGTTCCACTGTCAGAGATAATTGATGAGCTGAAAGGAGTTTGCCTCGACGGTACAGTTGATGTGCTCTAGGGCACATTTCCGGCCAGTAGTTAGTCAGGTAGCGTTTGTGCATGCCCGGGGGAAAGTCAGGGTTTAGTTTTATTGGTGTCATAGGACCTGGAGTCGAGGATAGGAGCGTTTTTCGACATGTTTGGTGAAGGATGCTTCCAGATTGACCCAGTCTTTTCGAGCTGAATGAAGATTCCAATCAAGAATTCTTGTGAGATGTACCGCTATGTTATAGTTAGAGAGATTAGGAAGGCCTATTCCTCCGAGATGCTTCGGACGAGTAAGCGTGAGAAATTTTATTCTAGGTGAGCGGCCACCCCAGAGGAATTTGGAGCAGATTCTGTTATATGTTCGGAAATAGGAGGGGGGAATCCTTATGGGGATAGTTTGCAAGATATACAATAATCTAGGTAACGCATTCATTTTTAGGACAGCGGCCCTACCGAACCAAGAGATTGTTGACTTATTCTTATATTGTCACTTTAGCACCCAGCAACCTATCTACGGTTGCAGTACTTTGTTTCATATTTTGTTATTTACCTCATGTGATTGCTCAGCACCATTCACTGTATATATTTTACCTTGTGGCTATGGACTGACCATTTTGGTTTTTGCAGCAGTTATTAATAGTACTTATTTCTCTACTAGCACGGGAATACCTACATTTTTTATTTCTTGCATAGTTCATATGCCAAGCAGCAGTGACATTGAACAGAATACTATACTCTGCTTGGGCATAGTTCCACCAGGCATGAGTGTGTATAATTTGTATTGCTCACAGATACATGTTTCAAGCATCATTTTAAATAATCAAGCAATATATCTTCATGGGATGCCTATCTTACAAGCGCTCTCTTGCTTTGGGATGAATCCCTCCTGAGATATGACAACCTTCACAGGGTAGCAAGTCATCATTTGTGGATAAGACCACATGTGATATCACAGACACCTTCATGAAGAAAACAGTCTCGCTGGGCTAATAGCCTTTAGATGACATGGAAAGATTGTACCCCGGAGAGACTTTTCTGTACAGTTTTAGGGATTACAATTACTGCTGTGTGCATCACATGTTGAAGTAATTTTCAGAACAATGCACAATGTGCTATCATGATGTGTTTATGCTTTTGATTCAAATAGAGCCTTATGTGTAAAATAGTTCACATTGCAACAGTTTATACAAATGAACACATGTGCAATCATAGCTCCGTTATGAAGAAATTAGTCTAGCTGGTCAATGAAGAATTATATTCTGGAGAGACTCTTGCATGTAATATCATGAATTACAAATACTGTGTGTGTTATACTGTATATTGAGGCATTTTCCAATACAACTAGCAAGGTGCTCTTATGTAGTGTTGATATTTCATCTGTATTCCGGCTGAAATAGAGCTCGATTTGGGGAACAATTCCCATTGTACAAATGAATAGAAGGAATTGTGTATGTATAGGTAAACACCTCTTTTTGTAACCTGTAACATTAAAACTTCCAGTACCTAAGGCCCCATTCACACTGCTGTGCTGCGGGTTTGGCCACAGCCAGTTGCGTTTCTTGGGGGCTATAGCCCCAGTAGCCACCCCCTATCTGGGGCCCATAGCCCCAAGTCTCTTACCTAGGGTTGGCTCTGGGCTCCATATACTCAGCTGGTTGCCAGGGGAGGAACATGACTAGTTAACGTTATCAGGAACAAGTTCTTATCTATATTCAGCAGTTCCAATAATTTAATCATTGTCCCTGTGTCCACCAATCTGCCGGGCAATGTAATTGTCGGGAACCGCAGTGCCCCCCCATGTAAGGGGGGGTTCTCTGGGGACCCTGATGTAAGGGGGGCTCTCTGGGGACCCTGATGTAATGAGGGGGGCTCTGATGTAAGTGCGGATATATATATATATATATATATATATATATATACACACACACACACACACAGATACATACACACATGTATAATATATATATATATATATATATATATATATATATATATATATATATATATATATATATATATATATATATACCCGCCCAAGAGTATGACTTTCTTTACTTCACTGCTATGGGCTCTAGCCCCAAATCTTTTGTAGACCTAGCAATGCCTCTGGCCACAGCGCATGTGCATTACAGTGTACCTGCAGTTTGTGCATGGGCTACCCACTGTTTCCCAGGGACTTCTATTATGTCCTGCATTTTCTGAAAGCACACTAAAATTCCTGCATGATGTATCTTTGGTGCATTTTCAGAAAGTGTGCTAAAAACGTGGGACTTAATAGAAGTCTATGGGAACCACCGGTAACCCATGCAAAAACCGCTGGTACACTACGTTACACTTGCACTGGGATCCAACCAGCAGCGTGGCAGTGTGAAATGGCTTAAAAGTGCGACGGGGCATATACAACACCTACTGGCTTATATAGTGTATTAGTACATCTTATTTCTGGTTTCAGATGGTCCATTAGTCTGTTTCAAGGGGTATGAATACTTTTTCAAGGCACTATATTATATATATATAAAAAAAAAATATATATATATATATATACACACACACACACACACACTGTATATACAGTATATTATATAAAAAGAATAATGTCTATACAGACAGCTCTAACAGGTCCAAGACACACTGAAGATATGACTGCTGTGAGCCCACCCTTTTGCACCAACCAAGATGGCTGGGTTATCCAATCCTTCAAATTGTCTTTTGGCTATGCAATGCATTATAGATCCTTCCTTGTTTCTGAAAGCAAACCTGCAATGTTTTCTAAAACTGGGGATTCGCTGCAAACCCATGATAGCAGTAAACCAGAACCTTATCCCTAGGGGGAGCAAGACATCCAACACACCCGGAAGTGTGTCAATGATTTGTCAGCAAATGCAGGTTTGGAAGACAGCAGAGATTGATGGAAACTGTATCTTTGAACCCTTTTTCTTTACAAGCATGGCTTTAGTTTTCCCTTCTAAAACAGAGACAGTCACTTTAAAACTTAATGCTATAAACAGGAGCTCCCTCTAGAAAAAGTTCCTCCTTTATATATGTACAATATACATTCTATACAATTATGTCAGCTGTCAGTATTCTGGTTTTCTGTAATTTAGCTATAGTGACAGCTGCGTAGCCTACAGGAACGCCTGCCAATAGCCACCTGCCTGCCCTGCATGGGGATGGTAGCAGGAGGCAAGCTACGCACTGGTAATTTGTGTTAATGTGAGTTTATGAGTTCATATGTTCCAGACTGATCAGAAAATCCCCTTGCCCTCTGAGCCGACCCATTATCTTCTACCCCCACCCCCCCCCCCCGTCTTTTTACTTAAAATAATAATCAATTGTACAAATAAAAATGCTGGATGTCTCTGTGTCTCTAAGTCTTTAGTGAAAGGTCACAGCTGTGATGATTTATATTGTTCTATTTCTTTAGTGTGCAGCCTTTTATGAATTTTCATTTCACATTTACCTGTTTCAGCTGTTGCACTCTGGCGCCGCACACAGAAAAGATCTGGATCAATGTGTTCTATTGACTTGTATAATTTCTTTAGAGCGCAAGCTACTCCGGTGATCTCTGGACAGGTGACTGCAATATCGGCAGGCCCAGGATGTTTAGTAAGGCACGATGTATTAGATATAGCGCTTTGTGAATGATTAAGAATGGCTTTTACCATTCTGTCTGTTACCTGGTGACCAAATAGAATAGAATGTAAAATATGTGTGTGAACAGCTGCTGTAAAAAAATCCCAAAAATATTCTGTGCAGCATTTCAATAGGAGGATACGCTGAAATTAGTATACTAAAGCTGTTGACAGACTGTTGTCCTAAAATCTTACCATTAGTACGCTCCTTTTGACAATTGTTGATCAACTTTCGGCCAACAAATGTTGGATGGAAGGCTAGTAAATTTTCGGTGGACAACGGTCTCTTGTCCGATTTTCGTATGGTCGCTACACAAGTCCGTCACACAAAAGTCGAAGGTATAAACACGCATGATCGGAAGCAAGGAGCGAGCCGAAGCAGTTGGTCTTGTAAACTAGCGCTCGTAATGGAGAATTAACATTTGCGACATGGCAAGTTATGAAATGTCAAAATACAGCGCCCATTCTCTTCTTTAATGGGATAATAATGAAGCTGCTTTACTGGTGATACTGATGGAGTTATGGCAAACGTATTTTAACCACTTAAGGACCGCCGCATGTAATAATACGTTGGCACAATGGCACGGATTGGCACAAGCACGTACCCGTACGTGCCTGCCTTCCAGCGGGTGGGGGGTCCGATCGGACCCCCTCCCGCTGGCTGAGGTGGTCCGTTTCGCTTCAGGAGCGATCCGGGATGAGGGGATGGCTGTTGGTTTCTGGCCATCCCCTCTCGATCGCTCCTGGCGAATGAGAAGCTTCCCCTGACTGTGCAGTGTAAACACAGGCAGGAGGAAGTGATGTCACTCTCCTCGGGGCGGTCTTTTTGACCGGACGGCGAGGAGAGAAGACATATTAAGTGTGCACGAACACTACACTGACATGTAGGTAAACATAGGCACACTTTAACCCCCAGTCACCCCCCGATCACTCCCCTCCCCCCTCCCAGTCACAGTGTCACTGATTGCAGTGATCATTTATTTACTGATCACTGCATTCAGTGTCAGTTGTAACTGTAAAAACTGTCAGGGCAGTTAGTGTTAGGTCAAGGGTATCCCCCTACCCCCCCAATAAAGGTTTAACCCCCTGTTTGCCCCTAGAGTTAACCCTTTCACCCCCTTTTGCCAGTGTCAATAAGCAATCGTTTTTGTGATCGCTGCATTAGTGTCACGGGTGCCGCTAGGTAGCTAGTTATTTTTAAGGTTCACCACCAGGTTTTTATA
This sequence comes from Lithobates pipiens, assembly GCF_037356315.1. Classification (NCBI taxonomy): domain Eukaryota; kingdom Metazoa; phylum Chordata; class Amphibia; order Anura; family Ranidae; genus Lithobates; species Lithobates pipiens. The sequence goes on from NW_027507787.1 coordinate 209,869,665, forward strand.
GCATTAGGTACCCCCATATATAACCTAATAAAGGTTTTAACCCCCTGATTGCCCCTAGTTAACCCTTTCACCAGTGATCACCGTATAAGTGTTAAGGGTGACTCTGGTTAGTTAGTTTGCTTTTTATAGCATCAGGGCACCCACCATTTATTACCCAATAAAGGTTTAACCCCCTGATCATCCGGCGGGTGATATCAATTAGGTTTTAGGGTCAGATAGGATCTGCGTCGCCCCAGGCAGCACTAGGTTAGTGCCAGTACCGCTAACACTTACGCGCAAAGCATACACCTCCCGCAGTGGTATAGTATCTGAACAGATCAATATCTGATCTGATCAGATCTATACTAGTGTCCCCAGCAGTTTAGGGTTCCAAAAAACGCACTGTTAGTGGGATCAGCCCAGATACCTGCTAGCACCTGCGTTTTGCCCCTCTGCCCAGCCCACCCAAGTGCAGTATAGATCGATCACTGTCACTTACAAAACACTAAACACATAACTGCAGCGTTTGCAGAGTCAGGCCTGATCCCTGCGATCGCCAACAGTTTTTTTTGGTAGCGTTTTATATTTAAATCCGTAAGGCAGTTCTTGGTTTTCGGGGTCCGGTACGCGGCTAGGCTCCCAAAAAGTCCCCCACATGTGGTATCCCCGTACTCAAGAGAAGCAGCAGAATTTATTTTGGGGTGTAATTTCACTTATGCCCATAGCATGTGTGAGCAATATATCATTTAGTGACAACTTTGTGCAAAAAAAAAAAGTTTGTAATATTCCCGCAACTTGTGGCAAAATATAAAATATTCCATGGACTCAACATGCCTCTCAGTAAATAGCTTGGGGTGTCTACTTTCCAAAATGGGGTCATTTGGGGGGGTTTTGTGCTATTTTGGCATTTTATGGCCTTCGAAACTGTGATAGGTAGTGAGGAGTGAAATCAAAAATTTGCACCCTTAGAAATCCTGAAGGCAGTGATTGGTTTTCGGGGTGCCGTACGCGGCTAGATTCCCAAAAAGTCCCACATATGTGGTATCCCCGTACTCAGGAAAAGCAGCAGAATATATTTTGGGGTGCAATTCCACATATAACTAATGGCATGTGTGAGCAATATATCATTTAGTGACAACTTTTTGTAAACTTTTTTTTTTGTGTCATTATTCAATCACTTGGGACAAAAAATAAATAAAATTCAATGGGCTCAACATGCCCCTCAGCAATTTCCTTGAGGTGTCTACTTTCCAAAATGGGGTCATTTGGGGGGTTTGCCCTGCCATTTTAGCACCTCAAGAAATGAGATAGGCAGTCATAAATTAAAAGCGGTGTAAATTCCAGAAAATGTACTCTAGTTTGTAGACGCTATAACTTTTGCGCAAACCAATAAATATACGCTTATTGACATTTTTTTTACTAAAGTCATGTGGCTGAATACATTTTGGCCTAAATGTATGACTAAAATGGAGTTTATTCAATTTTTCTTATAACAAAAATTAGAAATATCTTTTTTTTTTTTTTCAACATTTTCAGTCTTTTTCCTTTTATATCGTAAAAAAAAAAAAAAAAAATCAGAGAGGCAATCAAATACCATCAAAAGAAAGCTCTATTTGTGGGAACAAAAGGACGCAAATTTAGTTTGGGTACAACATTGCATGACCGCGCAATTACCAGTTAAAGCAGTGCAGTGCGAAATTGTAAAAAGACCTCTAGTCCTTAGGCTGACAATTGGTCCGGGGCTTAAGTGTTAAAGAGGAAGTAAACGCTGATGGGTTTACTTCCTCTTTTTTTCCCTGCAAAGGTAAAGCATAATGGACTACTATGCATCGCATAGTAGCTCATTATGTGTCACTTACCTGACACAGGAGCCAGCGAAGTCGCCGCTGATCCCTGTAGTCCGCCGCATCCATGTTGCTGGTGGCGTCTCGCAGCTCCGACGAATCACAGCGGCGAAGCCGCGATGACGTCACTCCCGCGCATGCGTACGGGAGTCGCGTCTCGCAGCTCCGCCGCTGCCACTCGGCGAAGCCGCGATGACGTCACTCCCGCGCATGCGCACGGGAGTCGACAAATTAGGCAAATCCATTCATGGATTTGCCGCATTTAGTGCGCCTGCGCGCCGCTGTCTACGGCGCATGCGCCGTAGACAGGGGTGCCCATTTTCGGGCAAATATCTCCTAAACCATATAGGTTTAGGAGATATTGCTTGGACCTACAGGTAAGCCTTAATCTAGGCTTACCTGTAGGTCCAAGTTGTTTGGAAGGGTTTACTTCCTCTTTAACCACTTGCTTACTGGGCACTTAAACCCCCCTCAGTCCCAGACCAATTTTCAGCTTTCAGCGCTGATGCACTTTGAGTGACAATTGCGCGGGCATACAACACTGTACCCAAATGAAATTTTTATCATTTTTTTCCCACAAATAGAGCTTTCTTTTGGTGGTATTTAGTTACAGCTCGGAGTTTTATTTTTTGCTAAACAAACAAAAAAAGATGCAAAAAAAAAAAAATCATGTTTTAATAGTTTGTTATAAAATTTTGCAAACGGGTCATTTTTCTCCTTCATTGAAGTGCGCTGATTAGGCGGCACTGATAGGCTGCATTGGTGGGCACTGATGGGCTGCATTGGTGGGCACTGATGGGCTGCATTGGTGGGCACTGATGGGCTGCACTGGTGGGCACTGATGGGCATAGTTAAGGCGGCACTAATAGGCACAGATAAGGCGGCACCGATGGGCACAGATAAGGCGGCACTGATGGGCAAAGATGGGCACAGATAAGATGGCACGGATGGGTGGCACGGATAAGTGGCACGGATGGGTGGCACGGATGGGCACTGATAGGTACCACAGATAGATGGGACTGATGGGCACTGATAGGTGGCACTGATAGGTGGCTCTGATAGGTGGCACTGCTGGGCACTGATGGGCGGCACTGCTGGGCACTGATGGGCGGCACTGCTGGGCACTGATGGGCGGCACTGGGGTGCAGCACCTTTGAGGCAGATTGGGTGGCACTGTGGGTGGCACTGTGGGGTGGCACTGTGGGTGGCACTGTGGGTGGCACTGTGGGTGGCACTGTGGGTGGCACTATGGGCACTATGGGCACTGACAGGGGGCACTGACGGGGGGCACTTACTTTTTCTTTTATTTTACTTCAGGATGGCACTGCGGGAGGCAGGTGGGCACAGGCAGGTGGCAGGTGGTCCCTTGTATTGATGGCCGTGATCGGGACTGATGTCCCGATCACGGCCGCCGGTGATCGGCTTTTTTTTTCTCTCCTCGCGCTGTCAGCGCGAGGAGGAATAATGGCCGATTACCGGCTCCGTTCTATCACATGATCAGCTGTCATTGGCTGACAGCTGATCACGTGATAAGGGGTCGGGATCGACCCCTTACACGGATCGGTGATCAGGCGAGTCTCACGGACTCGCCGATCACAGAGCGCGCCGCGCGCGCCCCTCAGGGGGCGCGCAGGCCGCTCGTAACCAGGACGACGTCAATAGACGTAGTCCTGAAAATGTAGGTCCGCGCTAATGCCGTCATTTGGCAATAGCGCGGATCTGAAGTGGTTAAAAAGCTTTTGTTTTCTAGTGATATCAAGATTATTATTATAATCCTCATTGTTTGTTTTTTTGGGCAAGTTACCACAACACCATTATCCCATAGTTTTTAAGATCAAAGATACAACTATGTTGGTATCCCTTGCTATTTTACATTGTATTTTTTAAAATGTAACTGCCTACTCCCAAACTGTCATTTGAAGTAAAACACATAGGGGGTTATTTAGGAAAGGAAAACCCCCTTTGCACTACAAGTGCAGTCACTATAGATCTGAGGGGAAGATCTGAAATGAGAGCAAGCTCTGCTGATTTTTATCATCCAATCATGTGCAGGCTAAAATGCTATTTTTCAAATTTTCCTTGCATATCCCCTTTAGATTTACAGTGACTGAACTTTCAAGTGCACTTGTAGTGCAAAGTGGATTTGCCTTTCCTAAATAACCCCCATAGTCAAATATTATTTTGCACAATTTTTTTTTTATTGTGCAGAAAAAAACAAAAATTAGAGATGCTATCTGCCGTCCAAATACAAAGAACTTAACCAAAAAGTGCATTCTATGCATACAAAAATATAGAAAATATAACAAATAAAATTATTATATAAAAAAAAAAAAAGAAATGAGTGAATGGGGAAGGGGTGAAAATCCCCAGACCAGCAGGGTTGTTGGGGGTCTTGTGGCTGGAATTGCCACTGACCGCCATGCTGCTGTGGTGGGTGAGAGGGCTGTGGTGTGTGGGCTGGCCGTGGAGGTGGGGCCACAAAATCCGAATTGTGGGTGCTTTAAGAAATTTGACCCTTCATCCCCTTCTTGAGGAGCTGCAAGATGAGTTTCTCACAACTCCTCCTTTGTTCACTGGACATCGGCAGTCACACACCCAAATGCCTCAGCCTCATCTGGGTCTGTACGGTGTGCAGTAGTGGCCTGGCTGAGGAAGGAAGCTGTGGCCTCCTCCAGATTCCTTCCCTTCCTGGCCCTTTTAGCAGCAATAGGGCATAGGGGAGGGATCTGGGAATCCATCTGGATTACTGGCCACTGGCTCCTCTAAACTGACACTTTCCTGTGTATGAAAAATGGGACATAATTAGAATTTTTTTTAGGATTTGGTCATCAGTCACACACAATTTTGATCTCCTCACTGTTGCAAATTGAATGTGGAGAAATAGAATAGATTATCATTGTGACCCCAGCATTGAATGTGGAGAAATAGAATAGATTATCATTCTGACCCCAGCATTTTTCATTCTTGTTCAAATCATTTTTGGTCACTACTGTCTATTAATATGGAAACCACTTTGTTAAGGCAGAAATATTTTACCAATAACGTCTAGTTATCTCACTGTATTTTTGGATACAAATATGTTCAACGATGCTATGCCTGGGTCAAGCTGGGCTCCTCCACATCTTCATCCTGTGCATTAGGACCTGTGTGGTCCTCAGGAGCTGTGGCCTCAGCAGATGTCGAAGGGAGCATAGACAACTATGGCCTGGGTTCTGTCTGGGCGGACAAAAACCGCAGGCTATGGTAATCCCAAAGCCTGGGAACATATAGGCCATGCGCTGCTGCTCCTAACCTCTCAGATTCCAGGACCTTGTCCAGCTCCCTTTTAAATGTAATCCTCAGGTTAGCAGTTTCTTGCTTTACATAGTTGATGTCTACCCTGGGGTACACTAGTTTGACCAACTCAAACATTTTCTCCAAAGCTGCCTTCCTCAATATTTTATTGGAGTAGTCTCTACGCTTGACCTTCCAGAGACTGGAAGGTCAAGAGTAGAGGTACAGGTCAATGAACTGAGGTAGAAATTCAGGAGAAATAAATGTATCTGTCATGATAAATGATATGATGCCTGCAAGACAGATCACAAGACAAACCATAATATCTGGTTTAAGTAGTATAGGCCACTACCAACCTATGCCTCAATTTCCAATTGTACCTTTGTTTTATGCCTCCTTTTTTGCATTGGTGATCATTCGTCCTCCACTCCAAGATTGTTCCTATGGACGTTCCATCGACCCTGTGTTCTGCCTTTATATACACAGCGCATGCGTCAAACTCCGCTCTCAGTGCGTCATGATGCTGGGGGGCGAGACCATCTCTCTTCTGCATGCAACACACATGGCGGAACATTTCGAGAGGGACAACATGGCACATTCAGAGGATTACAGCCAGCCCCATGGTGGTGGAGCTCATAGGGGGCAAAAAGCAACCCCCATGAGCAAGGGCGAGATGGTGGAGATGGTGCGCATCCTAGAGAAGCACGATTACGACTGCAAGCTGCGCAATTACGAAAGGCCCAACAGCCGAAAGGACCTAATTTTGGAGAAGTTCATCGCCGCTTTGCCATGTGAATTTTCGGTGGAATGATCAAAGGACCAAATCCAAAAACGTTGGTAAGATCTCAAACACTGTGAACAAGACCTAGATAGAGTACATACATCAGATCATAAAAAAAAGTAAGCAATATTTGGATCTAAACTATATGTTTATGTGTAAATTAGCTGTCTGTATATATTCTTTACACAAGTAGCTCTAGAGAATTCTATATAAGCTTTTCTTAAATCTTTGTATGACCTGGGATTCCAAAGATGAAGGAAAATATAAAACATATATGAACATTCTTATTTGGCCATGTTTTTGGACATTCCTTTTTTTTGGAACTTATTGATTTTTCTTCTTTCAACGGGGGGCACCAAAAAAGGAGGCTCCAGCAAAAAGCCACCAAAGGGCGAAGGGAGGCTAGCCTCACTCGGGCCCCAACAGGGGAGGCAACAAGGCCATCTTCCCCCCAAAAATGTAAGTGCCAACTTCAAACACTCATTTAGCCACCGACGGGGGTGTTTCTAGGTGGGCCAAAGGCCATGGGCTTAGGGCAGAACCTAAGGGGTAAAGAACACTTTCTGTTTGCTGCCTGGCTCATCAGTGCCCATTAATGCAGCCTTGCCAGTGTAGACATGGGTAGAGGAGAGGCTCCTGGGCTTCCAGTCACAAAGAGTCATGCCTGCTATGATGGTCATCATATATCCCATAGGAGACAAGAGAGGTGGGGGGGGGGGGCAACTGCAGGACTTTTTCAATGTTGGCACTTCACGTGTTTGCCCTCTGGAAAATGCCATCACCTTCCCTTTTCTATACTTTTTTTCACAGAAAAAAACCCACAGTGCAGCATGGTGGAGTCTACTAGTCGGGAGCAAACATTGACATCAAACCAAGTGCAAGGTTGGTCAACTAATGTAGCAAAATGAATGCTAGAAACAGATGCGACTTTGGGTGGCTTAATGAATGGTGTATTGTTTCATTGAGAGGAAAGTCAGTGTGGTCAGCTCACCCAGCATGTTTCTTTGGAGCCATGGGATCTGACTCCTGGACCCAGCACAGACATTGCCATTGTGGTCGTCAAATCCCCTGCAAAAGTCACAGTGAGCGAACCAGAAGAAGAAGAAAGTATTCAGGAGCCTCTTGTTTGCGCAAGTAAGTATTCTTGGAATCTTGCTTCAAATGTTTATACATGTCAAGTGTTTAGATGTCCAAACCAAACACCCACTCCACACATTACCAAAGTATGTAGTGCCTTAACATTATCATGGAGAAGGAAGAGGTGGAAGGAGCTGGCAGTGTTGCTAGGTACCCGCATTTGGGAGACCCAGGCACCAGGGCCAAGATTATAGAGTAGTTGCCGTGTGTACATTCCTAGTTGTGTAGGTGTCTGAAGGTCATGATCTCCCACGATGTACTATTAGCAGAATGAGTGCAGATATGTTGCATTCTTTGAAGGACCTGGCGCAAATCAAGGAGGCTGTCACTGTTTTACAAAGAGATTTTGTGGACATGCTTGCCAAATTTTATTTTCCTCTTGCCTGATCTGTTTATTGTTCCACTTGTTGACTCCTGTTTGCCCTTTTAATAATTACCATGTTTTTATGAATTTTAAATGTGAAAGTTTAGTGACAGAACTCAGTGTTTCTACACTCCACTCCTCTAGGTGCACCACCAGGTCCTGTTTTCTAGATTTTCCGCAGTCTAAAAATGGCTGTGTTAATTACTAACAGTGAAAATGACAACATCACCTGTGCCAAATTCAAGAAATCTCGAAAACATATCCTGGGTTTGCATTTTAATTAAGAAGAGTTTGGAAACACTGCCCTAACTAATGTGAATTGTAATGTTTTTGGGTTTTTTACAATCTAAAACCCCAAATTTGAAGTTGCCCCCAAATTGGGCCTTAACATTCTTATTTCCCCCATGATCCCATGCCTAAAATGTATGTAGTTCTATACATTTGTTTTTCAAAAACCCCAAAACACACAGTGTGTCAACATGTGCTATCTCCCATCACAGGATATCAATGGATGCATTTTGGGGGTGCAACCCCTTCCTCAGAAGAAGGCGTTGCACCCCCAAAACGCATCCATTGATACCCCACGATAGGAGATAGCACATGTGGACACACTGTGTGTTTTATGGGTTTAGAAAAATAGAGGTTTGTAGCTACACACATTTTAGACATGGGATCATAAAGGGGCATTTAATTGTTATACCACTACGTGTACATGGCTTCAAGTTTTGGCTTTTAGAGGGGTGAGATCACCCCATCTGAGGAAAGTAAAATCCACACAGTCTTGGGATAGGAATGTCTCATTTGACCTTCACTTTACAAAACTTTAACTTTGTAAGTTACTGAGTTTGGAATGTGTATCTAATGTTTTAGAACATGCCTGTTTAGCCACAAAAAAGGAGAAATAATGCAAAACATACATGTTATACACCAAGATGTTGGTTTGTTTTAAAACCTTAAAATGCACGCGTGAATGTGCTTTGAGTAAAATGTTTTTTACTAAACAATGTGTGGCTTATTATTTCATTGCTCAAAACCAGTGTATTTTGTAAGTTGTAGTTACAGTGACAATGTGCTCTAAAATGTGGACAACGCCTGAAATTTTTAGGCCTCAAAAAAATAAAGGAGTTGTAAAGGCATAATGTTTTTAACTTTGTGCATTAGATCTATTAAGAAAAAAAACATTGTGTGTGTGTAACAGACCCACAGCACACAATAATAGTTAGGTGAAGAAGATATTGTCACCTCATGTAGTGAATTAAGGTACATTTGCACTATTGGCAAGTGGACAAAATAAAGCCCATTTGGGAACATATTAGACATATAAGAAACACATTCAACAGTAGTTCAAATGAAATAGGAGTTAATAATCTTCCAAAAAAATTTATAAATTATCAGCTACAATTTACTGCCAAGACACTGCCCCTCTACCCACAAAATATTCCAGGTATTTCTGCTGTAAATCTCTGGCAATTTGTGAGGGCAATCCAGCACAGGCAATTTCAATAGCCGTCAGCACGCCCACAGACGGATGAGCTGCAGCCTCTTCAGTTGGGCCTGCCACTGCATGGTCCACGTCACTTGGCAGTGAGGATAGGTAGCTGGTAGCATTCCTCCTTAAAAAATTATGGATAATACAGCAGCACAGGGCCACATGATTTATCTTGTAGAGTGGCAGGTTGATTGGAGTCAAAAACAGCCTGCAGCGACTCGATAGGATGCCAAAGCCATTTTCAACCACCCTTCTGGCAGTCTGGAGAGAGCCTGTAATTGAAGATTCTCAGCAAAGGCCTCATCTGCCATGAAAAATAGGATTTTTTGTACTCATCGTAAAATCCTTTTCTCTGTAATTCACCAACCGACACAGCTCCTCTCTTAGACCATTGGGTTGTATACCTTTCCCTTTAGGAGACACTAGGCAAAGTTGTAACACAACACTCAGAACTTTCAGTTCCACCCAGGGGGTGGTCCCCTAGTTCTCAACCCTCCACCCTGCCTTGCAGTAATCAGTACGTCAACAAGCAGTATAAAGGCCGTCCAGGAACGATGATATATCTTCCGAGATGAAACATTTCCGTGCTCTCAACATAGTTGGGATCACCGAGTCCAACAGACCCCGGTTCCTCAACACCTGACTCTCAATAGACATGCCGTTGAAGCCAGCGATGGTAAAGCAGGATGGAGAATCGGACCTTGAGACAGAAGGTCCTCTCGTAATGGCAGTCGCCAGGAGCGTCTACCACCAGACGCACCAGGTCTGCTTACCAGGGATGCTGAGTCCAATCTGGGACCACCAGTATTACTGGGATCCCCTTGGCTTCCACTCTGCGATCAGATGTGGTAACAGCTTCAGTGGAGGAAAGGCATAGATCAGCTGGTACTGATCCTATGGAGCCACCAGCGCGTCTGACGCGTCTACCCTCGGATCTCTTATCCTGGACACGAACCTTGGCACCCTCCGATTGAGACAGGGGGCAAGAAGATCCGCGTCTGGTGTGCCCCACCTCAGGCACAGTAACCTGAATATCTCCGGATGCAATGCCAATACTCCTGGGTCTAGCATCTGGTGACTCAGATAGTCCACCAGCCAGTTCTCCACTCCGGGAATATAAATTGCCGACCAAACCAGTACATGTCGCTCTGCCCACCGAAGTATGTGAGCGACCTCTTGTGCAGCGGCTGAGCTACTTGTCCCCCCTTTGTGATTGACGTATGCTACTGAAGTAGTGTTGTCTGACTGGATCCTGATCGGATGTCCTTGCAGCCTCATTGACCATGTGGAGATGCACAGCCTGTTCGCTCTCAATTCGAGCAGATTGATCGGCAACTCAGTTTCTTTCGTCGACCAGAGGCCCTAAGCCGACTGAACCCCCATTACTCCACCCCAGCCGAAAAAAAAATGCAGTCCTGTGTGATCACCGTCCACTTTTAGAAGGGAGGAACGACTTTCCGGCCTGAATAACCAGGGACCTCAGCCACCAAATCAGCGATTCTCTGACTGACTGGCTCACCGGAATCTGACGATCCAGGGACAACTGAGCTCTGTCCCATTTTGACAAGATCTCCTTCTGCAGGACTCCGGTGTAGAACTGGGCAAATGGTACAGCCCCAAAGGGGGCCACCATGAGCTCCAGGACTCGCATGCAAAAGCAAAGCGAGGACCACCTGCGGTTCATCCGTAGTTTTACCATGGATCTAAGAGTCTGCAGCTTGTTTGAAGGGAGAAAAACTCTCACTTCCATTGAGTCTAGCAGCAAGCCTAGGTACTCCAAACGCTGAGTCGGTACAATCACTGAGTTCTTTAGGTTCAGCAGCCACCCAAATTCTCGCAGAGTCTGCATGGTGATCGCCACATCCTCCTCTAATTCCGAGGCGGAAGATGCTCTCAGGAGGAGATCGTCTAGATATCACACGATCGCGACCCCACGTTGCCGTAGCAACGCCAAACCCAGAGCCAAAACCTTGGTAAAGACTTGGGGGGCTGATGCCAGACCAAAAGGGAGAGCCACAAACTGGTAGTGGGCTTCCCCGACTGCAAATCGCAGAAACTTCTGCTGCCACAGGCATATGGGTATGTGCAGGTACACATCCTGGAAGTCTAGGATGCCAGAGAGTACCTTTGATGGAGTGCAGCAACTACTGAGCGAACTGATTCCATTCTGAACCTCTGCACTTTAACAAAGTGATAGAGGGCTTTTAGGTCCAAGATTGGACGTACCCCTTCCTTCTTGGGAACTACAAGCATATTTGAGTAGAATCCCTGGAAACGTTCCGATCCAGAACCAGTACAACCACCCTGCAACTCAGCAGGTCCCTTACTGCCCCCAAAAGGGCCTCCCAGTGAGCCGGGAATACGGGTATGCTGGAGAGGAAGAATCTGTTTGGTGAACGAGAGAAACTATCTTGTAGCCTAAGGAAATCAGATCGCAGGTCCATTGGTCGAAAACTGAGGGGACCACCGGGCTGCAAACTCACGAAGGTGACCCCCCCACCCGAGACATGGGTGGGGACAACCTTCATGTAGCAGCACTTATACTCGCAGGCTTGTTCGGCTTGCTGTTCCAGGGACGTTTTTCTCCATCCGTGATCGTCCTGTCGGGCTGGGGGCGTTATACCGAAGCTCCAGGCGGACTGAAAAGCCGTTAGTGAACAGAAAAAGGGTGCCCTTGCCTACGGCGTGGCTCCTTAGCCTTCCTGGCCTGTGGGAGTAGTGTACTCTACCACCGGTGGCATTTTTACTAATCCAAAGAGGCTCCAAAGAGCGGGTCACGAAGGAGGGGAAGATCCGTCAGGGCTTTTTTAGATGCCTGGTCACAGACCAGCATATTAGCCAATTCAGGCGCCTCAGCACCACAGCTGACACTGAAGCCCTAGATACAGAGGGAGGGTATCCAGGGCCGTGTCACAACGTGCTTAAGGTGCTTAAGTACTGGTCGCACAGTGGGCCCCACAACCGTAACCAAGGAACGAGCCACTGCCTCGGCCTTCCTGTTTGCGAGATCCTTAAATGCAGGAGTTCCCACTACCGGGATCATGGTTACTTATTTAACCTGGTGTCAGGTCACCTTGAGGCCAGGTGACAGATGCACACAGTAGGGATTAGGAGTGCACCGCAAGGTTGTGGACCCTACGGCTGACTGCTGCAGACAGGGGTCAAGGTGATAGGAAGGCAGGGCCACCAGAACACCAAGATGGATCCCACCGGGGTTAGAGCGTAAGATTCCCTGGGGCGCGGAGTCTAAGAGCCAGCAGGTGTTCACCAGAGCCTCGAGTGGTGAGGATGGACTTGGCTGCAACTGGCTCCAGGTCGCGACCCCCAGGGTCCCCCAGCTCACACCCACGGTAGGCAACAGGAGGATAGGGATGGTGAGGGACAAAGCCAAGGTCGGGGCCACAAGCAGACAGGAATAGTCAGGGACACGCCAAAAGGTCAGGATCACAGGCAAACAGGGATGGTCAAGGACACGCCAAAGTCGGTAACGGAATAACAGCAGAGCACACGGCAGGTAACAGGAAGCTAACACACAAAGGTTGATCAGCAGGATTGGCCTGCAGTGCACAGGTTAATATAGAGTTCTCTGATAGGAGTTAGGGTGGAGCCATGCCAGAGGATGGATTATAAAAGCAGTCAGGTGAGGGTCGGCTGGTCTCTAGAAATTAACACATGGAGACAGGTAAGCAGACGAACGCTATTGCATAACCATGACACCTGGATACTGGAGGTCCACGATTGGAGGAGCCGACCACTTGTGAGAAGGCTTTCCTCAAAGGGGTAATGCACCGCCATGTGCCTGGGGACCAAAAAGGTCTGTTGCGTGCGACCCCAGTGAACTTGCAAATAAATCAGATACGGGAACACCATAGGTGAACATGCTGGCTTGCGGGACCCAAAAGGGACCAGTACATCAGCAGGAGGACCTGCTGGCTCCTGAAACTTCAGGGTATCACGCACAGCTGGGATAAGTGCTCCAACAAGCGCTTTGTCACGCACGGATCCGGATGGGGACTCATCCTCACTGTCCGAACGGTCCTGGTCAGCGTCATCTGACAAGACAGAGCAGGTGTCACCAGCCTCAGCAGAGCCAGAGTCTGTAACAGAGCTCTCCCCAGAGGACGGGGGGGAACAGGGGCCACCTTATTGCACCCATCTTCCCACGCACCGCCTCCATCTAGCAACAAAAGAATTGACCGCCATCAGGGTGTCCATGGGTACTGCGCAGTCTGCAGGGACCCGGTTGCCATTGCCTGGATTTTGGGGAAAGAAACACTAGTTTCTGAAGCCATGCTGACCCTATCCTGTCTGCCACCCGAAGGGGACTTAGGACAGTGACAGTCCCACACCCTCCCTGCTACCGCTGACTGAGGGGCTCATTCCCGCTGGACTCACCACCCTGGGGAGATCTGCACTGTCCACAAGTGGTGCCTGTAGTCCCTGAGTGCACCCAGGTGCAGAGAAAAACAAAACTGAGTTGGTGATAACTGCTGGAATGATCGCTAAACGATCAGCAAAAAATGCTCAGACTTCAATAAAATGGCCGCCCAGCATCCAGTACACAGACAGAAAACACAGGGAAAATGGCTGTGAGAGCACACGAGCCATGCTTCTGCCAGAGAACACTGAAAATGTGGTCAGGCTCCCAGAAAATGGCCGCCAGTGCCTTAATAGGAATCACATAGAAAATGGCCGCTGAAGCCCAGACAGTCAGCCTGCTCTGCCCACACCTAAAATGGCTGCCAAAAATCGCCATGAGGTAGAAATAAAAAAAAAACCTGCAAAGCCACAGTGCTGCACCATTCACAGCAAACCCTCGCAGGCACCTTCCAGGGGACACCACACAGGACCCAGGACCACCGCTATCAGCCAGCCTCCCCTATATCAGGTGAGAGCCCACAGAGTCCCTGTATAGTCACACACACACCGCTCAGAAGCCACATGCAGCATTCCCACCCGGAGGGGGGAGAGATGGAAGATAGGGATGAGGGAGAGAGGAGAGGGAGGTAAGGGGACCCCCGAATCGACCTCCCAGGGAATGCCCAGCTGCTCAGTCCCACCGAGGCAGGGAGAGCTGTTCTTACCAGTCCTGCAGAGCTGGGAGACATTCCATGGTAGATCTACTCACTGAACAGTTACAGGGTAGCTGTTGGCCCGGCATACTATGATCCATACAACAGTAGCCCGGTCATATGTATGCCCCGGAGCATAAAAGCTCACCAACCACCTCTGGAGCTGAGGTATGTCGTGGCCTGCCGAGCCATAGCTGCGACCTGCACACGCTTGATGGCCGGACTGGGGAGACTACAAGGATAAGTGAACCAGCCTGTCACCTAGCCGGCTGTTGATAGAAGATCATAGGATCACTCGTCTTGCGCAAAAAGCGAAGCTTCTGCATAAAAAAAAACACGGACCTATGGGCCCTCAGGGTTCCTAGGTCTGTCTCCTTCACTAGGCAAAATGAAAACTGATTACTGCAAGACAGGGTGGAGGGTTGATACCTAGGGGACCGCCCCCTGGGCGGAACTGAAAGTTCTGAGTGTTGTGTTACAACTTTGCCTAGTGTCTCCTAAAGGGAAAGGTATACAACCCAATGGTCTAAGAGAGGAGCTGTGTCGGTCGGTGAATATAAGAGAAACAAAACTGAAGCCCTCAACATTCTCCTCAGAAGGCGGCAAAAGTTTAAGGTGCCATTCTGTAGCTGCTTGTAGAACTCTGTCTGTATAATCACTCCTCCGTCAGAGTTGCGGCCGTTCTTCACAACATCCAGATACAGGAACTCCTAGTTGGCAGACACTACAGCTAGCATGACTATGCTGCAAAAGCCCTTAGAATTAAAACAATAGGAGTCAGAGTTGGGTGGTGGTACAATTCAGACATACTTGCAATCAATAGCACCTACACAGTTGGGAAAATCCCACTGATGATGGAACTGGGCTGCAATATCCTACCATTGCTCTGGGTTGGAAGGAAACTGTGATTAAAATATAAAAATGTACTACTCCTGCATATAAAATTGCAAGCAGATTTGACACAAACATGCTTAGCCAACACAAGGATACACTTAAATGAGTATTTAAAGACAAAAGTGGACGGTCAACTTTTGTGATTCTCCCCCCCATGGAGGCCATTGGACATGAGCTGTTTGCATAAATAATCAGTGATACTTTGGCCAGCCCCTCCTTACTTACACTATTGGCAGCCCAGTGGACAGGTAAGAATAGTGTTAATTGAAAAAGCTGGATACACACTGTCCAAATTGCAGCACATTTTGACATTATGATTTAACCTATCAATATAATAGGAGCCAGAAAATTAAGAAGTTTCAATTTGTAGGTAATCAAGCAGGCCCTTGCACTACATGGTTTGGGGAATTTATACTGAAAAATAAACACAAAAGAGGGATAGTGTGTTGGGGTTTTGCAAAGTCAGCAGATAGATTATTTGGATCTGTTGACTTAGCATTTTGGGAGGGGAGGGAGGGTTCCAAATGAGTTTGGTACACAAAACACGGCCTCTTGCACTCTGCCTGAATTTGAGGACAACAATACCATTTCTACACATTTTAGGGGTTGTTTAGGTTAAGCACCAAAATGTAGCTGACAAAAAACATTGTTAACTCCTTGCCAACCTGCTCACGCTGATATATACATCTGCAGATGGGCACATACAGGCATATTAACGCACCTGTATATAGCCCTTTAAGACACTGCATTGTGGGCGTGCGCATGAGTGTGATGTAAACAAGCATTTCCCCATTCTTCCTAGTGACAGGACACTGATTAGAGCTCCCTGTGATTGGGAGCGGTGATCAGTGTCATGTCACACGTAGCCCACCCCCCTTCCAGTTAGAATCACTCCCTAGGACACACTTAACCCCTGCAGCGCCAGTCTAGTGGTTAACCCCTTCACTGCCAGTCACATTTACACAGTAATCAGTGCATTTTTAATCACATTGATCGCTGTATAAATGTGAATGGTCCCAAAATAGCGTCAAAAGTGTCCGATCTGTTCCCCATAATGTCGCAGTCATGATAAAAATCACAGATCACCGCCAATACTAGTCTCCTTACATGGTTAGGTGCCTGACCTGGCACCTAACCGAGCAGTCTCAGTGCCAGGTCAGGCACCTAACCATGTAAGGAGCCTTTTGGCTGTCTGTTTTTTACTTATTTTTTTATTAACCACTTAACAACCGCCCATTGCCGATTAACGGCTTCAGGGCGGTTGTTTAACTCTGAGAGGCCGTTAATTAATGGCCTCCCAGAATTCTGCTCTCGCGCGCCCCCTGGGGCGCGCACACGAGAGCATCCGTGACCGCTGGGTCAGGGTGGACCCGGCGCATCACGAATCACGGTAAAAGGCCACTCATCGCGGCCGTTTACCACGTGATCGCTCCGTCAAATGACGGAGTGATCACTTGTAAACAAACCGGCGTCATGTTATGACGCCGGTTCCTCCCTCCCCCTCTCTGTACCGATCGGTACAGCGGAGGGGGAAGAGATCAGTGTCAGCAGCGATGTGGGCTGCATCTGCAGTGCCCACATCGCTGCTCACCGAAAATTAACCCCTCAATTCCCTGCCAACACTCTGCAATGCCCTGCAACACTCTGCAATGCCCTGCAACACTCTGCAACGCCCTGCAACGCCCTGCAATGTCCCGCAACACTCCGCAACACTCCGCAACACTCCGCAACACTCCGCAACGCTCCGCAACGCTCTGCAACACTCTTCAATGCTCTGCAACACTCTGCAATGCCCTGCAACACTCTGCAATGCCCTGCAACACCCGCCAATACCCTGCAATGCTCTGCAACACCCACCAATACCCTGCAATGCTCTGCAACGCAATACTCTGCAACGCCATACTCTGCGATACCCAGCCATACTCTGACATACCCAGCCATAGTCGGTGATACCCTGCAATACCCAGCCATAGACATCCCCCCCCCCCTCCCGCCGCCCTCCGGTGCTTCTACCGAATCGCTAATACGATCAAAGCCAGAATCTTTTTTTTTTTTTTCAGGCTTCCCAGCTTAGAGGTGAGATGTGGGGTCTTATTGACCCCACATCTCACTGTAAAGAGGACCTGTCATTCCATATTCCTACTACAAGGGATGTTTACACTCCTTGTAATAGGAATAAAAGTGATCAAAAAAATTATTTTTGGGGAAAAAAATGTCAAACTAAAATAAAGTAAAATGAACAATAATTTTTTTTTTTTTTAAAGCGCCCCTGTCCCCATGTGCTCGCATGCAGAAGCGAACGCATACGTAAGTCCCGCCCACATATGAAAACGGTGTTCAAACCACACATGTGAGGTATCGCTGCGAACGTTAGAGCAAGAGCAATAATTCTAGCCCTAGACCTCCTCTGTAACTCAAAACATATAACCAGTAAAAAAAAATTAAATCGTCGCCTATGGGGATTTTTAAGTAGCGACGTTTGGCGCCATTCCACGAGCGTGTGCAATTTTGAAGAGTGACATATTAGGTATCTATTTACTCAGCGTAACTTCATCTTTCACATTATGCAAAAATTGGGCTAACTTTACTGTGTTTTTTTTTTTTTAAGCACAAAACTGTTTTTTTTCCAAAAAAAAGCATTCGAAAAATGACTGCGCAAATACCGTGCGATATAAAAAGTTGCAAAGACCCCCATTGTATTCTCTAGGGTCGTTGCTAAAAAAACATATATAATGTTTTGGAGTTCTATGTAATTTTCTAGCAAATAAATGATGATTTTTACATGTAGGAGAGAAATGTCAGAATTGTCCTGGGTGCTCCAGAACACCTGATGGCGCTCCCTGCATGTTAGGCCTCTGCATGTGGCCACACTGTGTAAAAGTCTCACACATGTGGTATTGCCGTACTCGGGAGTAATAGCAGAATGTGTTTTGGGGTGTAATTTGTGGTATGCATATGCTGTGTGTGAGAAATAAACTGATAATATGACAATTTTGTGAAAAAAAATAAAATAAAAGTAAAAAAAAAATCTTGATTTTGCAAAGAATTGTGGGAAAAAATGACAACTTCAAAAAACTCATCATGCCCCTTACTAAATACCTTGGAATGTCTTCTTTCCAAAAAGGGGTCATTTGGGGGGTATTTGTACTTTTCTGGCATGTTAGGGTCTCAAGAATTGAAATAGGCCGTCAGTACTTCAGGTGTGATCAATTTTCAGATATTGGCACCATAGCTTGTGGACTCTATAACTTTCACAAAGACCAAATAATATCCACCAATTTGTACTTATTTTTACCACAGATATGTAGTAGTATAAATTTTGGCCAAAATTTATGAAGAAAAAATTACTAATCTGCTAAACAGAAACAAAGAAAAATTAATTTTTTTACAGAATTTTCGGTATTTTTTCTTTTATAGCACAAAAAATAAAAAACCCAGCGGTGATTAAATACCACCAAAAGAAAGCTCTATTTGTGTGAAAAAAAAGGACAAAAATGTCATATAGGTCCAGTGTTGCATGACTGAGTAATTGTCATTCAAAATGCGAGAGCACCGAAAGCTGAAAATTGGTCTGGTTATTAAGGGTGTTTAAGTGCCCAGTGGTCAAGTGGTTAAAGGCAGTATTATGCTATGGATTTTTTTGTATTTTTTCACATTTGCCGCTTGAGTCTGTGAAGAGAGACACACCATTCTACCATCATCTGCATTGGTATCCATATGAGCAGGCATTATCCCGTACAAGCGTTGTTTGACTTACTTTTTAATGAAAGTGGTCAAACGGATCTGGTAAGCAGTTTGGACTTGTATCTTCACTACTGGTGTAGTTCTACGTGCATGGTCGAGGGAGTCGCAAGCCTTTTTTCCGACTTGTTGCTAATCCCTCTACCCTCTATCCAAAACTGGAAAAAAAGTTTTGCCTTTAGTTATACTTTAACTGCTATTCTGCACCAATAAGGTGTGCATCCCACTGTGAAATTATACAGTGCCGGAGAAGAAACTGCTTCAACATGTGTGAACAAAGTGACAAATAAGATCCCAATCCAAATTCCTGCACTTCTGCATCTTCATCCTTTGGCCCACATCACAGTTGTAGGAAGAGCCAGATGTGGAGGGTCAATCTAGAGCCAACCCATTAGATCAGTCTGGCAATCTAGATGGGCATGTCAGTGTTGCCCCCAGTAGTGAAGGCAGGAACACCTTTAATCATGTTGCTCATCTTTGGGAAATTATCTTATCTAGGGATTTACAGAAGATTTTAGCGAATATTTTATTCAGGCCCTCAAGAAAGCTGGTATGCTAAAGGTTCCATGACTCACAATTATTTGCTTTGTTAAAGTGTCCTCTGTGATGAATGTCATTTGTTTTTTCAGCCAATATAATAGCTTTGACTTGTGAGGGCAGGACATCAGCAGAGTTCAAAATAAAAAGAACAGAGCACAAAAGAGATTGCATTTTATCAGAAATGATCTTTTCATGAATCACAAGATATAAATGTTGCCGGGAAATGTTATTTATTACAAAGCTGTCATTGCTTTTCAGTTTCCCACAGGCTCCAAATAAACGATGTCTATAAGAGGGAGACTTTTTTTTATTTTCAGTAAGTGATCATTCTGGGATGTTAAAGGCTCTGATATTTCAGTTTTGTTTAGATATTGAAAGGCATTTCCCATTGATAAAGATGTCTGCTTACCTGAGCTCCCAGTGCCACCCCCTACCACTCTGGTGGAAATATCTACTAAATCGGAGTTCCCAGCTCTACCCACTACAACTCTGCTAGAAATCTCTAAATACCTGACTTCCCAGATCCAAGCACCTACCACTCTGGTGAAGATATCTTCTTACCTGAGATCCCAGCTTCACCCCTACCACTCTGGTGAAAATCTCCACATACCTGGGTTTTCAGCTCAGCCTCTCAACCACTATGATGGAGATATCCAATTACCCAAGTTCCCATCTCTGCCTCCCTACAACTCTGCTGGAAATCTCTACTTACTTGAGTTCCTATCTCTGTCCACCATACCAACCATTCCAAATGAAATTTATACTTGCCATCCTTACAGGATGTCTCCAACTTACAAGCTGACCTCAACGTACTGTTTAATGGGGGGACTATATGGCAAATTAGGTTTAGCCCTGGTTCACAGCGACTGCGGGAATGAAATTGTGGGAGTTCAGCTGAACTCACATGATTTCCTTCTCACATGTCAGTCCCGATTTCGGGGGTGATTTCAGAGACATCTGTGTGGGTTTCTGCACAAATGTCAATTGAAATCGCACCCGGAATCGCCCAAAATTTGTACTTTGGGAAATCAGGGCAGAGCCGCAAGTGCCGCGTCAATGTGGCATGCGATTTTAACCAGGGTTAAATGTTAATAAATGTAACATTATGCACTTGGGCGCTAAGAATATGCATGTATCATACATACTAGGGGGAGTGCAACTGGGGGAGTCAGTGGTGGAGAAGGATCTGGGTGTTCTGATCATAAGCTAAATAACAGCATGCAATGCCAAGCAGCAGTTTCCAAAGTGAGCAAAATTCTTTCTTGTATTAAAAGACGTATGACCTGCAGAGAGATTTCATTTTTCCCCTGTATAAATCATTAGTAAGACCAGGGGCGCAACTAGATATCACAGGGCCCCATAGCAAAATGTTGTATGGGCCCCGCTCCCTCACCCTCACCCAGGGGCGGATTCAGAGTCTAGTCTCGAGAGGGGCACTGCCAGAAAATGTTTTTTGTGGGCAATTTATTGGGGCAATGGCTGATGTTGGCGCTTCAATCATCACGGCACCATGGTTGTTATGGCGTCAGGATGATTGAAACACATTATTTCTATTACATTGTTACAGAAAATGAAATAGTTCAACTCACCATAATGCAGAATCAGTGGAACCCCCGAGTGTGTCACTTGCCACCGTCGCCTGCCACCAAATGCAGATTGTCACATGTTGCAGATTGTCACTTGCCACAAGTTGCAGATTCTCACTTTCCACGTCACCTGCCACACGTTGCGATTTTTCACTTGCCACGTCACCTGCCACCAGTTGCAGATTGTCATTGTCACACATTGCAGATTGTCCACTTGCCACATCACCTGCCACACGTTGCGGATTGTCACTTGCCACATCACCTGCCACACACTGCAAATTGTCCACTATCACCTGCCACACATTGCGGATTGCCACTTGCCACGTCACCTGCCACAAGTTGCGGATCATCACTTGCCACATCATCTGCCACCCATTGCAGATTGTCCACTTGCCACATCACCTGCCATCCGTTAGGGATTGTCCACTTGCCACAAGTTGCAAACTGTCCACTTGCCACATCCCCTGCCACAAGTTGCAGATTGTCACTTTCCTGCTAAGGTAGGGAATAGGGATTGCCACTACTGTTTCCCAGTCTGAGTCAGGCAGCAGAGAGATGATGTAATCTCTCTGCTGCCTGCACAGTGAGGGCCGAACTGCCAGGATGCAGGGCGGGCGCCGGGCGGTGAGAGATGATGTCATCTCTCTGCTCCGCCACCCACTGATTGGCCACCCATCGAGCCTCCCAGCTGGCAGCTTCCCTGGCCACCGAGCAATCCAGCTGCGTCCGCTCGTACAGTCAGCCCTAGTTCCGCCACGAGTAAGACCTCATCTGGAATAAACAGTTCAGTTTTGGGCACCAGTTCTCAAAAAAGGATATCAGAAAACTGGAGAAAGTGCAGAGAAGGGCAACCAAACTGAAAAAGGTTTGTCAGCTAAAAGATAAACAACCCTGTTGCCATACCAACTGATATGTTTACAAACCTGAGCTGTAAAATAGACAGCATAAATATATTAATAAAAAAGCAAAATAAAGTAGGCGCAAATCCACCTCACTTCTAACTGCTGATCTATATTACCAACAATATCTAGTTGGTGTCATTTACATATGATTCACCACCATACCAAGTGTCAGACCTTTTTGACGTGCTTTAGCTGAGCTTTTCGGGCACTAGCGGGGGTTAGACCAATTTTGCACCGCTTTTAAGGCACTTTGGAATCATTGTCCATTCATTTCAATGAGTGGGGGCGTTTTTGGAGATCTATTAATAGTGCTCCCATCTCCCCCAAAGATGCTGCTTGCAGGACTATTTCTAATGTCCCACAAGCGGACTGCCCCAGCGTGAAAGAACACACCGCAGTGAATGGGAAAACTCCCTCCGTGTGAAAGGGGTCTAAATCATAATAATTCCATATAATAATTCACCTATCAGGTGATATTTTTTGCGCTAAAACGCCTGAAAGCTCCCTCTGCGTGAAAGGGGTCTAAATCATAATAATTCCATGTTATTGCACTTATCAAACTTCATCCCATCCCCCATGCTTTTATAAATGTGATCCTTAAAAATCAATACAAAAAGTGCTCCACCACTGGTGATGCTGCTAATGCCATTCCCAGAACCCCCGAGGACCTCTGGGCCAATCATGCATTATTCTATCACCAAAAGCCACCAAATCAGTGTTTCTTCATCCAATAGATATATTCTTCCCTCAATGGATATGCACCAATCACCCAAAAATGAAATGACAAGGTAATTGTACAACACGTTTCAGTTAATAAATCCCCTTTAAAGGCTCCTCCCGCAATCTATATGCTTCCACATTCCAGTGCCCAGACCGGCACCAGCTCCATCAGCAGATTTATATCCATTAAAATCCTCCAAGTAGTTTAACCAGCACCGCCGTTCCTATCACCATCTTCTCTCTCTGACAACATAGAAACTATTCTCTTTTCACTCTCATTTCTCTGTTTTGGCTTTTTAATAAAATGACATTTACAAAAAAAATGACCCAATGAGTAACTGCTTGGCTTTGGCAGACTAATGCCCCGTACACACGAGAGGATTTTCCGATGTGCGATAGGAGATTGCTGTCGGAAATTCCAACCAACCATGTGTAGGCTCCATCGGACATTTTCCATGGGAATTTCTGTCACACAAAATTTGAGAGCTGGTTCTCAAATTTTCCGACAACAAAATCCGTTGTTGTCGGAAATTCCAATTGTGTGTACACAATTCCGATGCACAAAGTTCCACGCATGCTTGGAATCAAGCAGAAGAGCAGGAGTGACGATAATTTAGGGGCGCTCTAAATAAATTACTCTAATAATGTAAATTGCTTAAGACAAAACAATACTCAAAATCAACAATAAAAGGTGACATCAATAATAAATAAATCTTCTAATCGTATTTATTATTGATGTCACCTTTTATTGTTGATTTTGAGTATTGTTTTGTCTTAAGCAACTTACAGTATTTACAGTAATTTATTTAGAGCTCCCCTAAATTATCATCACTATGTAGTAAGGTGTTTTTTCTTTCACTTCACTTATATAGGGTGCAGCCTTTTTTTTTTTTTGTTGTTTTATTTTATTTTATTATTTATTATTTTTTATTTTATTTATTTCCTCACATGGCGCGGAGTTTGTGCAATTGAGGTTCAATTGCTTTTTCACAGTAGAAGAGCAGGAGTGGCTACTGAACTTAATTTTTCTCGGCTTGTCGTACGTGTTGTACAGCACCGCGTTCTTGAGGTTCGGAATTTCCGACCAACTTTGTGTGACCGTTTGTATGCAAAACAAGTTTGAGCAAACATCTGTCGGGTAAAAAAACATGGATTTTGTTGTCGGACAATCCTATCGTGTGTACGGGGAATAAGAGTTTAGCTTAATCCACATGCAGTGGAGCATATGAGTTGTTACATTGCACAAAACCATACAAGCAGCTGCAGTCCCACCAGAAGTGGTTAGCTCTTCTGCCTAGCAGCACCGGGGTTGTGAGTTCAATTCCCATCCACAGCACTACCTGCCTGGAGTTTACATGCTCTCCCTGTGCCTGCGTGGGTTTCCTCCGGGTACTCCGGTTTCCTTCCACACTACAAAGACGGAGGTACATTAATCTTAGACTGTTGTATGAATGTGAGTTAGGGAGCTTAGATTGTAAGTTTCTAGGGGCAGAGACTGGTGTGACTGTACAATATACAGGATGTAAATAGATAAAGCTACAATTGTCTCCTGTACTTACTGATCATTATCACATGGCCTGCCTTTTGGATTGGGTCTGCAGACTCCTCCTCTTCTTTGGAGATACCTGCAGGTTTCCTGCCAATCCCCTGGACAGGTTTGTTGGAGACGGGGGTCCTCTGGGCTTGAACGGTCCTCTGTGGAGCTTTCACATTGGAGGTAGAGGAGTGGAGAAGCTAGACACTTAAATGAGCAGTATGCAGCTCCGTTGGGAAAGAAAATAACCAAAAAGTTGGAAAATTTTTCAAATTATCCATGTTCATCATCACATAGACACTCCTCCAGCATGCAACAATTCTGTTGACTCGGGCAGAATGTAACTTTCCCACTAAGACTCCGGCAGATTGTGGCATTACAGAGACTCCGGCAGAATGTGACGTTCACAATGAGACTCCTGCCAAATGTGACATTCACAATGAGTCTCCTCTAGAATGTGATGTTCACAATGAGTCTACTCCAGAATGTAATGTTCACATTGAGACCCCTCCAGAATGTCACATTCACATTGAGACTCCTCCAGAATTTCACAATCACAATGAGTCTCCTCCAGAATGTGACATTCATAATGAGACTTCTCCAGAATGTGATATTCACAATAAGACTCCTCCAGAATGTTACGTTCACACAGACTCCACCAGCATGTGACGTTCACACAGAGACTCCACCAGCATGTGATGTTCCCACAGAGACTCCACCAGCATGTGACGTTCCCACAGAGACTCCACCAGCATGTGACGTTCCCACAGAGACTCCACCAGCATGTGACGTTCCCACAGAGACTCCACCAGCATGTGACGTTCCCACAGAGACTCCACCAGCATGTGACGTTCCCACAGAGACTCCACCAGCATGTGATGTTCATATGCAGAACCCACCAGAATGTGACATTAGGGTTGATACCAAAATGCCAGAGGAACGTCTTCAGTGAAGATGGGGGCAAGGTTACAAGAAAGGATAGGCACATACTAGTGCTAGGGACTCAGTTATTGGAGGGATACAGGGGGTAATATGTTACAGAGACCTTTATCAGCAAACAGTATGTGAGTTACCAGGAGCTTGGGTTCAGAACAATGCAGATTGTATGGACAAATTGGTGGATGGCACCCAAGAGGACCCAGCTGTCATGGTATATATATCGGTACCAATGACAAAGTTAGAGAAAGATGAAGCGCTCTACAAAATTATTTCAGGGACTTAGGGGCTATATTGAAGAAAAGGTCCCCCAAGGCAATGTTTTCAGAAATACGGCCTGTACCTTGAGCCACACCAGAGAGACAGCAGGAGCTTCGGGTACTTAAATGGCTGAGGAACCAGTGCAGAGAGAATGGGTTTGGCGTTATGGCAAACTGGGCTGGCTTTTCAGGTGGTTACCAACTTTATAGTAGTGACAGATTGCACTTAAATGGGAGGGGTGCAGCTTTTTTGGGATTGAAGATGGTCAAAATGTTGGAAGAAATTTTAAACTAGGTGATGAGGAGGGATTAGAGGACGACTTGCTAGTGAACATGAAGGTGGGGATCTTCAATTCAAGCCATCATCACCTTAATCTTAAGTCATCAATCTCTTGAAAGATTCTCATGAGCAGCAACTATTAATGTGGTTGGCCAAACAAGACAATTGGCTGTGCCTAGAAGACTCAACAAAAAATCTGAGAAACCCTCCCAGGGACCAGGTATGGCTGTACTAACACAGGTCCCTACTCTGGTGACAGGTGCCACTCCAGTAACCAGAGTGTCTTCCCATCAGCCCTCCATTTCCTTTTCTGCAGCTTCTGAATCACCAACCATCAATGTAGTTGGGCAAACAAGACAAGTGGCTGTTCCTGGAAGAAGACTCAACAAAATGTCTTAGGAACCCTACCAGGGACCAGGTACGGCTGTACCAACACAGGTCTCTACACTGGTGGCGGCTGCTACTCCAGTAACTGGTAGACATGTGCAACTCGTTTTGTAGCGAATTGAAATTCGGGCCAAATTCTGCATCTTTCAGACATTTGGATGCATCCGAATGTCCGAAGAAAAAAATAACGAATTTCAACGAATACGAAAGAAATTACAGCATATATAACGAATGAATTTGACATGATTAGATAATTCGTTAAAGATCTAATGAAACAAAAGGTCAAAAAGTAAATCTTATGCCGCGTACACACGGTCGAACTGTTTGACGTACTTAGTCCGTTGAAACACATTTCAGCGGACAATCCGCTCGTGTGTGGGCTTCAGCGGACTTTTTCAGCGTGCAGTCCGGAGTACTAAGAATTTCGGTTTTTCCAAAAATCTGTCCATCGTACTTTGGTTTCAGCGGACAATACGGTCGTCAGTATGCTAGTCCGACGGACTAAGAATGGCGCATGCCCAGAAAGGATTTACAGGGCTTTGCTGTGTCTTGGACTTCCTATTTCTAGTCCCGTCGTACGTGCTGTACGTCATCGCGCAAGCTTTCGTCGGACTGTTTGGGTATCCGTGTGTGGTCAAGTCCGTTCAGTGGAAAGTACGTCGGATTGTATGACGGACTAAGTACGTCAAACAGTTCGACCGTGTGTACGCGGCATTACAGTTCAATCAGCTGATTCATTTTGTGCTGAAGGTTGGATTACTGGCAAAGTGCATCCCTGAGAACTGAGTGGGGAGGATGTTGTATTGTATTTGAGCAGAGGAGAACAGATATTTTCATTGCGTGTGTTAATAGAGTCAATAAACAAACAACTTTCCAAACTAGAAATCATTATCAAGAATATATATATACATACATAAATATTGAATTGAATTGATATACATACAAAACTAATCAATTCAATATATCATCATCACCAGAGAGTCCACTACCTCATTACTCTCTGGAAAGAATATTATCTCATCTCCAAGAGAGCAATACCACCTTTGAAATAGTTAAAGGTTTTGTTCTGCGCTGATGGTTAATCCTGTTATAATGAGAGCTGCTGCCTCCATCGTGACACCTACCTAGGTAGGATCTGTGTGAAATAAAGGCAAACACCTGTCTATATAAGGTCTCACAGGTAACAGTGCATGTCAGAGCACAAACTAAGCCATGAAGTTCAAGGGATTGTCTGTAGACCTCAGAGACCGGATTGTATGGAAGCACAGATCTAGGGAAGGGTACTTTCTGCAGCATTGAAGGTCCCAATGAGCACAGTGGCCTCCATCATCCGTAAATGGAAGAAGTTTGGAACCACTAGGACTCTTCCTGGAGTGGGCCGCATGGCCAAACTGAGCAATCAGGGGAGAAGGGCCTTAGGGAGGTGACCAAGAACCCGATGGTCACTCTGACAGAGCTCCAGCATTTCTCTGTGGAGAGAGGAGAACCTTCCAGAAGAACAACCATCTCTGCAGCACTCCAATCAGGCCAGTATGCTAGAATGGCCAGACGGAAGCCACTCCTCAGCAAAAGGCACATGACAGCCAACCTGGAGTTTGCCTAAAGGCACCTAAAGGACTCTAAAACCATGAGAAACCAAAATTCTCTGGTCTGATGAAACAAAGACTGAACTCTTTGGACTGAATGGCAAGCGTCATGTCTGGAGGAAACAGGTACCGCCCATCACCCTGCCAATACCATCCCTACAGTGAAGCATGGTGGTGATGGCATCATGCTGTGGGGATGTTTTTCAGCTGCAGGAACTGAGAGACTAGTCAGGATCGAGGGAAAGATGAATTTAGCAATGTACAGACATCCTTGATGAAAACCTGCTCCAGAGCTCAGACTGGGGTGAAGGTTCATCTTTTAACAGGACCTTGACCCTAAGCACACGAAAACAAAGATAACAAAGGAGTGGCTATGGGACAACTCTGTGAAAGTCCTTGAGTGGCCCAGCCAGAGCCCAGACTTGAACCTGATTGAGCATCCCTGGAGAGCTTTGAAAATGGCTGTGCACCAACGCTCCCTATCCAACCTGATGGAGCTTGAGAGGTCCTGCAAAGAGGAATGCGAATGACAGGTCTCAAATGACAGGCCTCAAATGAAAGGCCTAAAAAGATAGGCCTAAAAGGACAGTCTTCAAAAGACAGGCCTCTCATTATAGGCCTAAAAGAACAGTCTTTAAAAGTCGGGTTTAAAAATAGGCCTCAAATGATAGCCCTAAAAAGACAGTAGTCAACAGACAAGCCTTATACGATAGGCCTAAAAGGACAGTCCTCAAAAGACAGGCCTCAAAAGACAGGCCTCAAATGATAGGCTTAAAAGGGCAGTCTGCATAAAACAGGCCTCGAGAAGTCACAAAAAGTCAGACTTCACTAACAAACTAAATCAGAGGGACAGAGAAGAAGACTTATTACAAATAACGGTACTAGAAGGCAACTTGTGGTGACTTTTACCTTCAAAAGTTTTAAACCATTTTCTGAATCTGAGGGTGTTGCACAAACAATACTCTTCAAGGTACAGAACTTTTGTAGGCTGTAGAAGGCTCCAAAAACATGAACCTGTGGCTTAGCTTATGATTGTATGAAGGGAAAGGGGTGGATTAGGAGTCAGAAGCATGGGAGAGGATCCAATTCTTTCCAATGTCACATACACTATAAGTCCAAGTGTTTTTTGACACATGACCAGTACACTTATACAGCCCTGTTGGACATCCGATTTCAAAACCATGAGCATTAATTTGTTGTTGGATCCTTTGCCCCTCTTTGCTGTTATAAAAGCCTCTACCCTTCCGGGAAAGCTTTTCACAAGATTTTGATATCTGCCTGTGGGAATTTAGGCAGATTCAGCTAAAAAGGCATTGGTGAATTCAAGTACTGATGTTGGACACGAGGACTTGGCTGGGACTCAAAGTTCCTGTTCATGCCCAGGTGTTTAATAGAGTTGATGCAGGGCTGTGTGCAAACCACTTCAGTTCCAACACACCAAACTCACCAACTATGTCTTTATGGGCCTGGAATTGTGCACTTGGGCACAGTTCTGCTGAAACAGAAAAGGCCCATTGTAACCCTGTACCTTTAGGGAGGAGTGGGCTCCTTCCAGGCCACCTGTCCTCACTTATCCATAAAAATGCATGTGTTCCCATTGTGGAGACCCAAAAGTCAGGGTTAGAGACTACAGAAAACAGGGTGCCTTACGCATATATATTTGCAAATGTGTGCATTGTGCATGTTACGCATATTGTTAGGTCCATTTGGTTGGTCGCTGGCTGGTTGGTAAATTTGAGCTTGGAAGTCTCCTTGTAATTGTTTGACATGTGTCGCCTTTCCAGAGCTCCTTGCTGCAATAGACCAGTTATAGGTTGGGGCAGTGGCCACTTGTTTGCATTTTGAAACAGAAAAGGACCTCCAAGCTGCTGCCCCAAGGGAAGTGTACCATTGTCAAAAATACATTGGTATGCTGTAGTATTAGATGTACTCTTCACTGTAAACACTTGAACTCAATAATTTAGAGGGGTGTCCACAAACTTTTGCCCCTACAGTGTAGCTGTGATGGACAGGTGACTACAATTTTGGCCAAACAGTGTATAACACAAAGTTTGTGGGATACCATGCTGATTGAAACAAACATTCTAACTTGATTAAAAGTCCATGTAACAGTGGCCATCTGGTAGTGTATGCAGGTCTCAGCAGATGTGAGATTGGCGCCCAAAGATTCCAGATTGGGTGGTTGTCGTCCCCCATCTGGGGGTACTTACAGCTAATAGGAGATTATATGGTAATTTCATCTTGCTTTCTTGCGGCTTCATAAATTTGCAGAACTTTTGTTAAAAATGATATTAAGTAGTAAAAGGAGCCGCGTTCACTTTATCCTTCTAGGAGCAAAAATTACGATAGCGAAAGCATGGAAGCAGTCCACGATTTGACCAGGCCAGGCCAAACTAAAAAATATCTTGGATCATGGCTCAGAAAAAAATTATTAGTATCCTACAAGATACGATACTATTCAAAAATTTGAGGCCATTTGGGAACCTTGGGCAAATTACATGCACATACCCTTGACATCTTCGTAGGAATTGGATAAAACAATCTTGGTAGAACATTCCAGGAGGACATCTCATTGCTCCTTCTATACATATTTCTTTTCTATCCCCTTTTTTTCCCTCTCTCTCTTTATTTGTATTCCTTAATACCACCTTGGCTAAAATATTACCTGGTTAGATGGGCAGCAGGCTTTAGAAGGTAACATCCCCACTAGTTCAAATAGCATTTGATCTGTGGGTTGGATGTGTCGCTCCCCTTTCCATGACACAGCTTGTACCCATTTGGGGGTGTCCGGAGAGGAGCGGCTCTTCCCTCCTTATGTTTGATTGATGTACTTGCACCCACTATCCTCAGTTGTTTTTAAATATATCTATTTTAAATTTGTTCTCTTATATGTTGCATTACTATGGATTTATTATTCCACTATGTAAAAGAATGTATCAATGACTCTGCATTTTCTCTGAAAAACTATTGAAACTTAAAATTATAGTAAGCAATAATAAAATAAATTAATCTATTTAGGGAGCCTCACAAAAAATAAGGTGTGCATCAGAAAACACAGCAGGAAAATGATAAAAGTATGTGGTAGAAATTGTCAACATGGTTATGTAACACCATTAAATATATTTACTTTCATAATACAATCTGACTGGTTCTATTTTCCTTTCAGACGTTCCATGGTCCTCCTTCCCTCCCGTTCTCTCTCATGGCAGGCCTGTGTACTTTCTGCACTACAGTTCGATTTGAAATGGCAGCACTTGCATGCCTGCAGCATCTCTGCTGACTCTGTCAGAACTTGTTGGACTGGGAAGTATACGCCAAGTCCTATGGCTAACAAAAGAAGGGAGAATGACACAGAAAAAATAAATAAAAGAGGTCCGCCTGCCAAATAAAGCAATAGCATATTAATAAGGAGGATGGAGCTGAAATTATTTATTAGGCGACGTACACTTGTAAAAGGAAAAAAATTTGACTAAATTTAGAGCTAAAATTCTCTCTTGTGATTCCTGGTGTTTTGATCATCTCCTTGGACATATGTATGAGAGACTGCTCTGAAACAGAAATAAAGCCAACTTTCAGACTATCATATGTTATTAGAAACGAAAATGTCAGCGATCGCTCGTGACACTCAGTGTCAACGTACATTACTCTCCTGTGCGTGACGTCCAACAGTGACTTCTCGTTTGCATTCGTCCTGAGCTAATCGTTGCGCTTGCACAAAACATGACTCACATTATCATCTGAGATAGTCTCTAGCCCGGTGTGCTAAAAATTAAATGATGACAATTAGATGCTGGACTGTCAGAAATAGAGAAGAGCGATCATGGAAGAACAGAAAGGGGACCATAGAATGCAGCCACTGAAAACTAGCACCAAATTGTTGTAACGCCTGTACATTTTCATCAGGGAGCAAAATTTATATGGTTTTAACATGCAAAGCATCGGACAAAGTCATCACATTTCTGTCCATTCACTGCTGAGATATACAGTGGTGTGAAAAAGTGTTTGCCCCCTTCCTCATTTCCTGTTCCTTTGCATGTTTGTCACACTTAAGTGTTTCGGAACATCAAACCAATTTAAACAATAGTCAAGGACAACACAAGTAAACACAAAATGCAATTTGTAAATGAAGGTGTTTATTATTAAAGGTGAAAAAAAATCCAAACCATCATGGCCCTGTGTGAAAAAGTAATTGCCCCCTAAACCTAATAACTGGTTGGGCCACCCTTAGCAGCAACAACTGCAACCAAGTGTTTGCGATAACATGCAATGAGGCTTTTACAGCGTCCTGGAGGAATTTTGGCCCACTCATCTTTGCAGAATTGTCCTAATTCAGTTACATTAGAGGGTTTTCGAGCATGAACGGCCTTTTTAAGGTCATACCACAACATCTCAATAGGATTCAGGTCAGGACTTTGGCTAGGCCACTCCAAAGTCTTCATTTTGTTTTTCTTCAGCCATTCGGTGGTGGACTTGCTGGTGTGTTTAGGATCATTGTCCTGCTGCAGAACCCAAGTTTGTTTCAGCTTGAGTACACGAACAGATGGTCGGACATTCTCCTTCAGGATCTCTTGGTAGACAGCAGAATTCATAGTTCCTTTTATCACGGCAAGTCTTCCAGGTCCTGAAGCAGCAAAATAGCCCCAGACCATCACACTACCACCACCATATTTTACTGTTGGTATAATGTTCTTTTTATGAAATGCAGTGTTCCTTCTACGCCAGATATACTTGGACACACACCTTCCAAAGAGTTCCACTTTTTTTCTCATCGGTCCACAGAATGTTGTCCCAAAAGTCTTGGGGATCATCAAGATGTGTTGTGGAGAAATTGAGACGAGCTTTGATGTTCTTTTTGCTCAGCAGTGGTTTTCTCCTTGGAACTCTGCCATGCAGGCCATTTTTGCCCAGTCTTTTCCTGATGGTGGAGGCATGAACGCTGACCTTAACTGAGGCAAGTGAGGCCTGCAGTTCCTTGGACGTTGTTGTGGGGTCTTTTGTGACCTCTTGGATGAGTCGTCGCTGCGCTCTTGGGGTAATTTTGGGCGGCCGGCCACTCCTGGGAAGGTTCACCACTGTTCCATGTCTTCGCCATTTGTGGATAATGGCTCTCACTGTGGTTCGCTGGATTCCCAAAGCTTTGGAAATGGCTTTATAACCCTTTCCAGACTGATAGATCTCAATTACTTTCTTTCTCAATTGTTCCTGAATTTCTTTGGGTCTCGGCATGATGTGTAGCTTTTAAGGATCTTCTGGTGGACCTTACTGTGTCAAGCAGCTCCTATTTAAGTGATGCCTTGATTGTGAACAGGTGTGGCAATAATCAGGCCTGGGTGTGGCTAGAGAAATTGAACTCAGGTGTGGACAACCCCAGTTATAGTATGTTTTAACAAGGGGGGCAATCACTTTTTCACACAGGGCCATGATGGTTTGGATTTTTTTTCACCTTTAATAATAAACACCTTCATTTACAAATTGCATTTTGTGTTTACTTGTGTTGTCCTTGACTATTGTTTAAATTGGTTTGATGTTCCGAAACACTTAAGTGTGACAAACATGCAAAGGAACAGGAAATGAGGAAGGGGGCAAACACCTTTTCACACCACTGTATATGGCTGTCACACAGCACAGATAGGTGGATGTCACCATTTCTTTGTTGCAGATATAGATATTGGTAATATCAGAGGCAGATTTAGCCCTTGGGGGTGGGGGGGGGGGGGGCAGGGCACTTCAGATTCTTAGACACAGAGTTGGTTTACATTCTCAATTACAGTCACAGATTATTAAAACTGATGACACAATGACGCTCTGAGTGCGTGTGCCCGTGCACACATGACATCATAGTGCTCTGTGTGTGGTTAGCCTTAGCCACCATTTTTTTTTTTTTAATATAATATATTGGTCCACATTACAAACTTTTACAGATGTCAGCAAAATATTATTTACCACAATACATCTTTTTTTTATGTTTTTTTCTTTTAATATAATTTTTGTATTGAGGGGGCAGTTGTCCCTTTTGCACCCTTATAAATCTGGCACTGGGTAGTAGCAGGTCTCCACACTCAGCCTGCTGATTGGACAACAGCCGCAGACTGAAAAGGTCATCACTCTGTTCTCTCCTCCTATCAACATGTTCATTGTAAGGCAGAGATGAGCTTCAGCTTCAGCTTCAGAGGAAGTTTGACTCAAACCCAGCCTATTCACAGTTGGTTGAATGCATGAACAAAATGGGCAGATCTGGTCAATTTGCCCACCCATACAAACTTTTGACTCATGCAGCTGGAAGGCATTCATTTATTGGGGTTATCATTACCTCCACTTCATGGTGGCTTCCCGCAGATCATATTTGGTCAAGGTAATCACCCAGAATCCTGGTTCACCATTTCAGGTCTGATTTCAGCCTGAATTTTTGGCTGAATTTGGACCTAAAACGAACCAAAAGATGCACAGGGCTCCTGTGCAAATTCACACTGGAGCCGCGTAGGAGATATGCGAACCGGCTCCATAGAGATCCGGTCAAAATCTCCTGCTATTGCAAATTGGATGCGGAGGGACTTCGCATCCAATTTGTAATGGTGTGAACCCAGTCTGAAAGAGAAACTAAACCAAGTAAAAGGTGTAAAAGATTAAAATGGGGATGACATTTTCACACAAAAAAATGCTAGTTCAGCCTCATTACATGGCTATCGTTCAGCTTTAAAAGAGAGAAACCGTTACCCGTTGTCATTAAATGCAAAGTAAATGACTGTATAACTTACACAGAAACATGATGGAATGGAGTTGTTTTAGGTGGCTCAGCCAATTTTCTTTTATACTGACACCAGTGTGTTTATTTGTAGTATCCCTTTTTGCTGATGTCGACTGTTGTAG
Source organism: Lithobates pipiens (assembly GCF_037356315.1). Taxonomy (NCBI): domain Eukaryota; kingdom Metazoa; phylum Chordata; class Amphibia; order Anura; family Ranidae; genus Lithobates; species Lithobates pipiens. The sequence goes on from NW_027507787.1 coordinate 209,903,837, forward strand.
ATGTCTACATTAAAGAACGTCTTTCCTGCAAAAAAGATTTATGGTCTGCGTTGCCTGAATTAATGGAGGAATTACTGGGGTTTTGTAGAAAGACAACATCTTCTCTCAAATTAAGTTGACGCTAAAACGCGTCCTGGCTTCCCGAATCAGAAAATTGAAAGATGTGGCTAAATATGCATCATTATGGGCAATATATACATGGGCAAGTGTAATCTCCAATCTCTAGTCATTCCACCATACAGACAGTGGTGAATATTTATTATACGCTGGAAAATACAGGAGCGATTCATGAGCTGGATTTACTGGCAACATTCAAAGTGTATGGTGTAATCCATAGTGTGGATTCTGTGTGTTTACACAGGATCAGCAATAAATGGATTAATTTTTATTCCTTTTTATTTATTTTTTAATAGAAAAATTTACATTTTTGCCAAAAGTCAGCAAAGATACAACACAATAAACCAGAAGACAAACAATTGGGTATCGTACATTACATAAAGGTATAAACAGTATAAGCAAATGAGATGAGATGACCAGAATATTACCTTAGTCACAGTTGTTCAGAGTACATAAGATTCATCTTCATTTAATGTCCCCCAGGTCTTGTACCCAACCCCTCCTATATGGTAGAGTGGTTGCATCTTGCATTGTTGAAATTAGTGTAGAATGGATCAGGGGGATTATACCTTTCTTGCTGGGCAAAGTGAATACTTCCCGCAACAAAGAATGATCTGATAGTGTAAACCCTTGTACACACGGTCGGACATTCCGATGGAAAATGTCCGATCGGACCGTGTTGTCGGATAATCAGACCGTGTGTGGGCTTCATCAGACTTTTTCCGTCGGAATGTCTGACCAACAAAGTTTGAGAGCTGGATATAAAAATTTTCAGACAACATGATCCGATCAGACTTTGTGCGATCGTCTGTAGAGAATTCCGATCGGAAAAAGTGCCACGCATGCTCAGATCAAATTCCTAGACCAAAGCTATTGGCTACTAGCTTGAACATAGTTCCGTCATAACTAAATAACGTCACCACGTTACGAACGATCGGATTTTCCAACAACTTTGTCCGACCGTGTGTATGCAACACCAGTTTCAGACAAAATCCATCAGATTTTTGTTTTTGGAATGTCCGACCGTGTGTACAAGGGCTAAGAGAAGAATAAAACATTTGGGCCTGTAAAGCATGTAAGTATTTGTAGAATTGTTGTCTAGGTAAAGCAAATTCAGCCTGTAGCCCATTTCTATGTGGGATAAAGCTGTTAGACTCTAGGTTTCAGCAAAGAATATTTTACAGATCAGGTTTAAGGCATCAGAACAATCCCATCCCCCAAGATGTTGAAGCTGGGAGGCCATAAAGTAAAATCTGGGATTAGATACCGGTAGTCCACCCTGGTCTTTACTGCAATGTAGAGAGGCATATCCTAGCTATGTTCTTCTTCCAGATTAGTGCTCGAAATAAAGCTTCAATGCGCACAAACCATCTGTGGGGAATCCACTGTGGGGAATTATGTAGGATGTATAACTGCGGGGACCACACCGTTTAGATCAGGTTAACTCTGCCAAATACTGAGAGAGTGAGTTTACACCATGTGTTACATTTGGTTTTGAAACTGTTGGAACATGGGAAGCAAATTGCGTTCCAGATATTTGGAGGGATATGTGGTAACTTGGACTCCTAGGTATTTCAACTGGGTTACAAGCTGTAGAGAGCCAGCACACTCTGGCAGTGAGGAGCATATTTCATCCAGAAGGAGGAGAACTGACTTGCTCCAATTTATAGCAAAGCCAGAGTGAGTACCGAAATGTTCAATTAGAGACATCAATCACATCTGCAAGGGAAGTTTCAGTGTCACCTTAGTATAGGAGGGTGTCGTCTGCATATAATAAAATATTTTCTTCCCTGGACCCCCTAATAAAGTCTGCAATAAGTTGAGAAGTTCTGATTGTTGCTGCCAAAGGATCTAGAGCTAAAGAAAACAACAGGGGTGACAAAGGTCCCCTAACTCTTTCCCAGCCGTGTAGTGGGAAAGAGTTAGTTAAACCACCTATAATACTGATCCTAGCATTAGGGGATGAATATAGAAGCTGCACCCACTTAATAAAGAGAGTACCCAGGCAAAAGCATTTCAAGACCTCCAAAGGTATGGCTATTTGACGCTGTCAAAGGCCTTGGCAGTATATAGGGACAGGACAGCACGGTTACCTGGATTATCTACAGGCACCTGAAGGTTTAAAAACAAACATCTAATGTTCAGCATTGTAGATCTAGCAGGGATAAACCCTAATTGATATCTATGAATGAGTTTATAAATAACATTCGCCAAATGCATGGCTAGAACTCTAGCCAAAAGCTTGACATGCAATGTCAACAATTAAATGGGTCTATACGAATCGGGAAGTAGACTATTCTTGCCAGGTTTGAGGAGAAGGATAACCACAGTTACATTCATAGATGGAAGAAGACGCCCCTGCTCCAACGCATCTACAAGGACTGATTTTTGGTGTGGTAAAAGGGTATCAGCTTACTTTTCATACACCTCCGCAGGGAGCCCCTGGGGATTTCTCAAGTGGAGAAAGAGCCAGAACATCAGCCAATCACTAGTTAAAGGAGCAGTCAACATGGCCTTGCCCGCCCTGGGAAAGTTTGGGTAGCTTACTATTATGTAAAAACGTATGCATGTCTTCCCGTGTTGGTGAAACTTTAGAGGAGTACAAGTCGGAATAGAAGTCACAGAACATTTTAAGTATGTCAGAGTGTGTATATACAGTGTTTCCTGAATCTGTGGTGACAGCAGGGATAAAAGATGAGCCTCTATGATTTTGATAACATGGCTAGCATGTGCCCAGTATTTTCCCCTTCCTCAAAGAACTTCGGTTGTAGACATAACCTTTTATGTTCAGCTCTGGCGAATGATACTTGCTTAGTCAATCGCTGAGTTTCCATCCACACTCTTTCAGCGTGTTCATAAGGGAGATCAACGAATGTAGTCTCAGCCTTTTTGATTGTCAGGGCTGGCTTAGCCCTTCCTCCTCTGGGCTGGCCGCTCAGCTGTTGGCTAATTGCCAGGCCTCTTCTCTCTCCACAGTTATCAGCTGTTCCCGATGCTGCTCGTCTGACCTGCCTATTTAAAGTCTTCCAGCTCATTTCTCCATTGCCTTCACGTTTGGTCACATCACAAGGAACCTTTGCCTGCTGTTTGTTTCAAGACTGGCTTGCTGACATCTCTCCTGGCTTCTTATCCGGCTTGCAGTTGCTCTCCTTGGATCCCTGACATCTGGACTGGCTGATTACCCAATCTGGTTTATGAACTTTGGACTGGCTGACTATCCGATCTGGCTACTGGACTCTGACTACGCTCTTTTCTATTTACCTTTTATTTTTATTATTAATAAACAAGTGTGATTTGATTGTACTTCTGTCTCAGTCTGTTTCATGGTTCCTGACATTGATCTCTTGTGACGCAAAGTTTTCCCAGGATCTAGTCTTGATCTTTATCGAGGAAATGGTTTTAATGAATTGGTCCCTTAAAAAGGCCTTTAGGGCATCCCAAAAAAAAATTAAAAATAAACACAGAAGCCACTGTGCCCTTATTAAGGCAAATTAAAGATGTGTGATATAGGATCAGGGTCTGGGAACAGTTTATCTAGGCCAGAAGTTATGATCTGAACCCAGAAGGGAGAATGATCAGAGATAAAGATCTTGGTACACACTGGAATTGTGGGATTCTAGGAAGAATTTCCTCATTGCAAAGGCCAAGATCAATTCTAGAGAGGCCCCTATGCGAGGCTGAGTAACAGGAGTAAGTTCTGGTCCATTCCTTTTTATTTTTGCTGTTCAGATAAAGTGGTGGAATGGTTCCCTAGTGAACTGATATCAACACGAGAACATAATGCTGAATTTAGGTTGGTATTAGTATGACAGCAGACCACACATTTGCTGCCACCTTGCCCCTCAACTTGTACATCTGGTATGCTGGACTGGGAACATTGGGGCAATTTTTTTTACATTGTATGTGAAATTTTTTTTTTTACATTTTGGATAGAGTGAAAGAGTATTAAAACCCTGTCATATTTATATTGCTGTCTATGTCATGTGAAAGAGATTGGAAAGACAAAATGTTAAAATCCTGGGAACAGGCAGTGAATTTAAATCTTCCAAAGGGAGTTGCCTCTTCAGCCGACAACTTTCTAAAAGGGATTTCTCATCACTTCCTACTAGTTTAAAAAAATTACAAGAAAGGTCTATTATAAGCATCAGCAATTGTGACTATATACTGTATATACAACCATTAAGAATGAAATTAGTGATTTTTGTGTAATTGAATTTGCTGTGAAATTATTATTTTTTTTACAGGGGTGACATTTTACCATATTTAGAGGGTTAGTTATGCTGTTATTTTTTGGCGTGCATGTCTTTATTTGGAGTATTTTAGTTTATTTAATGTAATAGTTTATTTAGCTTATTAAATGTAATTGTTTATTTTATTTTATTTACATATACTGTGTGCTTTTTTTTTAATTCTACATTTGATTATTTGTGTACTGTTGCTTTGGATTCGTTTTTTCTCAGTTTTCTCATCTGTGAGAAATAAATGTAAAATAATTAGACTAATGAGGGGCCATTTTTTGAACAAGAACAGTGCTGAATAGTTAAAATCTCATTCAGATTTACCAAAACGACATAATATAAGGTCCTACCTAAGCAGTTCATTTGTATCCAATCAAGGAGGCACTATATACTTCTAAAAGTTGTACATTCAAATTGTAATGCGTGAGGTCAGTTTAAGACACTGGAGTTAATTTAGTAAAGGAAAATAAACTATTCACTTTGCCAGGGAACCTTCCCTTAGCTTATAGGTGAATAAGGTAAAGCTGTGCAGACTTTAATTATCTTATCACAGGCAACCAAATATACTTTTTTTTTTTTTGCATGTATTTTTTTGCAAAGTGGAATTTTTTATGCCATTCCCTAAGATAAGGAAAAATTGCAAAGCAAAAAATCCCTTGCAAAGTGAACAGCCTATTTCCTTTAGTAAATCAACCCCGCTGTCATTTTTTTGGACATAGTGGGAATGCATAGTCCACACTTCCAGCAAGACATACAGTGAATCCAGAAAGTATTCACAGCGCATCACCTTTTACATATTGTGTTACGTTACACCCCTCTTCCACAATAGATTAATTTCATTATTTTCCTCAAAATTCTACAAACAATACCCCATTAATGACAAGAAAGAAGTTTGTTTGAAATCTTTGCAAGTTTATTAAAAATAAAAACTGAAAAAAATTCCATGTACATAAGTATTCACAGCCTTTGCTCAGTACTTTGTTAAAGCACTTTTGACACCAATTACAGCCTCAAGTCTTTTTGAGTATGATGCTACAAGCTTGTCATGCCTATTTTTGGGCAGTTTCTCCCATACTTCTTTGCAGGACCTCTCAAGCTTCAGCAGTTTGAATGGGGAGCGTGCACAGTCATTTTCAGCTCTCTCCAGAGATGTTCAATCGGGTTCAAGTCTGGGCTCTGGCTGGGCCACTCATGAACATTCACAGAGTTGTCCCATAGACACTCATTTGTTATATTGGCTGTGTGCTTACTAGGGTCGTGGTCCTGTTGGAAGATGAACCTTCATCCCAGTCTAAGGTCCAGAGCGATCTGGAGCAGGTTTTCATCAAGGATGTCTCTGTACATTGCTGCATTCATATTTCTCTCGATCCTGGCAAGTCTCCCAGTTCCTGCCTATGAAAAACATCCCCACAGCATGATGCCTCCACCACCAGGTTTCCCTGTATTGGCTAGGAGATGAGAGGTGCCTGGTTTCTTCCAGACACCACGCTTGCCATTTAGGCCAAAGAGTTAATTCTTTGTTTCATCAGACCAGAGAATTTTGTTTCTCATGGTAAGAGTCTTTCAGGTGCCTTTTGGCAAACTCCAGGCAGGCTGTCATATGCCTTTTACTGGAGGAGTGGCTTCCGTCTGGCCACTCTACCATACAGGCCTGATTGGTGCTGCATAGATGATTGCTCTTCTGGAAGGTTCTCCTCTTTCCACAGAGAAATGCTGGAGCTCTGCCAGTGAGACCATCGGGTTCTTGGGCCACTGCACTTATTAGGACCTTCAATGCTGCAGACATTTTTCTGTATCCTTCCCCAGATCTGTGCCTCAATACAATCCTGTCTCAGAGGTCTACAGACGATTCTTTGGACTTCATGACTTGGTTTGTGGGCTGACATGCACTGTTAACTGTGGAATCTTATATAGACAGGTGTGTGCCTATTCAAACCATGTCCAATCAACTGAATTTACAACAGATTGACTCCAATCATGTTATAGAAATGTCTCAAGGATGATCAGTGATAACAGGATGAGCCCGAGCTCAAATTTGAGTGTCATGACAAAGGCTGTGAATACTTATGTACATGTGATTTTTTTAGCTTTTATTTTTAATAAATTTGCAAAGATTGTCCTGTTAAACCACCGAATGGTCTTGCCCACCGTGCTGCAGCTCAGTTTCAGGATCTTGGAAATCTTCTTATAGCCTAGGCCATCTTCATGTAGAACAACAATTATTTTTTTCAGATCCTCTGAGAGTTCTTTGCAAGAGGTGCCATGTTGAACTTCCAGTGACCAGTATGCAAGAGTGAGAGCGATAACACCAAATTTAACACACCTGCTCCCCATTCACACCTGGGACCTTGTAACACTATCAAATCATATGACACCATGGAGGGAAAATGGCTAATTGGGCCCAATTTGAACATTTTCACTTAGAGGTGTAATCACTTTTTTTTGCCAGCAGTTTAGACATTAATAGTTGTGTGTTGAGTTATTTTGAGGGGACAGAAAATGTACACGGTTATACAAGCTGTACACTCACTACTTTACATTGTAGCAAAGTGTCATTTATTCAGTGTTGTCACATGAAAAGATATAATAAAATATTTACATCACTTTTGTGAGAAACTGTATAATGGAATGCAGGACCTCACATCAAAAGAATCTTTTGTAATAAATATCCCATTACATGTTAACATGTAAATGGTACTAAATGCAAACCCGACCATACCAAAAGGAGATGGTTGGAAGCACAAAAGTTGGCTAATAATATGACAACAAGCATTTTTTTTTGCAACAGAAATACTATGAGGAAGGGGAGAACACCGGACATACGTTGGCCATGATGGCTAAGCTTGGTAGAGACCGCTCATTCACAGCGGCAGTCCAAGATACCGAAACAATAATAAACTGTGCACGACATAAAATAAATAAGTAAATAAAAATGAATAATTGATAATAGCAGGTGAATCGGAAGGCTGCAGCTCAAAGTGGGATACACACACAAAAACAGCATAAGAGACTCAAGAGCTGCGCCACAGTGGCTCAACAATGGTTAGTGACTGAATTGATAATATTTCATATAATCACAAAAGAAATATATACCGAAATTAGGTAAATTGCATAAATAAATAAATATATAGTAAAAAAACTGATCAATAATTTTAAATCCTCATAAGGTTCCCATCAGTCAAAATTTATTTACTGAAAGTGACTCCTATAAGGCAACAGTTCATCCACAGAAGAGAAAAAAAGTTGCAGAAACACAGTCCTTCATAATAGTTCTTATCAAGACACCACAATCAAAAAGCCGACTGGCGTTCTTTTGGGAGCCTGTCCTCCCCTCATATAGCGCGGTGGCCTCACTGTGTGCCTTCCCAGCCAGCCGGCTTTTTGATTGTTTTTTATATGCATTTGATGCAAGTTCCTTTGTAAGTGCAACTATTTATTTATGTTAACAAATGTTTAATTGGTTTTACACTATTGGGGTTTCCTCCTCTTTTTTGAGTCACTACTAGTGCAATATCTTTTTGATACTCGGAGTGCTGACTGTGGGATATCTAAGTGACGCCGTAGAGGTCCAGTCAAGGCTGATCCCTGATTCCGGGTGTATGTTTAATGATGCGTATGGTTTACATTTAAAAGCCTTCTCTGCTTTGCTGTTTGGTAAGCGCATTCACTTCTCGGTGACGGGCACTTGCTTGCTATTTTTGTGTGGAATCACTGTGGTGTCTTGATAAGAACTATTATAAAGGACTGTGTTTCTTCAACTTTTTTTCTCTTCTGTGGATGAACTGTTGCCTTATAGGAGTCACTTTCAGTAAATAGATTTTGACTGATGGGAACCTTATGAGGATTTAAAATTATTGATCACAGTTTTTTTTAGTATATATTTTTTTATTTATGCAATTGACCTAATTTCCGAATATATTTATTTTGTGATTATATGAAATATTATCAATTCAGTCACTAACCATTGTATCTGGCACAGCTCTTGAGTCTCTTCTTAGCCCAAGATACTACCGGCCGAGTAGTGAATGCTCATCCGGAGGTTATATCGACATTCCAAACGATCTATGAAGACGTATATTCTTCTAAGGTCTCCTCTGCTCTCACTGATATCTGGGACTTCCTCTTGGGGTGCAATTTTCCACGTCTTGAGCGGTCTGATAGGGACGTGTTAAATGCCCCTCTCACAACCGATGAACTCTGAGGCCTTGACCCTTTCCCCTCTGGGCAAGTCCCCAGGAGCAGACGGGCTGCCCGAAGAGGTTTTTAAAAAGTATGCTGACATTATGCTACCACAACTAAAGCAGACCCTGACATAAGCCCTAGAACTAGGCCAATTGCCCCCATCCATGACAGAGGCCACCTTAACCCTGATACTTAAGCCAGACAAGGATCCCCTTCTCCCAGACTCCTATAGGCCCATCTCCCTGCTAACAACGGATGTGAAACTACTGGCCAGAGTACTGGCCACTCGTCTAGCGTCGGTCATTCAAAAGCTCATTCACTGTGACCAATCAGGGTTTATTTCCTCCAGATCTACGGCACTAAACATAAGACGTTTGTTCCTTAATCTGCAGATCCCAGTGAATAATCCTTGTAATAGGGCAGTTCTATCCCTCAATGCTGCCAAAGCCTTTGACAGCGTAGAGTGGCCATATTTGTGGAAGGTCCTGGGGAGGTTCGGTCTGGGAAAGAATTTCATTAAATGGGTCCAACTGCTATACACAAACCCCACCGCCAGGCTGTGTATTAATGGTGATCTCTCTGACCCTTTCCGTCTTTACAGGGGCAAGAGTCAGGGGTGCCCTTTGTCACCCCTGTTGTTTGCCTTAGCCCTGGAACCATTGGCGGAGACGGTGAGAGTGTCGCCATTGATATCTGCTTCGTGAGAGGCCCTGCAGTTGATAAAATATCACTGTATGCAGATGACACACTCCTATATCTGGGAGATACTTCCACTTCACTACAAAACGTGATGCCTTTAATCACACAATTTGGCACCTTCTCTAGCTTCTCCATAAACTGGAGCAAGTTAGCCCTCCTGCCCTTGGATGAACTTACAATACCACTGCCACAGTCTTTTCAGGTTATCTCCTCATTTAAGTATTTGGGAGTACAGGTTACTCCGGATACCTCCAGATACCTAACACTGAACTTGCTTCCTATGATCACCAAGATACAAACCAAATGCAACACCTGGTGCAAGTTACCCATTTCTATCACCAGTAGGACCAATCTTATAAAGATGGTATGGGTACCTCAGCTATTATACTACATAACTACCCGCAATGGATCCCACGTAGGTGGTTCACACGCATTGACACAATCTTTAGAAGCCTCCTTTGGAAAAACAGATAGCTAGAATTAAATTATCCACATTGCAGTACAGTACAGTACAGACCAGGGGGGGTTGGCAGTCCCTAACATGCGACTATTTCCTGGCCTCATAGCTTCAGCACCTGGGTGGCTGGGAGTAGTTGATATGGCAGACCCTATCCGTAACATACTATTTAATGCCACAATCGGCCTCCCCGCCGCTTCACATCTTGAGGCAGATCTCCCTCAGTACCCTAAATCAATGCCTACCATAAACCTGCTGTCCAAATTATGGGGCCTCGTTAAACTTAGCCTGGGTATGAGGGGCTTCATGATACACACTCCGTTGTGGCATAACCCCTGCTACACGGAACTGCAGAAACCTGAGGGGTTACAGTCCTGGGAGGCTAAGGCCATTAGGTACATGTCACAACTCTATTCGCAGACAATCTTTACATCCTTCACTGATTTACAGGAGGAGTTTGGGCTACCAAAACATAACTTTTATAGATACCTCCAACTCCGGCATGCTATGCAATCACAGAAACAACTGTTCAGGCTGGAACACATAGAACATTCGATAATAACTTACATAACACACAAAATAAAAAGGGTATGATCTCACAAATATATAACACACTCATCTAGAACACAGGATGCAGCAAAACTCCCGTGTAAACATAGGTGGCAGCAGGACCTAGGAGAGATTGGGTCGAGGACTGGGAACTGTGTTTACAGTCTCTGCCAATCATCTTGGTGTCTCCGTCGTATAGGCTCTCCCAAATCTTCATTTTACACAGAACCTACCGTACCTTGGCACTGCCTCACAGATGGGGCAGAAGGGAATCCCCTCTGTGCCCCAGATGGGGGGGGGGGGCTAAAGGGGATCTTATACACCTGATGTGGCGTTGCCCCAAACTATTCAGATATTGAAGTAGGGTAACTAATACAATATCAGTCTGTATATCTGTATATCAATCCACTGTTCCTCTGCACCCTGTTACATGCATGCTGGGCGCAGTGAACGAGGGCTTTTTCGTCCCCCAACTAATATAGCAATTTCAAGATTGCTGTATATTGCACACAAGCAGATAGCTTGTCTATGGCTATCACCTGTGAGGGGTTTGCTCGGTAGCGGGTGTGTGTGACCCCCTGGATGGGTTCACAACACAAAATCAGGCACAGCAGACAGCGGTGTAGGTTCAAAAAACAAAAGATCCAGTTTATTTATGCTACATGCAGTGATACATATAACAGCCAAACAAAATAAAACAAGAAAATAAATCCTGGTCAGCTTGACCTCTAACTACACACGTAGACTCCCTGTCTAACTGTCCCTATTGTAGGGGTTTGCCACACAGGCGTTAACTCACCGCACAGAACAGATCTCAGACTCCCCAGTCTATACACACAAAACTGGTTCCAGGATGGAGCATCTCCCTATGCATGCTGGGGTTTTTTGTAGAGGTCTTAATGAGCCCACTTACTACAGCTGGGCTCATTAACTCTTCCCCTCTAATTGTAAAAGTCTGCATACAGCCTGAATCTAGGACACACATATTTCCCATCCTGAATACAACCAGGTGATTTTACCTGCGTGCTGCCACACACCGCAGAGCCCAACAATGAAGCAGTGGATTGAACAGGTTAATAATACTCTAAAGAAAAACTGACGTATCAACACAGAAATGCTGTTAAGTTCTATAAAATCTGGCAACCCTGGCTGGACACTCAGGGTTTGGCACCCTCTCAGCTAGTTCTCAATAGACTGCTCCAAATGTAAACTTCTAGATCCTTAAAATATTGGCCAACTGTGTGCACCATATCACAACAATACAAAGCCTTGAGCCAGTTCAAGGAATTAGGGATCATTCTTAATACCTCCTTTCTTAGTGGTCAGCCTGCGGTATGGACCGCTGTGACCCCACAAGGTCCTGGTTGTGATGAGAGGCCTCAGTTAGTTTTACCTTCCCGTTGGAAGGTAGTTAGTTCAATCACAGTTCCCCGTTTGTTTATGATTACCAGTGTGTCATGTACGTTGCTACCAACATACTAGTGAAATATACGGAACTAAAAGCAGAGACGGAACACACCTGATATAATTATATTATTAGAAATGTCATGTCTGATTTCTATGCTTTAGGCCAACTAAATATAATACTGCTACTAATGTACACACCCTGAAGCTACTATGTTATATCTGCTTATATTGTACATCTGTTTTTGTGACACAATAAAAACCTGATAAAAAAAAAAAAGGGTACTAAAACTCTTTTACATAGGCTAACTTTGGATGTTTAATGGACCTTTAAAAGGAAAATTCCAGCTTATAATGCATTGCTAAAAAAATGAAACCACATTGCAACTGCATCTACATTACAAAGCTATAAGTAGTAGCATTACAGAGCAATTGCTTGTTTGTTATTGCCTCTGAGATGTCCACTGTGCCCCTCTGTATAAGTTATTCAAAACTGATTTATTGTTTTTAAGTGTGAGTTGAGTGGATAGCTAGTTTGCAGTCTGCCAGCATGTAGTTTTAGGGTCCCTTTGTTCGCTTATATATTGTCCTGGAGCAGGTTCCCTGCTCACTCACTCATTGACCTCTGGTTAGTAAACAATAGGGATCCAAGCAGGTCATGCTTGTAATGACTGGCAGAATGCATTTTGGGTTGTGTGGAAATATCATTTAATACCTGCAATGATATTGCTATAATACAAAATTATTACTAACTCTTAATAATTTAGGGGCCCTGCAGGGTCCATACCCAGTGTATAGTATTGGGTCCCTTTGCTGGGAATAGACTATTTCTTTACAACCCAAAAAGGCAGTTTGGGTTGTAAAGAAATATAACCTAACTCCTGTGATGACATTGCCCTAATATAAAAGTATTACATACCTACCTAGGGAAAGGGCTCTACAGGAAGCGTGTTCAGCCTACAGTATTAGGCCAACCATAAACGGTTTGAAAGGGCAGGCTGAAAGTACCAAGTTCATTGGGTACAACCAGCCTGCCGGATTCGCTTGTGACTATCTTCTCTTGCCTGCTGGCAGGCTTCACCTGCCCACTCCCGCCCCCACATGGGGAGAAAACAATTGCTTAGCAGGAGGGATTCCCCTGACAGCACGGTCTGTGTTGATGGTGGAATCATGTGAAATTCTTTGGGATGCAGGAAAGAAATTTGCACTGTCTATGACCTGCCTTAGGGTCGCTTTGTTTGTTTACTAATATGAAACAGGCTCCTTGCCCCTCACTCTTTGATGTCCAGTTGTTAATCGTTTAGGATCTAATTGTTTCCTGTTTGTAATGACTAGCAGAGAGCAGTATTGGTTGTCAGAAAGTAACACCTAACCCCTGTGATAAAATTGCTCCAATATGTAAGTACTACTTATACTTACTAGGGTAAGGGCACTACAGGGATCGAGGAATCACAGCCCAAACAACCCAATGTATCCTTTGCCAATCAGAAAAATCAGGAACTACACGGATTCCAATCACACATTGACTAGAGGTCTCTCAAAGCTTGGGTTCTTGAATAGAGCTGTTCAGGAGTTTGAAGGCCCCTTCACTAGTTCACTTACTAAAAGTGGAACTTCAGTCAGAAAAGTAAGTCCCGCTAGATCACTTCAGGCTGGCCCCTTTTGCACATGCTCAGTTGCTCTCTATTTTTAGGCAGTATTTTTGGGCACTGTGCTGAATTTGTAGAGGCAGACAACCCAAGGCAGCTCTCTAATTAGGCAAAATAGGCGGTTGCCTAAGGCCTCACACTCACAGGGTGTCTCGTAGCCACCTAATTTGCCTAATTAAGAGGCTGGCAGTAAGGATACCCCCCCAGCCACGGGACAAGAGAGAAGAGTGATATCAATTTGCTCCACCTCCCCCCTCCTCTCCCTCCTTGGTGTTTGCCCGTCCACACTCCAATCCCTGAATAGTACTGTGCCTGAGAAAGGCAGGAAATTTGAAGTACTGCAGGTGGCAGATCCACCTGGCTGTATGATTGCCGTTGCCTGAGCCTGCAGAGACCAGCCTGGGGTGAGTGAGCTCTATACTACCACTGGACTCTCCCCATCTCCCTCCCTTCTCTCCCCATCTAGAACTTAGGGACATCTGGGGACACTGTGCCAGATTCTGACATAAGGGAACACTGTGCCCGACTTTGATGTAAGGGGGCACTGTGCCCGATTCTAAGGTAAGAGGGCAATGTGCCAGATTCTGATGTACGGGGGCAATGTGCCCGATTCTGATGCAAGGAGGCACTGTGCCAGATTCTGATGCAAGGGGGCACTGTGCCAGATTCTGATGCAAGGGGGCACTGTGCCAGATTCTGATGCAAGGGGGCACTGTGCCAGATTCTGATGCAAGGGGGCACTGTGCCAGATTCTGATGCAAGGGGGCACTGTGCCAGATTCTGATGCAAGGGGGCACTGTGCCAGATTCTGATGCAAGGGGGCATTGTGCCAGATTCTGATGCAAGGGGGCACTGTGCCAGATTCTGATGCAAGGGGGCACTGTGCCAGATTCTGATGTAAGGGCACACTGGTTTTTACAAAGCACTTCTATAGTGTGAAACGCGTCAACCTCCCTGCATTTCCCTTGCCTGTACCCATCCAGTGCTTTTAATATTTATGCTTCAATAAAGACTTTATAGTTTACTTTCTGTGTGGGTGTGCTGCCGATCCGAAGATTCTTTGTTCCATGTTTTCTGCTGCAGTGGCAGGGCGTGCACCCCACCTCACAGAGGCAACATTGGAGTGTTACCAATTGTATCACCTGTGAGCAGCAATCTCTTTTTCCCTAAGGGGGCACTGTGCTGGATTCTGATGCGAGGGGCACCGTTCTGGATTCTGATGTAAGAGGGCACTGTGCTGGATTCTAATGTAAGGGAACACTCCAGCTTTTTCTTTCTTTCTTTGGTGCTATTCCTTACCAGGCAACAGTATTCGCCATGACCATCCCTGACGTCCCCTCTCCCCCTCCTTCCCTCATGCCAGCACAAATCCTCCTTCTTTTTATCCCTATACAGAGCAGGATCCCCAAATTTCACTCCAGTTCTCTTCTGCCAATCCCCCATCTTTTACCCACTCGCTCCTTTTCCCCCCTTCTCCTTCTGCCTTACCTCATGGTTCTCAGCCCCATCCCACACCACCATTTTCTTAGTGGCTAATGAGGAACCCAGAGACTACTACTGCTGCTGCTAGTGTGGGCGGGATGTGTACTGCACCAATCCCTGCTGACCCTCCTCTCCTATTCATGCCATGTGATTGGTGCAGTACACATCCCTCCCACACAAGCAGCACAATAATAAGATGCTTTGCATTAGAGTTCTTTCTTAACCCATGCAAAGTGCTGGAAGAGAGACAAACTCTGGAGGGGAAGGTAGAGGGGGAGATGTCATTCCAGCATAGATTTATCCCAGTGACAGCATGCCAGGATAGGTAGGATCTGTGACAGTAGCTTCCCTGTGCAGCTCTGCTTGAGGAGACTATATCTGTATTACACATTATATTGTACCCTCCTGCCCTCTGTACTGTGCCCACTTACCCTCCCACTGTACTGTGCCCTCCTGCTCTCCCGTACACTGTACCCTCCTGCCCTCTGTACTGTGCCCACTTACCCTTCCCCCATACTCTACCCCCCTGCCCCATGTACTGTTCCCACTTACCCTCCCACTGTACTGTACCCTACTTATATAGTTAACGTGTATCACTTGAATTATTTTTCCAATTATGGGCGTGAGTGGGGCCTCGTGTCTAAGTTTTGCCTAAGGCCTCACAAAGCCTAGAGCCGCCTCTGCAGACAGCCTAAAGATTTATTGCTGTTCAGGGGCTCTGGGCTTCAGCAAAATGTCAGCCTCCAGCAATAGGAACAAAGCCTGAGGTAATTTTACAGCACATACTAATTTTGGTAGCATAATTATTAATGTGAATTTGAATTTTCATACTTTGGTACGTTTACTATTTGTATAATCAACTGATATTTTGATTTGTATTTTGTGTTAGAGCTAGTTTATTTGTTGTGGTGCCAAACAATCCCCTGAGAAAGCCATCACTGGTGAAACATGTTGGGATACAACATATACTCATGACCACCTTCTTTCTATTGGATACTAGCAACCCACTATAGGCAATTTGAATATGCTCTATAACTATTTTTAATTGAACCCTTTGTTCATTTCTCTGTATTAATTAAGAAACCATTTTATATAACTTTTATATGTAACAATAATTTCAAGCACTGCAAAAATCCCAATCCTCCTCTTTTATTATCTAATACAAGATGCATGTTTCTTGCTAAAGAACATTATTTTTATCAAGTTATGGGTAAAGTTCCACTTATGTCAAATCTAAATTTTCAACAAACATTAATTTGCTCTGATTTGCCCAACCGGGGTCAATTTTCAGTTCAAGAGAACCAGTCTGCTGGTCACTAATAAATATCTGTGAGGTCTTTTTGCTGTCCAGAAGCTAAGATGCTGTTTTGAGTGAGTTATCCACCAGCTTACATGCAAGAACAATGCAAGTATTAGACGGGAAGGGGGTTATGAGAATTGAGGATCAATGCTGATCTTTTGAAACGCGTGTACTCTTTCACCTTAAGATGTCAAAAGGGCACTGGATACAATACAGGTACTGTAGAAAATCTCTTTCGAGTCACTCTACCTAAAATGTCTTCTTAGACTTACCCATTAGCGAAAAAACATATAAATGACAAACTTACCCACAGAATGAACTTACGCACACTCCCACAGATAATACGGCTCTTTTCCGGAAAAGTCAATGACAGTAGACAGGCCCCATCAAACTCTGGTGACATGTGAGTACAGAGGAGAACAGGCTGAGACCTCTCCAGAGATGTCACACTATTTAGTGATCTGAAAAATGACAAGCAATGTGATATTATCACTAAATTTCACATGGGATTTGTTATAGCAAACTGCTTAGTGCTCCTTTAGCAGACTACGCTGTACCTGGGGAAATGGCAGCGAGATGCATCAAAGCTTAAATGCTGTCATTTTATCATGGTGTGGGAAGTATAATCCAAGACAGGAATCCTTATTATCCACCCACAGAGGTATGCAGGCTGAAGATGACACTTGTCTAATTCTTGAAGCTAAAAAACTTATGCTGTCATTAAAAATAAAAATAATAACGATTATATTTTATATATATATATATATATATATATATATATATATATATATATATATATATATATATATATACACACACATATTTACTCTTATTTATGTCAGTTTTATTTTATCATTATTAAACCAGGTTGCCCCTTGCCCCATACTTAGTGAAGCAATGCCAACTCTATGTTTACAACACAGAGGTACTGTAGTTGTACATGAGAACTCCTTCATCCTCTCTACAGGCCAGTTAGCATAGAAGAAATATTTCTTTCATTAGAACTTCCATCCTTCTAATTTTAGGGTATTATACCAAACACAGCCTCCACTCTGCATGTGAGGTTCTCACACTGAAGACTCTTAACATGACTCTCACCTTATTTATGTAGCGAGGTCCCAGGCCTCCTTCAATCTAATGAAAACCTCCAGGGCCAGAGACAGCTGACATCCTTCTGTATATGGTGGGTTGTGAGGCATAGTGGGTGCAAGGTGATTAAAGTTACTGGGCGCCAGACACTTCTTGAATGCAAAAGAGAGTTTATTTCTCTTAAACATCTTTGGGGGAGAGAGGGTTAGAACCAGGACACCCTTAGGTAGTTGCAAGGTTAATTGGCAGATGCCGAAACTTCAATAGGAGGACAGCCATGCAGGGAAAGGCATCCAGCAAGATGCCATATCTGCATGTGCAAGAATGCTGTCTCCTATGGCAACAGTCTTTAACAGTTCCTAACACAAAGCATAACAGTTCTTTCACTTCCACTACAATCACCTCTTGTAGTTCTTCAGCCCACTGAGCTCCCAGTCTCTCACAATACTAGATGATTCACCGACACTGAATCCCTTGAGCTCCTCCAATCTTCACGGTGGTATCTTCCTCAAACATCACCCCCCCCCCCCCTCTGCTGGGTCCCTAGCTTGGCACTCAACATACCTTTCAAGATTCACCCCACTGGCCTGCTGGGTCCCTGGCTTGACACAAAAAGCTGCTTGTCAAGCATCACCTCGGCTGGCCAAGTCCCTGGCTTGATACCCACTGAAGTTTCCAGATTCTTCAAAATCCCCAGTGTCAGGGCTGGCTTAGCCCTTCCTTCTCTGGGCTGGCTGCTCAGCTGTTGGCCAATTGCCAGCTCTCATCTCTCTCCTCAGTTACCAGCTGTTCCTGATCATGCTCGTCTGACCAGCCAACTTAAAGCTGTCCAGCTCCCTTCATCTCTGCCTTTGCCTTGGTCACATCACAAGAAACCATCTCCTGCTGTTCTGTTTTAAGACTGGCTTGCTGTTGCTCCACTTGGACCCCTGACCTCTGGCCTGGCTGATTACCCGATCTGGTTATTGAACTCTGGCCTGGCTGACTACTTGATTTGGTTACTGGACTCTGGCTATGCTTTGACTACGCTTTCTCTATTTACCTTTTTATTTTTATTGAATAAACAAGTGTGATTTAATTGTACTTCTGTCTCGGTCTGATTCATGGTTTCTGACAACCAGTTGGTGAGAATGCTGCTCCGGTATTTGCTTCAATTATTCCCTGTGGTCCCTGGTAATAAAGTGCTTGGTCCCTTAGTGGCGACAGCTTTCCCTCTACCTTTGACCACAACAGGTTCTCCCGGCCAGCAGAACCGTCATTCTGGTTGGAATGCAAGCCGCAGTCCCAACACTGCGCTTCCCTCTTACTTCTGGGTAGGCCCTCAGACAGCCTAGCTGCCAGATGTGCTCGGGATAGACTGGTCTACCAGCCTGGGCAGTACAACACACATCCACCCGTACAGGGGGCACAGAACAATGATCACTTGACTCCACCCAAATATATAGGTTCTCCCAGCAGGCCAAGGAATTTAAGAAAACTCCTGCCCATTGGCTGAGATACCCCATATACCCATAATCTGACCTTGCAATGGCCTTCTCATATCCAGTACCACCAGGTATCCTGCCACCTAGTGGTAGCAGAGAAAAGTGCAACAAGATTAAACATAGGGAGAAATCAATTGATCTCTAACAATTAGCCAAGATGACTATTCCTGGCAAGCACATTTTTTGAGGAGCAACCCTGCCTAAACTCCAGGGTGCTACATGCAGAACCCTCTTCAACATGCTAGTCAGCACTCACAAGTTCAAATCTTTTTATGAATACACCAGAAATTGTTTTGCAATTTTTTATAAAGTATGAATATGTTATCAAGTTTTCTACATTTTTTTTTTTAAAGATTTTATTGAAGATAAAGCAAAGTGTACATCAAATATTGCATATGAATTGTGGTACAAATCGTATTTGACAATAACATAAAACTAAACATAGCGAGAGATAATCTCGGAACAACACAGAGACGAAAAGAAAGGAAGAGATGAAAATATCAGGCAGCGGAGCGTGATATCCTTGTTAGAAGAGGACTACTGGAGGGGAGGGACTGCCTCAATCCCCTCCCCCTCAAAGCATCCACAAGAGGTTTGAAACGAACGGAGACACAGATGAAGACAGCATTAGTGCAGTATGAAGTGGGCAGTGAAAAACAGCCTGGAAGAATCGTTGAGGATTTACACCTTACAGAATTAATACATATATGATAAGGCCGGACATACCGCAGAGGGCTCAACTCAGTCAATGAGTGGGACAGATGGGCTTCCTCCGCCCTCCAGAAAGAGAGCATTGGTGGAGGGGCTCAACTGGAGATATTAGGATCAGGTGCATGACTGAGCTCTCGGGTCAGGCAACCAGTGTTGCCAATTATTATAAAATTTCCCCAAGTGCATATGTGCCTTTGCAAAAAGGAATTCCATCAACATATGATCATTCAAGATCTTAATGACGTCAGAAATGGAAGGTGAGCAAGATTGTTTCCAACGACGGGAAATGGCCAATCTTGCCGCGATTAGTATGTGCGTAATTATGGGGTGGAATTTAGGGGGGCACAATGTAAGATCAAGACCAAATAGAGCCGTCTGCTGTGTCAAATTGAAAAATGTACTCGTTACATCATGGATAAAGGAGGAAACTTCCGCCCAGAAGATATTAATAGGCGGACACTCCCACCAGATATGGAAAATATGCCCATCTTACTAGATTGGGATGGAAAAATCTTTGCCAATTTTGTCAGTGTATAGTACCATTTGTAAAGAATTTTCATCACCATCTCCCAATGGGACACATTCTTAGATACTACTGCAGGAAAACGGATTGCTCGGTACCAAAGCGATGGCGAAGTTTGTATTTGTAATGTACGTTCCCAGGAGTCAATCGCTGGAATGGTTTGATCCGGACTAGGCTTCATCAAGAGACCATAGAAATATGATATACCCCTTATCTTACAGTTAATTGAAGAAAATACTTGCATTATGTCTTTAGTCAAAGAGCTGACCGATGTCGAGATAGAGGTTAGAACATGACGGATCCTTAGGTATATGTAGAAGTCTTTGTTGGGGATGTTGAAGAGCTTTGAGAGCTGTTGGAAGGACCTAAGTTGACCACTTTGAAACAGATCCCCTAGGGTTTTTATGCCTTTCAAGGTCCAACCATGGAGTGGTAGATGCCGCGATAAGAGCGAGATGGCGGCAAGTGGAAAGCGATATAGGCCTTCCAGTTACTTGTGAGGGCCTTGACTGTTGGAAGGTGAGAGTGTGTGGAGTGCAGACCCATCCAGATAGCCACTAGGAAGTGTGAGGGAGGGTGCGACATATCTGCGGTTTCGATTGAGGTCCATGGCTGTGATGAAGCTGGATCCCACAGTTTTCTAGTTTGATCTAATATAATGGCTTTGTAGTAGGCGCTGAGGTCCGGGACTTCCAACCCAGCAAATCTAGTAGGGATTTATGGGCCGCCCATATAAAGTTGTTGATAATCCTTTGCAATCCAGCAATATCAGGTTTCAGGATAGGTACAGGTATAGTTCTAAACAGGTAAAGAACATGCGGCAATAGGAACATCTTAGCTAAAGCGATTCTACCTGCCCAGGAGGCTTTTACGGATAGCAGTGAAGTAGCTGTTTCCTGAAGCTTCTGGGTCAATAGAGCAATGTTAGTACGTAGGATCAGGGAGGCTGGGGAAGTCAATTGAATGCCCAAATAAGACATGGAGGAATTGGGTGCCCAGGAGAAGGGAGAGGTTGATGTAATGCTCGTTTTAAGATTAGTGGGAAGGGAAATCCCTAACATCGCAGATTTGGATGGATTTAATTTATACAAGGAGATTTGGCTAAAGCGGTGTAGAAGAGCACAAAGAGGAGGAAGAGAGTGAGTGGGATCAGTGAGCCAGATGACTATGTCATCAGCATAGAGGCCACTCTTGTGGGTACTCTGGTTAATTTCGAGACCTGTTATTTCAGGGTTAGATCTAATGGCTTGTGCTAAAGGTTCAATCATTAATGCGAAAATTAATGGTGACAGGGGGCACCCCTGGCGAGTCCCATTCGTTATCAGAAAAGGGGAAGACAGTAGACCTGACGTCAGGACCCTAGCGCTTGGAGTAGAATATAGGCCTAGTATGGCTTGAAGAAACTTGCCCGAAATGCCAAATTTTTGAAGGACCATGTCTAAGTAGAGCCAGTTGACCCTATCAAATGCCTTCTCTGCGTCTAGAGACATCAGCAGAGAAGGCACTTGATGATGCTCCGCCCAATAGAGCATGTCAATCAGTCTGCGGGTCCCATCCGAGGCTTGTCTTGAGGGGATAAAACCCACCTGATCCGGGTGAATCAAGGTGGAGATGTAACTAGCTAATCGGGTGGCTAGTAGTTTTGAGTAAATTTTGGTATCGGTGTTTAGCAGCGATATGGGGCGATAATTAGCAGGGTCATGGGATGGTTTGCCCGCTTTGTGTATGGTAGTGATGACCGCTTCTAGGGATTCAGAGGGTATTTCCCCAGTAGCTAGGAAATTATTAAACGAGGCACATAAGTGAGGTAGTAACTGGTCTATATATGTTTTTATAATAGTCGTTCGTGTAGCCGTCAGGTCCGGGAGCTTTGTGTAGAGGGAGGTCTTTTATCGCGTTGGAAAGCTCTTGATGCGTGAATGGTTGGGCCAGCGATTCTAATTGAGCAGGGGAAAGTGAGGGGAGCTGAAGGGGGGCCAAAAATTCTGATATGTTTCCTACCGTAGGGTGTGGTTCTGATGTAGATTCGGAAAGGTTATACAACTTTGAGTAGAAGAGACTAAATTCATCGGCTATATCCTTGGGATTGCTAATTTTCTGTCCCTTCTGGTTTAGGAGGAAAGGGATCCTATTCTGTGCTGCTCTCTTTTTATATTGTTGGGCAAGATGTTTCCTGGCTTTATTGCTTTGGGAGTACCAAGTGAGTCGTAGGCGTCCAAGGTAAAAATCAAAGTTTTTGTGAAGAAACGAGCTGAGGTCATTTCTTAGGGCGCCAAGTTCTTTTGCGATCAAGGGGGAAGGTGCGCTTTTATTTATTACTTCAAGATTGCCAATTTTCTTTAAAAAGGAGTCTATTGTTGCCGTTCGCTTTTTCTTCTCCTGTGCACCCAATTTGAGGCATACTCCACGAATAACCACCTTATGGGCATTCCAGAGCGTTGTGGGATTGGAGACAGAGCCAGAGTTAGAGTAAAAAAATAGTGATATCTCGGATCGGATCAATTCTCGAGTCTCAGGTGTGCTAATAAGCGCGGAATTCAGACGCCAGAGTGTGTGTCTGGCTGTGGGTGGGGAGGTAGCAATAGTAATCGACACTGGGGCGTGATCTGACCACGTTATGAGGCCCACTGTGGCTGCACTAATTTTCTGAAGTGTTATTTTAGAGACTAGGAAGAGATCGATGTGAGAATATGACCTCTGTGCGTGCGAATAGAAGGAATAATCCCTCTCAGTACCGTGAAGACATCTCCATGGATCATGGAGGTCCTCCTGCAAGGCTACAGCGGATATAGCCGTGGAGTGTCTGCGTTTCATATTGGAAGTGTCCAGATGGATATCGAGAACATCGTTAAAATCCCCACAAAGCACTAGATGTTCCTTGGGGTAGGGTTGAATTTTGTTCAATATGGACTTATAAAATTCTTTTTGACCAGTATTCGGGGCATAAATGTTTACCAAGGTCGGTGGTTGATTATTGAATATGGCTGACAGGATCAAGTATCTACCAGCTGGATCCTGTTCAATATGTGTGAGAGAAAAGGTTATGGACGGCCGCACTGCAATCATCACACCTCTCGTTTTCTTATCGGAGCGAGCATGGAAACACTGGGGAAAAAGCTTGTGGGAGCATTGTGGGGGATTGAGAAAAATGCGTTTCTTGAACACATAATATATCTGCTTTTTGGGCTATGGCTTCTCGCCACAGTAACGATCATTTAAAGGGACTGTTAAGGCCTTTGGCATTCAACAACACTATCTTGATCGACATTTCTCACGGGGGTAGGGCCTGATATCAGTCTTTGCTATGGTACCGAGAGAGATATACTCCGCTTTAGAGGGGGAATCCAGAAAGAGAGCAAAAGAGCGTAAAATAGCAACTAAGTTGGAGTACCGATCGTGCTCCGTAACCACTGAACTAGGTGATCAGGTCAGGCAGCCCCCAAATGGCACTGACTGCACCAATCGCACACCTGTAAAGATCAATACAGAAACTACTCTAAAAGAAGAAAAAAAAAAAGAGACAAGTAAACAAAAATGGTGTAGTGAACTATAGGGTGTTTAGCCCTGCAACAGGTTAACTCAAACCAACAGACGTGCGTAGCACATCAAAAGGAAAAGTGGAGCGTGGAAGGGGTATCATAACCGCTTCCACTCCTCCACAGCATCACTGTGTAAATGTTATATAACTTATTCAATATAGGCAGCAGTATGTAACTATAGCGTCTAAGGACACACATTACCGCATGGTGCCGGACATGTTCATATTATGTGAGAGCATGGGAGTCCCAGGGAGTAACCATTCTGGAAGATGGTCTCGTTCCAGGTGTAGTAGGAGGAGGTGCTTGGGTGATCATACCCCAATTATGAAGTTGCTTGAGGCCCTCTTTTGGAGACAGAATGGCGACTTGTTGGTTGCGATATGACACCAGGAGCTTAGTGGGATTCCCCCACTTGTAAACTACTTTATGTTCAGACAAAATGGACATCACTGGGGCGAACGCCCTGCGAGCCTGAGCCGTAGTGGCAGAAATATCATTGAACAGTAACACCTTGGTGAAGGGCTCTGGAAGAGTGTGCAAGGCTCTCGCAGCACGCATGATTTCTTCTTTAACTTGGAAGAAGTGCACTCTTGCTAATATGTCTCTGGGGACTGAGGGGGGCAGGTGCTGTGGCTTATGAAGTCTATGCGCCCGATCGATGAGCATGCCTTGTGTTGTCAGTGATGGAACAAGTTTGCGGAATAACTGGTGCAGGTACGGAATTATATCCATTCTTGCCAGAGATTCTGATACCCCCTTATCTTTATGTTATTCCTGCGTGAGCGATCTTCGAGGTCTGCGATTTTCAAGCGCATTTGAGATATCGCTGCAGCCTGCTCATCCTGTATGTCTACCATCCTGTTATGCGCGTTAGTAGCTTCAGATAGATGTTGCTCAATATGCTCCGTGCGGTGCTCTAAAGAGTTAACTGCGTCTTGGATTTGATTAACAGAGATTTTCAGTTCTCTATGTAATTCAGCTTGGAGGGACACAAGCATTGCTTTCATACTGTGTTCTGAGGCAGGACTATCTGTGGAAGGGAACGCAACAAGTGATTGCGCCTGGGTTTGTGCTGTAGAGGGACTACAGGTCCCAGCGCCATGTTGCTTTTTAGAGGGAGGCTGTTTGTCAGGGGAAGGAGCAGGAAAGTCAGCTAGCCTCTTACCTCTGTCCCCCGGGGATACAGCGTGGTTGTCCAGTTGATCCATGTCCTCCAGCTGCTCAGGGCCGTCAGATGTCTCACTCGCCTGTGCACTCGGCGGTGTCTCCGGTCTCCTGCACGCGCGGTCGGCGCCATCTTGGCTCCCAGGCCGTGGAGGCTTCATATAGAAATCTAAGAGCCTTCGGGGTTTCTTGCGGGACCTACTCGGCGGGATGTCCCCCAGCTGTGTCCCCCGTCCTGGAGGTTGCTTATCAGTGTGATGGCTGCCTGTATCGCTGGTTATGGCTGTGGAGGAGTGGAGCAGACGTTTCAAGCGGCCATCCTCACCAGCGGCCAGGCCACGCCCAAGTTTTCTAGATTTTTAAAGTGTATGTATTCCCAAAATATTTTTTCACTGTGAATTCGTATCATTCCTCCTTGCATACAGTTTTCTTAAGTTTATTAGATTTTTGGAACGTTTATTATCTGGATATCCTGACGGTAATAGCACTTCCTGGCTCAGGCCTAATCAGGTTTAGTTAGCATTTTTGTTAGCCTGCCATGTGCACGCCTTCAGTTGACTACCGGGTTGCCTAGAAGTCTATTAAGCAGCCCAACGACCAACTGAAACAGCTTATGTGCATGACACCCAGAGGCAGAGGCAATATGGGACTTGTAGTTTGCAACAGCTGGAGGGCTGCTAATTTCATTTCCCAGGTTTAAAGCTTAAGTTCACCTTTTATAACATGTTACACCCATATATGGTGTGTAACATGCAACATGCTATGAATGCATCGGCCCCCGCACCCCCCACTCCCCTGCTGTACCAGCTAGAGGGGGATCTTCTCCACCAGCTGGCTGTCAACATTTAAAAAAAAAACATGTGTAGCAGCGGCTCCTGAAGAGCACGTGCTATGCGGCTTTTCTAAAATTAAAAGTTGCCTAAACTGCAGTTTGGTTTGGGTGTAATTATCTAAATTGGGCCTCAGCATCAGTCTGACTGGACTGTGAGATGTTCAGCCTGGCCACAGGGGGCATTGTCTCTTCCGGCAGGCATGGAACTGTGGTCTAGTCAGGCGCTTAAGTTACTCTCTCTTGGGGCCCGCCCGGTGGGAGTAGCGCTCGCGCTGTGCTTCTGGGAGAGGGTACGCGGATGTCCAGTGGTTCGGGGTTCCGGTCCAGTATGATGTGCTGATTACATGGTCCTGGTCCTCCTGACCAGCCCCCAGGAAGGCTATGGCCTGGGGTGCGGATCCAGCCGACTTTAATGTCTTGACGCTGGCTAGCTGAAGGCAAGGAAACTAAGGCCCCTTTCACACTGGGGCGGGAGCAGCGTCGGCGGTAAAGCGGTGCTATTTTTAGCGACGCTTTACTGTCATTTTAGCGGCAGTATGCGGCCGCTAGTGGGGCGGTTTTAACCCCTGCTAGGGGCCGAAAAAGGGTTAAAACCGCCGGCAAATCACCGCTGCAGCGGCGCTTTGCTGGCGGTATAGCCGCGCTGTCTCACTGCTTTCAATGGGTAGGAGCGGTTTAGGAGCGGTGAATACACCGCTCCTTCACCGCTTCAAAGATGTGGCTAGCAGGACTTTTTTCACCGTCCTGCCAGCACACCGCTCCAGTGTGAAAGCCCTCCGGATTTCACATTGGAGTGAAAGGGGCCGTTTTTTTCAGGCACTGCACAGGCGCTATTTTTAGCGCTGTAGCGCCTGAAAACAGCCTCGGTGTGAAAGGGGCCTAAAGGAGGATTCTGAGGTGGTTGTGTGCCGTCTCCGTTTCAGGAGAGACCCAGTGTACTTCGAGCATTCCAGGGGAGGACTCTTTAGAAGAACACCACATATGGATTGGTTTTCTTAACAAGAGCCTGGAAGGGTGAAGTAATCGAGAGAATCCGGTCTTGTTGATATCACCAAGCAGGCTGAAAGATCCAGGTATCCTACAAGTGTTTCAAGTTTAGTTTCCCTTCATGTTCTGCAACAACGTCTGTGGCAAAGACTTTGTTCCTGAGTAAGCACCAAGTTGGCTGCTAGGCCTTGTGAGAGAGGGACTGTCCAACCTGAGTGATCATCCAGCTGCGAATGGCTATTCTCTGGATGCAAAGTAAGCAAGTTCTTTAACGTTTTTGGACTTTGACACTAAGAGTACCTGAACTTCCTTTTCCAACCCTCTGATCCCAAGTTGAAAGACTGTTGAATTGTCTGAGTTTTGCAAATAAAATCCATTCAAGTGGATCTATTGTCAGTCTCAAGTTACTGGGCCATCTACCATGGGACACCCCCTAGACGTGCAACAAGGAGAACGGAGAGTAACGGCAAGCCCAAAAATAACCAGCAGCTCCTTCGGGGGTTAGTGCTACACATGGTTGTGTGGGGCTCCGGCCACGTCACTCATTCACAGCTCTCTGTAAATGGAGAACTGTAGTTTCAATGATTCCTGTCAGCGTGTATTGGCTTCCTCATCAGAGGTACGAGCAAGCCTATTGTAGCATTGTACATTGTAGCCCAAACTCATTCACATAGAGTGGGGGGCCGGTACCTGGGGCCCCCTTATTAAAGGGGGCTCCTGGATTCCGATAAGCCCCCCCCGCCCGCAGACCCCGAGAACCAACGGCCAGGGTTGTTGGGAAGAGGCCCTTGTCCCCATCAACATGGGGACAAGGTGTTTGGGGTGGGGGGGCCACAGGGCCCCCCCTTCCCCACAGCACCCCCCCATGCTGAGGGCACGCAGCCTGGTACGGCTCAGGAGGGGGGGTGCTTGCTCGTCCCTACCCCCTTTCCTGAGCGGCTGGGTTGCGTACTCAGATAAGGGTCTGATATTGACTTTGGGGGGACCCCATGCCGTTTTTTCGGCGTAGGGCTTCCCCTTTCAGTCCACACCAGGTGACGGGGCCAGCGATGTGTCAATCTCGCCGCCAAAGGCGGCAACATTGACTTCCTTCGCTAGTCCCGGCTACCTGGAGCCGCGTTCAAAATGAACAGACTTTTCTCAGTGTGCGAGAAAGTCCCTTCATTTCAAAAGTCCGGCGGACTAGCACACAAACGGCTGGATTGTCCGGCAGACAATTTTTGAGTCAAAACTACTTTCTAAGTCTGCCAGACTTTTGGGGAAAAAAAGTCCACCGGAGCCCACACACGGGCGGATTGTCTAGCGGACTTTAGTCTGATCGTGTGTACGTGGCATTAGAGTGAGAGACAGATAAAGGCTTGAGGACTAAGACCAGAGGAGCTGTGCACATTGGAGTGAAGCCATCTGCATTGATTAACCTTTAGTCTGGGTGTAGAGTTGCCACCACATCCCTTTAAACCCGAACACCTTTGAATTATACAGGTTCTTATTTTCTAATTAAATAGAAATAAGGCACCAAATGAGTTTAATTGGCACAGAAACTGTGTAATTAGTATTTATTTGGGTTTAAAGAGATGAGGTGGCAACTATATATCTGGGTGACCAGTGTAAAGAGGAGAGATACTGCGATTAAAGTTGAGTGAGAGCTTTAGAGACAAGCGGGCTTGCATTTTTCATTTTTACCTTTTGCTGGAGAAGAACCCCTGTGTGGAAAACTATGTTTTATGAACTTTTCGTTTTCCTTTTAATAAAAGTGGGCTACCAGGCCCCTAAATGTAGTTCCTGACTGACATAAACTTACTTGAAAACGCATCTACCACTTAACATCCCCCATGTCACAGTATATACAGTATTTGTACTTAGTCTTCCCGAAGCCAAACAAGCATTTACCTCATGCAGTTTGAAGGGGGCACCACCATTTAACCACTTCAGGCCCGGAAGATTTGGCTGCTCAATGACCAGGCCATTATAAACATAAAAAGAAACAATTTTGAAAAAAAAAAAAAAAAAAACACAATATTTTGTACTTTTTCCTATAATAAGTATCCCCAATTTTATTTTTATTTTTTAAAAAGCAATTTTTTCCCTCAGTTTAGGCCGATGTGTATTTACATATTTTTGGTAATAAAAAATCGCAATAAGCGTATATATTGATTGGTTTGCTCAAAAGTTATAGCATCTACAAAATAGGGGATAGATTTATGGCATTTCTATTATTATTATTTTTTTTACTAGTAATGGCGGCGATCTGCGATTTTTATCTGGACTTCGACATTATGTCGAACACATTGGACACTTTTGACACATTTTTGGGACAATTTACAATTATACAGCGATAAGTGCTATAAAATGCACTGATTACTGTGTAAATGTCACTGACAAGGAAAGGGTTAACACTAGGGGGCAATCAAGGGGTTAATTGTGCTCCCTCGTGTGTGTTCTAACTGTGGGGGGAAGGGACTGACTATAGGAGATGACAGATCGTGCTTCCTAGCTATTAGGAAAGCAAGATCTGCCTCACAGAACAGAGATTTGTGTCTTATACACACACACACACACACACACACACACACACACACGTCCCTGTTCTGCCTCTCGTGTGGCCATAAGCACTGGAATGCGCGCCTGCTATCCCGCTTAAAGGAGCCAACATACAGCTACGACGGCTCGCGGGATCGTGCCGACCTGCCGCAGCATGACGACGGTGGCTGGTCGGCAAGTGGTTAAAGGCAGCCTGGAGTTAGAGTTTAATATGTCAAAGCCTATCTACATACACATTAGTATATTGCCTGCATTAATGTATCCCTTAACATATTCCCAATAGCCCCAAAATTGAGAATAGGTTTCCAAAGCCATATATTTGTAACTACTAAAATACTTTGCAAAATCTGTTTATATCAGATTTTATAACTCTCCATACTGATTATTTGAAACAAATCAAATCAAAAAGAAATAACCACTAAAAGGGATTTGTAAGTACATTTTTAGAGACCCCATCCCAAGTGTCTAGATCAGGGGTAGGCAACCTCTGCCCTTCAGCTGTGGTGAAACTATAAATATCATTACTTCTCTGCCTCTAGGAGTCATGCCTGTGATTTTCAGGGTCTTGCAATGTCTCATGGTACTTTCAAAACAGCTGGAGGGCAGAGGTTGCCTACCCCTGGTCTAGATAGTGTATGCCTTGACTTGTCTGACTTAGACCTCCCTACTGGTGCTAAACCCCATTTATTAGTCCATCATCAAAGTTTTAGTGTTCATTAGAGGCTTTGGTATTGGATTGTTACATGGTAGGGCTTAGGACAAACTTGGATAAGTTGAGGCCTATACCTAAGCCCCGACCAAACAACTTATTTAATAGTCCAACACAAAATTGCCTGTAGGCAAGTATTAGATTGTTGAATGATGGGGCTTAGGTTCATGTCAGTCAGACAAGTTGAGCCTCATAGAACCAAGAATTGGGGCTCATTGAAAATTTATGGATGATTACAAAAAACACTTGCATGCAAATTGTGGTTATACTATTGTTACTGGATACACAGTTAAATAATAAAAAAAAATGGCAGCTACGTTAGTGTTCAGCAACTTAATTAATTCTAACTTGGCTTATGTTTTCAATATTTTCTCAGCAGGAATAAAGTTTATCGGACTAGGATTTCTCATAAATCAAGCCCAGAACTGCAAAATATTAAGGCAACCCCATGGTACGCATGGAAATTAGTGACGATACTAGTTACTCAGTTGACATTTACAGACTTGACGTGTTGAGTAGTACTTTGCCACGTCAGGTTTAGCAGGAAAATATCAGTTCATCTCCAGTACTTGGGTCTTT
This sequence comes from Lithobates pipiens, assembly GCF_037356315.1. Lineage (NCBI taxonomy): Eukaryota > Metazoa > Chordata > Amphibia > Anura > Ranidae > Lithobates > Lithobates pipiens. The sequence continues at coordinate 209,934,072 of NW_027507787.1, forward strand.
GTTGAACTATTTGTGCAATGGCAGCTTGACATGTATCCATTCCTGAAAGGCCACAAGTTGATCCAAGTCAAGTTTTCCTCTCCTGAAGAAAAGTTGTGAATTTGGTCGCATTTACGCATTTTAACATTCAAAGGCCATTTCATCATCAATGAGACGTGCTACAGTGTGCTACCATGACCCAGGCAGAGAGTATAAAATGCTCCCTAAGTGTGAGGATATTTAGATGATTTGAATGCCTTTTGTCACTATGGAAGGAAGACAGCTGAGCAGGTAAGGAATATAAAATGAATGTGATGTATGGCTTTTAAAACTCATTGTTGTAGGTATATTCATTTCTTTGTATGTTCTTTGTGTCACAGTATAGCCAAGTTCCATTTTGTGCTCATCTTCTGGATATCTGCAATGCATCTATGGTATCGGCCCGGGCTGACTCTGGTAAGTGTCAAACGGGTATTGTAAAATGTGCTGTATATATATATATACACATATATATCTTTATATATATATATCTCTCTGTTATATATATAACAAAGCAAATGTATGCAGCTGAATAACAGCTAACATGTGAATGTTTCTTTGATAGTATTCATCCTGTGTATAGTTAATATAATTAATACATAATAAATAAACTTACATGCAGGCTCCTAATTGTACCTATTGTGGTCAAGGGTTTGTACTTAATGAAGGGATGTCTGTGGATACAGCAGTGGAATATTATGTTGTCACAGGATTTCTTGAGTCTACAGTTTACTCACTTCTACAATCAACATTTCCAGCTGGAAGCAATGGGTACTTCAGGAGCCTGCACAAGCATAATGGAAACAATAGATAATGAAAACTAATTACAAAGATATTGAATTTGACACTTGCCCTTAGAATGTCACATTTACCAGAAAGGTGCAAATAAGTGGTCTTGGTTGAAATAGTAATTTTCAGAGATTTAGGAGAACCTGGTACCACAAAGGGCAGGGAGTTTAGAATTATTATAGATTGTTTGCTTATGAAATAAGTTTGGGAAGCATTTGTGACAAACATTGGACATTATGTTTTACATTCTTTACTGGAGGACAGCAAAGGGATTATTTTTACTTATTTTTAGTTGTTATTTTTCCAGCATCCTAGTAATTAGGCATCTTCTTGTATCTGCTGCAACGTAATCGGTGTACAGTAGGTTCCCTAGCAACATATTAAGACGCTGAACTCACAATCAATAATAAAAGACAAACTAAGCTAACTAAGCTAATACCATTTTTGTAGCAAACCATGCTAAAATGTGATGTACTGCATTTATTTCCCAATCACCTGTTTAAGCTGAGCAGTGATGGGTTGTGGCTGACAAAATAGGATGGGGTTTTGACCGATTAGGGAGATGGAATTTAGACTGATTATTGGAAGACTTTGAATTCACATCCATCTATACAGTATATCAATATATCTACATATTTTTAAATAAGATACAGAATCATTATTACTCACCCACTTATTGAGTGACCAGGGCAGCCTCCTGTCAGTAGTATTTTGGAAATGTCATACCATTTGAACATTTTGGCATCCTATTCATTGAAAATATTATTGTGTCATTTCCACTCAAATCTAAAGCAGGTTGAAAGGTTCTAAGTTTTCATAGATTTTTTTGTAGAAATAAAAATAGAAAAAAAACAAAAAACATGCATGTAACCAAACGAGTTCCATGTCCAATTGATACATTTATATTAGAAATAAAAAGAACAAAAAAAAAAACAACGCTTGTGAGATCTGCACTAGTTTATTGGGAAAAAATGATTTAATATATAATTAAGAATTTTACAGCACAACTGCAGTCATAACATTTTTTAGTGTTAAATAGAATGGAAAGGGCTGAAAGCAGTGGCAGCCTGTCGATAGGGGGTGCACGGGCGCCCCCCCCCAACCCCCACCCAGCAGTCACAAAAAAAAAAAAAGAAGAGGAACTGGAAGCGGAGCTGCCTGTAAGGTAAGTAAGTGAGGCTGCATATGATGGGGCAAAGTGAGGCTGCATATGATGGGGCACAGTGAGGCAGCATTTGATGGGGCACAGTGAGGCAGCATTTGATGGGGCACAGTGAGGCAGCATTTGATGGGCACGGTGGCTGCATAAGATGGGCACAGTGGCTGCATAAGATGGGGTACAGTGGCAGCATTTGATGACACAGTGGGAGCATTTGATATGGCACAGTGGCTGCGTTTGATGGGCACAGTAGCTGCATTTGATGGGCACAATGGCAGCGTTTGATGGGCACAATGGCTGCAATTGATGGCACAGTGGCTTTGTTTGATGGGCACAGTGGCTGCATTTTATGGGCACAGTGGCTGAGTTTCATGGGCACAGTGGCTGAGTTTCATGGGCACAGTGGCTGAGTTTCATGGGCACAGTGGCTGAGTTTCATGGGCACAGTGGCTGAGTTTCATGGGCACAGTGGCTGAGTTTCATGGGCACAGTGGCTGAGTTTCATGGGCACAGTGGCTGAGTTTCATGGGCACAGTGGCTGAGTTTCATGGGCACAGTGGCTGAGTTTCATGCGCACAGTAGCTGAGTTTCATGCGCACAGTGGCTGAGTTTTATGCGCACAGTGAGGCTGCAATTGATGGGAGTTTTTTTCAGAATTTTTCAGTTTGTTTGCGCCCCCCAAAAAATTTTGGAGCACCAGCCACCACTGGCTGAGAGTCTCTTCAGGTTTTTATTGTTATCTGTGTCCCTGTTAAAGAGCTTATCCTCACTTCTGTGACTGTGACTATGTAGTTTCCAGGACAGGAAGTGAGAGAAAACCTCTCCAACAGTGACAACCTTCCCCAATCTGTCCAAGCCTTTTAATAAATCGTCAACAAACCTTTTGCAAGGAGTTGCCTGAGAGTTCTCGGATCTTAATTATTACACTGGGCTGTGCTCCCCATACAGTATACAGTCATCAAACTCCTCACTGACAAATCACATCATTGTAATTGACAGCATGGGGTACATTGCTTTATATTGTCAATGATATTATTTTATTATTACAAAAAGTAGACCAATAACGAGGTGACAGGACCTCTTTATCAGGGTATATGACCAGTGTGGAGGGCTTCTCCAAAACTCCAGGATTAGGTCTGATTGGGTGGGAGACAAGTGAAGAAACTGGGCCTTGTATGTGGCTTGAGAAGGTGCTAAGGCAGAGAATCATGCTTTTAGAAAGAGAATTTGTGAGGTCACTATTCACTTGAAGGAGGCTCATCAATGTTCTAGAGAGGCAGACTTTGGCATCACACTCTCTGACCAGCAGACCATTCAATCAGCAATTTGTATAATAGTAGTAATTTTCCTGAACTACTGTTTAAACATTCTATAGTACTAAAGCAAGCCAACACTAATATGCAATTTACACACCTTAAAAAAAAACTATGATTGGCAATTTAGTGTGAGGATACCTACTCTTTCCCATCTTAAAATCTAAATATAAAAATATATACTTCCAACCTAAACGTACACTATATTGCCAAAAGTATTGGGACACCTGCCTTTACACGCACATGAACTTTAATGCCTGGTGTTTTGTATTGAGTTGGCCCACCCTTTGCAGCCATAAAAGCTTCAACACTTCTAGAAAGGCTGTCCACAAGGTTTAGGAGTGTGTCAGGAATCTGTGCAGGCCAATCCAGTTCCTCCACCCCAAATGCGCTCATCCATGTGTTTCTGAACCTTGCTTTGTGCATTGGTTCAAATCATTTTGGGGAGGTGGGATTATGGTTGCAGGGTTGTTTTTCAGGGGTTGAGCTTGGTTCCTTAGTTCCAGTGAAGGGAATTCTTAAGGCTTCAGCATACCAAGACATTTTGGACAATTTCATGCTCCCAACTTTGTGGGAACAGTGTGTGGATGGCCCCTTCCTGTTCCAATATGACCGCTCACCAGTGCACAAAGTAAGGTCAATAATGACATAGATGAGTGAGTTTAGGACGGAGGAACATGACTGGCCTGCACAGAGTCCTAACCTCAACCCGACAGAACACATTTGGGATGAATTAGAGCAGAAACTGTGAGCCAGGCATTGTTGTGCACATTAGTGCCTGATCTCACAAATCCAATTCTGGAAGAATGGTCAAACATTCCCATAGACACACTCCTAAACCTTGTGGACAGCCTTCCCAGAAGAGTTGAAGCTGTTATAGCTGCAAAGGGTGGGCCAACTCAAAATTGAACCCTATGGACTAAGACTGGGATGCCATTAAAATTAATGTGCGTATAAAGGCAGGGGACCCAATACTTATGACAATATAGTGTATATAAATCAGTTTATGGCAAAAGACTTAATGGTTGATATATAGATCCAAACATAACAGCTGGAGCCAAAGGGTTTGTGCTTTTATCTGTGAATACTTCTTTGTAGTGTGCAGCATAATCCACTCATTTAATTAGAACTCAGTCAGAGATGAATTCCAGGTATGGATATTTTATACATATTTAGATTGTTCCAGCTTGGACCAATGTACCAATGCATATACCATACCTGACCAATGCCCCTGGAAGTTGGAAATCACTTAAGTAGACACCACCACTTCAGTGATCTCCATTTGCTTCTGAAGCCCCCGCACTGAGCGTGACTTTCCTGCCCAGCCTCTCCATCTCATGTAAATAGAGAACACTTTGCATTCATTCAGAAAACAAAGCATTCTCAGAATAGTGCCCAGCCCATTACCTTCTCCATCTTGTTCACCCAATACATACAGTTTTAGCTTTAAGCAATGAACAAAAGGTATTTGTTAAAGAGGGTTAACAATCACTTCTGCTACTTTAGCTATTAATCCTTGAGTTCCAAGAAACATACCTGAAAAGTTCAGTAAATCAGCCAGATCTGGTCCTTTGAAACAGACCTTAGCATGGGGTGATAGATGGCAGACTTCATTTCATTTATACTGATGCAAGCAATTAAGCCTAGCTTTGTGAAATGCCCATTTGTATGTGATATTTTAGGACATTGACTTTTATTGCACAGTGCATGTGTTTCATGATTAATACATTCAACCTTTTCCTACCTGAAAATTATGGTCGGAGTAAGTGTATTAAAAGACAGTATCATTGATACAGATAGATGACGGAAAGTAGGAAACGCATATGTCCATCCAACTAACTTATAAAATTCCACTTAAAGCTTATATTTTAGGTTTGGATGGGTTCCATTGGGTTCAATCACATGTTGACTGGCTGCCAATGGTGAGATTTTCTTTAAATCCCACAAGAACAAAATGATAAAAAATACTTTTTTGGTAGCTGGACAGTTCAATATGAGTATTCTATATAATGAATAATCCATCAGAGTGACATCACTGTCTACCTGTGTCTTCCCTTCTGTTTTAGCTATTAAGAAGCCTATAAAGTCTCTTACTTCTTGCTGCATTTTCTATATTCTAATAGATATATAAGTAGAAGTAGTAATAATGGCATGTGGCCTGTTACTAAGCCTGTTTAAGTTGTTTTTATGTAGAAACTGGTTTAACCCATTTGATAAAACAGACATCCAGTCAGATAGTCCTTTAAACACTTCACCTCATTTTTTTCTTCCACCAAAATATGTTAGGGCTTGTCTCCATTGGTGGCACATATTGATTGCTTACAAATGCTTTGAAAATCCGGTGGCTCTGTTCTCTCTAAACAATGTTTGCCTCAAAGAGCCTTTGGAGTTCAGTTATCTGTTAACCCATATATGAGAAGAAAAATACTGATCTGCCAGAAATGTATTCCTAATTTTCTGTTGTGGACTCCATACCACAGTGATGTTTATTTGAAAGAAATTGCAAGCAAGAAATGGTGTTAGCCCTGCCCAATTGTATGTTGTTAAAATGCTGCATATATACCCTATTCACATTTACACAAAGTAGAGAGTAAGCCTGGCTATATAGATGGATCTTTTTTTTTTTTTTTTTAGAGAGAGCTGGCTGTTAAACATTTGAGGTGGATGGAAGAATACACCAATAAAGTAAAAATATACCAATGGTCCCTTTCGAGAGGAATCAATGACTAGATCACCTCCCCTTGAATGGGAATGGCCATGCATGGATCAAAAATCTTCTGGATCCTGCTAAACTGGGCAAATTTCGATCCATGTATGACCAGCTTAAGGCTTGATGTACATTAGCCTACGCTGGCAGCTCCTAAACTTGGGTTTAGGAGCTTTTGCATTTTTGTTTTTTGGCAAAACTCCTAAACTCAACTTCATAAAAGCCTATGTGTCAATGTACACACAGGCTTTTAGCAGAGTTTAGGAGCTCCCGCATTTAGGTAAGCTTCAACCTTCCTCTCCTGAATGGGGAAAAGCAAGTTCAGGATAGGAACGTTTTGACCGTGGGAAAATTTAAAATGTGGCAAAACAGTAAAAAAAAATCGCTGCTTTTTTTTGCGATTCTGTGTGGCAGCGGTAAATGTAGGTAGTGAACATGAAGCCTAAGGCCGCGTACATACGGGCGGACTATCCGTCCAACTAAGTCCATCAGACAATCCGACAGACAGTCTGTCCTACTTTTGAATGAACGGACTTGACCACACACGACGAACAGACAGTCCGCTGAAAGCTTGCGCGATGACGTGTACGGCACGTACGACGGGACTAGAAATTCGACATCCAATACACAGCAATGCAACCTTCGGCCGTGTAAATCCTTTCTGAGCATGCGCCATACTTAGTCCGTCGAACTAGCCTACTCACGAGCGGACTGTCCGCTGAAACCAAGTTTGGACGGACAATATTACGGAAATTCCGAAAGACTTAGTCCGCCAGACTGTCCGCTGAAAAAGTCCGCTGAAGCCCACACACGAGCGGATTGTCCGCTGAAACTAAGTTGGACGGACAATCCTCTCGTGTGTACGCGGCCTAAGGAATTGGTCAGATTTACCTGTCAGTTTTTCAGGCAGATCTGAACAGATGCTCAATGCTATGCTACGAGCAGGCGGTTGTAAATGGATGTGAATCAGTTTACAATTCAAAGTCCGTCTAGGACCAAAAAATGAAGGAAAAAAGTGTGTGTTCCTTTCTGTTTTTTTCAGACCTAAACATGATAGATTGGAGGTAAAATGATTTAAACAAATGCACATCTGTTTACATGCACCTGCCAATAGACTTAACATGGGTTCGCTAAGCTCCAGTTTTTCCTTCACTACAAGATGGAAGAAAGAATGAAATGGACACAAGTGTCACAAAAGAGACATCTGTTCCATTCTGCTCTGATTCGGAAGGGGATCTGTTCACTTACACTGGTACATTTAACAGACCAAACAGGAGCCAAAAAGAAAAGTTAATTGTTAAGGTTTACATAGGGCGAGTCTTTATAGCTGCTTTTCTCAATCATATAGTCAGTTGTAATTGGCTAAGTGCCAGCAAATTTGTGCAATACCAGTAACCCCTGACTTTTAAGTGGGTAAACGGTCACAATGCTTTACAACTTTATATTGAGTAAGACATTACTGTGAAGTGATGTGAGATGACTTTCAGTCAATAAAAGTATGTTCTACTTAGCGTAAACAATTGCCCACAGCCTGGGGCAAATGTTTACGCCTGTTGCCTACAGCTTATGAATTAATTAGTATGGTTCCTCAATTTTGAACAATGCTTATCTCCCCTGCAGTCCTCTAGGAAAACGGACCACTGTCTCATCCTGCTCAACAGTTGCTTGGTTGAAGTTGGCCGAAGCGAGGAGCTCCCCTTTCTGAAGCCTCTATTGGAGAAGTCTTTTATAAAAAGGTCCTTCCGGAATGGCGTTGGATCGGGATTTAAAAAAAATTCCTTCAGAAGGGCAAAATCCTAACAAAGTGTTCTCACAAAGGCCCATTTCACACACTGGAAGAATCCTTTTTATGGATGAACTGAAAGTGGACGTATTCAGAAAATTTGAAGATTATACTTTTAATACTACAGTAGAAGTAAATACTGGATTGTAATGTAAAGCTATTGTCACATCAATCTGTCCTAAGAATTGTGAGCAGTGACATTTTATCCCTCCTGCTTTGTTCAATTGTCAGTAAGTGTTGTTACACTAAGTGTCAAATGACCTACAATCTCAGAACCACAGAGAGCATTAACACTGAAAATGATATATTCTGTTTGATCACAAAATGGTTTATAAAACATTTGCAGTTTTGGAGGAAAAAGGAAAGAATATTGCCCACCCCTTTTTTAATTTAAGCCAGCACTCATCCCCCACCAGTCACCAACAGCTCCCATCCTGCATCACTCATGCACCATTATCTCTCATACCCAACCAGCCTCCACTATCGGCTCCCATCCCCTACCACTCCTGCACCATCAGCTGCCACCCTCCTCCAAGCCTGCAGCATCAGCTGCCATCTTGCTGCCACTATTAGCTCCCCACTACCATCAGTTCCCATCTACCATCACTCTTTCACCATCATCTCCCATTCCCCATAACTCCACCATAAGCTTCATCCCTCTACCATCAGCTCAGCTTTCTTTTTCTGAAGCAACTGTACACACAGTATATGTATTTTTGATTAACTATATACGGGTATTCAAATAAATGTATCCATGCATGTTTCAAACAGTTCATATCTATGAAAAATTGAAGTTTCAGTTTCCATTAGATTCATTTAAAAAAGAAAGAACTCAGACAGGAACACATAGGAGCAGATGGGCAGAACTGGGCACTCTGGAAGACACAGGGGCAGGTCGGCAGAACTGGGCCCTCAGGAAGGCACAAGGGCAGATGGGAAGCACTGGGCACTCAGGAGGGCACAATGGCAGGTGGGCAGAACTGGGCACACTGGGAGACACAGGAGCATGTTGGCAGAACTGACCACTCGAAGACAAAGGGCAGATGGGAATAACTAGGTACTCAGAAGGACATGAGGGAAGGTAGGCAGAACTGGGCACTCATGAAGGCACAAGGGCAAGTGTGCAAAATTAGGCACTCGGCAAGACACAAAAAGGTGGGAAGAACTGGGTGCACTTGGAGACACAGGAGCAAGTAGGCAAAACTAGCTACTCCAAGACACAGGGGCAGGTGAACAGAACTCAGCACACAGGAATGCACATAGGCATGTGGGCAGAACTGGGCACTCAGGAAGGCACGTGGGTAGAAATGGGTACTCATGAAGGCACAATGGCAAGTGTGCAAAACTAGGCACTCAAGAAGACACAAAGAGGTGGGGAGAACTGGGTGCACATGGAGACACAGGAGCAAGAAGACAGAACTAACTACTCCAAGACACATGAGCAGGTGAACAGAACTGGGCACACAGAAATGCGCATAGGCATGTGGGCAGAACTGGGCACTCAGGAAGGAACAATTGCAGTTGGCTAGAACTGGATAATCAGCAAGACACATGAGAAAATGGGCAGAACTGGGCACTTATAAAGACACAAGGGCAGATCAGCAGAACTGCCCATGTAGGGGCAGTGACATCAGTAGGGCTGAAACAACTAATTGATTAATTGACAACTAATCGATTATGAATTTAATTGATTACTATTTTCATAATCAATTAATCGGCCAGTAACATAATGGGGTTAAAAAAAACAAAAATGAGCCCTTTAGAGCAAATAATCGCTACTGTATATATTACTTTCCCAGTCCTACGGTAAAAAAATGAACCCCTTACAGTAGTGATTATCTGCTTTTTTTGTACTATAAAAAGGGCTAATTTTTGTTTTTTTAACCCCATTATTTTACTAAACGTGTTACACCTGGTTCACATCTATGTGTTTTTTGGTGCTTTTTGCAGAAATGCACTACAGTTCATTTACATTATTTCCTAAGGGACACGTTCACATCTGTGCTTTTTTCAGCCGATGCATACTTGGAAATGGTCATGGACTTCTTTTTAAACGCAAAATGGTGCTTTTTGGTTCAATATACTTCAACGGAGAAGCTGCAGAAAAGCATTAATTGCGGTTTTGCAGCAATTTGTGTTTTTTAATCTGCACAATAACAAATTGGCCAAAAAAAGCGCAAAAAGGCAAATTGCAACAAAATCACGTACACAACAATCAAAACGCACAGCAAAAAGCAGTGCAGAAACAGATCAAAAACAAATTGCATAGGTGTGTACTGAGCCTTACGCTGGCCACACGGATTGAAAAATCTTTGTACATTCGCTGAATGAAAGAATATTGTTTGTTTGAAATTTTCACTTGTTTTTAAAATTAATGTAATTTCTGAACGAAAACCACATACACATAAATCGCTTTGACCAAGAAGTTTTCTATTATTTCTAAATTTTCCCGTCACTGTGGTTGAAAATAAACGTCGATTTTACCCCACTAATGATTAGAAAATCGAACGTTCTTAAAATTAATTATTTTTTTGAAGGAAGACATTGATCTCCGAGTCTGATATTTACCGAATTCACCCCTTAATAGTATATACAGTATATCTCCAAAAAGTATATACAGTATAACTCTCCTCTAATATTATATACAGTATATCTCCTCTAATAGTATATACAGGATATCTCTTCTGTCTGTTCATCTCAGAGTGGATTAGATATTTTGCTCCCTAACCATATAGTTGATTATGTTATATTTACCACTGCATAGAGATATTTAAGAACAAATGGCCTTTTTTTTTAAACTTTACATATTAACTAAATTACACACAACACTTTTTTTAAGGTTATTAACCAATTAATCGAAACAATAATCGGCCAACTAATCCATTATGAAAATAATCATTAATTGCAGCCCTAGACATCAGCACCAGTGCCCCTGATAAATCTAAGAAGCCTCCATGCCAAATGGGAATTAGCTATTGTGGACTTACCCTTTAGCCCTTGTACACACGGTCGGACATTCCGACAACAAAATCCATCGGATTTAGTCTGAAACTTGTGTTGCATACAAACGGTCAGACAAAGTTGTCGGAAAATCCGATCGTACGTAACGTGACAACGTTATTTCTTTACGACAGGACTACATTCAGGCTAGTAGCCAATAGCTTTTATCTAGGAATTTGATCTAAGCATGCATGGCACTTTGTCCGATCGGAATTCTCTACACACAATCGGACAAAGTCCGATCGGATCATGTTGTCGGAAAGTTTTACAGCCCAGCTCTAAAACTTTGTCCGTCGGATATTCCGACGGAAACAGTCCGACGGAGCCCACACACAGTCGGATTATCTAACAACACGGTCCGATCGGACATTTTCCGTCGGAATGTCCGACCGTGCATACAAGGGCTTAGAGGTACACCCAAACATTAACATTTGCATTAAAGTCACCTGGGATGCAGTCTATCCATTGAATGGTTCTGATTTTCATTCTGGCATGCAATACCATGTCCTGTGCAGAAATTCAACCTCTCATTTTTATTTTATTTATTATTATTTGTGTTTATGCACAACATAACACAGAATGGAAACTTTAGGAAATGTGGCTATTTGCCTTGTCCTTGTATTTTGACTACATTGGGTAAGACAGTCTAATGCTGCTGGTGTGAATGAGTCCTATGATGCCCGTATCCCTACATTATGAATATCCCAGAAAGAAAGAAAAAAAAAAAGAAAGGTTGCGTGTTCTTAGGCAACTAAGTAACAGACTCTGTGGTTCTTAACAAGGACATTGCACATTACAGAATTATGTAGCGGTCCTGCTCAGAAGCACTCTAAAAAAATCTTATGATTCTGGCAGCACTAGATGACATAAAATTTGTATGAACATAAAGTGAACGTTCTTTATGACTTCATATAATGAACATTTAATACAGTGTTGTGTGTCGGTGACTGCTTAATGTGAGATCATGGCAACTTCAGCCTAGTTAATATGCATAGTGACAACAACAATCAATACCAAACACGTTCCGATTTCATCATAAACATTCCTAGGCAACGTATGGAAAAAAGCTGAAGACACACAGGCTGCTCATGCATCATTATCATCACCAAGATATTCTCTCTGTTTATAGAGTCCTAATTAAATTAGCATCTAAATAAAATCAGCATGGCCAAATATGTACTTACGGGCTCCAATTACAATTACATCAAATGGAATGAAAAATTAAAATAAAAGGTGAAAAAAAAAAAAAAATCGCAGTGAAATTGCAGAGGGTGAAAGCAGCTCCATTTGTACACAATGGTTGGTCTAATTTCTTTGAAGCAATTTAGCCAGGAAGTAATCTCTTGGGATATATTGATTCATTTTTACAGGCAGCCGGGGAAATTACATTCATTTTAGAGATGCTGGGCTTGTAGCTACAATCAATTAACTCAGACAAGCCGTGGTTCCTACTTAACGTACAACGTTGTTACACACACACAAATATTTATTTAATCTCCCCTTCCTTCATTACAATGAAGGATCCACAATGCATTAGAATTGTACCAACAAGCTTGGCCTTGGCATTCTGTTGTCAAAGTGATGCCATTTTACCCCAATGATGTTATGTTCCAAATTTGAGGTCTTGTTACTAGTGTGATATTCCTGCTGTAATGCAAAGTTTCTAGAGAGTACAGCCCAGAATTCCAGAGCCAACCTTCATGTAATAAAGCAAATGCTGCCGCACAAGTCTGGAAAACCGAGAGTGATGGGGTGCAGGAGAAGCAGTCTCCTAAGGGGATTATTGAATCTAGCTCATCCAGATTCCAGTGGCTGGAAAAGCACTGTGCAATGGAATGGAGACTAGCTGGAACACAATTCTGCCATCTCCACATGTGACCCGATTTCATGTAATTAAAATGTTATCTAATCCCAAGAACTAAATACTAATATATTGCAATTTGTTAAAATTTAGATGTGCTGGCTGCATAGGCGGCTGGCGGCTTGGTACAACCCTGGATGGGAGGGCGGTGCCCATGCATCCTTTATGGATGGGCCACCACTGCCTGGTTAGCCAGCAAGTAGGGGCTTGTTCACACAATTTAAGCATTTGGTTTTGGTGGGCAGGTGCTCCATTTAAGGGGTTAAATTGCCTGGGTTAAAACAGAATGAGTAGAGGCCATATTGCCTCCTCATCACATGTCAAACTCCTCTGAAAAGTGATCAGATTGTGGATCATCCATAAACCTAATTCAATACAAGTGTAGCTGCTAAAACTAGTTTTTGTGAAGGCTAGCCAGTCTGTCTAGCTAAATATGATTAACAACAAACACCTGATACAGGAACACTGCTACCATGTTAGGCAAGCACATACTGTATATGGTGAATGGTTCCAGGATTGGGCAGCTACTGGTTTTATGATATCACTTCAAAAAAACCTGGAAGCAGATCACAGCCATTCTTGGATTATCTTATTCATTTTGTCATCGCAGGACCAAAGTTACACAATTTTTTGGGCAAAAACTGTTTAACGAACTGTTCCCAAAACCTTCTGCAATTTAGAGTTTGGAGAGATATAATGGAACAATGGCCAGGTTGTGACCCCTGACCACCTGGTGGGTTGCCAACATGATGTTACCTGACCACACTGTGCGGCTTTAGCTTTTCCACCTGATGGCCTGCTTCAAAGACCCTGACCCATCGATGTTTTACCAATACCAAGTGTTCAGACTTAAATTTACTGACGTGCAACAGCACAGCAACAGTACAGCAACAGATTTCAAATTAATATAAAGAATAACAATTACACATAGACATAGAATTTCTATGTGGAGTCATTTGTTTTCTATACTAGCGTGGAGAGCTAGAAAATCCCACTGTTCAAAAATGTTCTTTAACGTCATCAAGAGCACAATTGGATTCCACGGTAAAGCATTTTGATAATTCCAAACACTGGTCAGAAAGCTTGGTGAAGGCAATCAGATTGTTAGGACAGCGTGAACAGTACTATGTAATTCAAATCCTGTCCTCACTTCAACACTTGTCAAAACTACAAGTATATGTTGTGAGAAGATCCAAATGAATTCACATATCACATTTCTTAACTCTATGTAAAACCAGTTACAGAATATTTTAGAGGTATTCTAACGAGAGACAAAGAGGAAAACTCTACTACCCTGTTTCTTCACACGGGTGCCCTCCTTGAATCCCCCACTGATTAGCCATTCAAGCAGAAAAGCTGCACAACTCTGCAACTCCAGGGCTATCACTACTCAGATTAAGTTGACTTCTGTTTGGCCACCCTCTGATATTTACAATGGGCTTCGGAGTCTGGATGAATTCTGCACAAGACAGCCTGAGGTGAAAACCAATGGATTTCAGAAGATGGCTGCAAAGTTCTGACACTAACACCAATAAATAGAGGAAGGGGGACTTCTGCCAATAAGTAGAGGAAGTTTGTAGTAGAGGCCTTCTACTTTCTCTCTGAAAAACTCAGTAATAAATAGGGTAAAATTTATTCTGATAACCTTACTGATACAACAAGATATAGAATACAGCTTTAACGTGACCTTTTTGCAACAATTAAAAATTAAGGTCATGGCAGATTTAGTAGGAGCTAGTCACATTTAACTGGACTTGTTCTGTAATGGGTAGGACATATCGTAGCTTATTCAATGTTATAATTTAATCTTAGAATTTAAGAAGTAGTTTGGATAAGTTACAAAGTATCTTCAACATTACAGAACAAGACCAATTGAATGTGAACAACTATTCTCCTGTAAATAAAAGATATGTTGATCTTCATGGTTTTCCGAAGCTATGGTGCATTTTAAACGCTCTTCATCAGACACACTCAAAACAGCACTAGATTCCTAGCCTCTGTCAAGCACTATCATTATTATATGCAGCCCCTACGTCCCTGCAGAACACATTATTGATGTGGAGGTCATCAATAGGGAGGAACGGGTATTTTTGGGCCGAATGTTAAAACTGGCATTTTGTTTTGTTTTTTGCTTTGATGCCCACACATTACAGTATAAAAATATCTATCTAATCATTATTAGGCTAATCGTTTTATAATCTCATTGTCTGTGAAAAGTATTTTGATCAGGCTATATGTACAGAATAATAACAGTTGGAGGTACCAAGAAAACCTTCTAGCCTCATGTGACTGTAAAGTTGCAAACTCTATGGTGTGTGATGTTTTTGGAGTCCGTATCCCCCAAACTATTTGTGCCTGTATTCCCCCATTAGCTAGCATTTTTAATTTATTACAAGTATTGAGCCGGTTCAGGAAGTGGTGTCACTTTTTGTTAGAACTCATAGTGCATATCTGGCCACATGCAAAATAATCTACATAGGTGTCCCAGTCTGCCGATGATGGCAAATCAGGGCCGCTGGAGGAGATGTAGAGGCGGTGCAACCTCAAGCTGACATCACTTCCGCCCTGTACTTGCGGGGTCCCGGAACTTCTCCTCCAGGCCTGTGAGCACCTCCAGCGCCCCTGATTTGCTACCATCGGTAGACCGGGACACTGATGTAGAGTATTCTGCATGTGGCCAAATATGAACTGTGAGTTCTAACATGTTTTAAACTGCCCTCTTGATGGTGCTTTAATCCCTTTCTATACACACACACACACACACACACACACACACACACACACACACACAGTGGGGAAGAAATCGCATTCCTGTTCAAATAGCAGACAATTCTGAAATGTACAGCAGAGCTGTAGCAGTGCTGTACATTTCACCATCTGTTTGCTGTATGGACTGTTATTTTATATGTATCAATAAAAGGTGATTACCTTGGAGTGCGGCCATCCTGACTTTCTTTACTACACATTTCTTGTTGCATGCAGGGCCGGCACTCTCTCTGTGTGCAGTGGCGGTGAAGCATAGGGGTTATTACCTGAAACGGTATACTACTTTTATTTGTACTCCTGATAAAAAAAACTTTATTGGTGCAACCCTAATAAAAACACTATAAATACTTTCCAGTTCCCATAGATTCTCAGTGAATGGATGTGCAGGTGAATTCTCAAAATTAGAGAGCAGGCTTAATTCCCTACACAGCTAGAGAACTGACCAAACATAGCTCTATTGCTTAGTGTAGCCAGTTTTTGGTAGGAAAGCAGAGGGGCTGGCAATAACACCAGGTATGTCAAACAAAGGAAAAATACAAAGAGAAGAGAATAGTTTTTCTTATGAGTACATGCTACAGCAGGCATAGATCTGGAAAATTAAATGGTTTCCATATTCTTTAACTCTGCTAGGTTACTACATGGCCCATACTGTACAAAAACAAACAAACACACTGTGCAACAACTATGGTCACAAGCAGGGAAATGCAGATTTATATGGAAGATCTTAAAGTGTGCAGTGGGTATAAAAAGTCTACACACCCCTGTTAAAAAGTCAGGTTTCTGTGATGTAAAAAAATCGAGACAAAGATAAATAATTTCAGAAATAAAAATAAAAAAAATATTGTGGTTGCATAAGTGTACTAATAACTGGGGATGTAGCTGTGTTCAGAATTAAACAATCACATTCAAACACATGTTAAATAGGAATCCATACACACCTGGCATAATTTAAAGTGTCTCTGATTAACCCCAAATAAAGTTCAGCTGTTCTAGTTGGTCTTTCCTGACATTTTCTTAGTCACATCCTACAGCAAAAGCCATGGTCCGCTGAAAGCTTCCAACGCATCAGAGGGATCTCATTGTTAAAATGTATCTGTCAGAAGGTTACAAAAGAATTTACAAGGCATTAGATATACCATGGAACACAGTGAAGACAGTCACCATTAAGTGCATATGGCACAAAAGTGACATTACCAAGAAATGGACGTCCCTCCAAAATTGATATAAGGCTGGGTTCACACTGAAGCGAGGCGGGAACGCCGCGAATCCGCGGCGTTTTCCCGCATCGCATGCCTCCCGCCGGCAGTTCACACTGCCCTATGCGAACTGCTGGGAGTGTCAGTGAAACCTTAATGACACCCCCAGATCAGTTCGCATATCGCAGTGAGATCAGCAAACTCGGACAGGAATCGGATCGCAAAGTGTGAACATCCATGCGATCCGATTCTGCTGCGGACAAAAAAAAGGGTCCCGTGCGAGTTTGCGGCGGGTGCGATGCGAATTCAGCCATACTATCTGTATGGCTGAACTCGCATCGCACAGAGATCGAATGTGATCTGCAGTGCGGTGCGAATCACATCCGGTTCTCGCTGCCGCAGCGGTGTGAACCCAGCCTAAAGATGAGAAGAAAACTGGTCAGTGAGGCTGCCAAGAGGCTTATAGCAACAATAAAGGAGCTGCAAGAATAACTGGCAAGTACTGGCTGTGTGGTACATGTGACAACAATCTCCTGTATTCTTCATATGTCTGGACTATTAGGTAGAGTGGCAAGATGGAAACCTTTTCTTATGAAGAAAAACATCCAAGCCTGGCTAAATATTGCAGAAACACATCTGAAGTCTCCCAAAAGCATGTGGGAAAATGTGTCATGGTCTGATAAAACCAAGGTTGAACTTTTTGTCCATAATTCCAAAAGATATGTTTGGTGCAAAAACAGCACGACACATCACCAAAAGAAAACCATACCCACAGTGAAGCATGGTGTTGGCAACATCATGCTTTGGGGCTGTTTTTCTTCAGGTGGAACAGGGGCCTTAGTCAAGCTAGAAAGAATTATGAACACATCCAAATACCAGTCAATATTAGCACAAAACTTTCAAGCTTCTTGCTAGAAAACTGAATATAAAGAGGAACTTCATCTTTCAGCATGACAATGCCCCAAAGCATACATCAAAATCAGCAAAGCAATGGCTTCACCAGAAGATTAAAGTTTTGGAATGGCCCAGCCAGAGCCGAGACCTGAATCCGATTGAAAAGCTGTGGGGTGATCTGAAGAGGGCTGTGCACAGGTGATTCCCTCACAATCTGACAGATTTGAGATAGACTCATATCCAAAAAGTCTGAGTGCTGTAATAAAATCAAAAGGTGATTCAACAAAGTATTAGTTTAAGGGTGTGCACACTTATGCAACCATATTATATTTTTTACTTCCCTTCACCTAAAATATTTCAGTTTGTTGTACAGTTTATAGGTCACATTAAAGGTGGAAAATGTTCTGAAATTATTAATCTTTGTCTAATTTTTTTTTTGCATTACAGAAACCTGGCATTTTAACAGGGGTGTGTAGACTTTTTATATCCACTGTATGTAGAAGTAAAAATAGGATTTTTGTACTTTTGTAAAATCCTTTTCTCTGAAGTTTATTGACGGACACAGCACCTTTAATCTTGACCTTAGGGTTATATCGCCACCTTTGGGAGAGGACTAGGCAGAACACATAAAAACAGCAAAACTGTACAGTACCACCAAGGGGGCGGTCCTACTGGCTATAACCCCTCTCTGCTACCAGCAGCTCAGTTTGTCAAAAAGCAATACAAACAGAAATAGGAGGGGTGGGTGCTGTGTCCGTCAATGAACAACAGAGAAAAAGATTTTATGGTGAGTACAAAAATCCTATTTTCTTTAGTTCATTGACGGACAAAGCACCTTTGATCTTGACCTTAGGGACGACCCCAAGCAGTGTAAAAAACGAGGGGTGGGAACAGAAAGAAAATAAACTCCACCCAAAACAAAATGTTGCAATGTTAAACAGCCGCCTGCCAAACCTTGCGGCTGAAGCATGCATCCGAAGATGCGCTCACATCAACCTTGTAAAAGTTAGTGAAAGTGTGAACGGACGACCAGGTCGCCGCCTTACACACCTGGGAAATGGATGCTTGATGTTGGAAAGCCCAGGAGACACAAAATTGCCCTGGTAGAATGTGCCGTGACAGCAAAGGGGGGCGCCTGACCCCTTATGGCATAAGCCTGAACCACGATCTGTCTGATCCACCTAGAAATGGTGGCCGACGAGACCACCAGGCCCTTCTTCGAACCAGCCACCAATACAAACACGGAGTCCGACCTCGGAAAGGGAGCTGTAGCAGACAGATACACCCGCAGAGCCCAGACCACGCCCAAAGAATGCAAAGCAACTTCTTTGGGATGTGACGACTGAGGACATAAGGACGGGAGCAACAATGTCCTCATTTAGATGAAAGGCCGAAACAACCTTTGGAAGAAACTAAGGCTGCGGGTGCAGCACCGCCTTATACTTGTGGAGGATCAAGTAAGGAGACTTGTATGACAAGGCTGCCAACTCATAAACCCGCCTCGCAGATGTAATAGCCACTAGAAAGACTACTTTCTGAGAGAGTGTCAATAAGGGGATCTCCCGAAGGTTTTCAAACGGCGGTTTCTTTAACAGCGAGAGCTCCAGATTCAAATCCCATGGCGGCAGAGGTGGTCGTACCGGAGCGGCCACATGCCGAACTCCATGAACAAACGTATTTACCAATAAATGAGTCGCCAAAGGTCGCTGAAAAAAGACAGCCAAAGTTGATATCTGCCCCTTAATGGTGCTTAATGCAAGTTGCTGATCCACTCCTCGCTGAAAAAACAGCAGGGTCCTGGAAACTGAATACTGTATGTACATGGACACCACCCCATCTCCTAACACATGGAGATGTAGGCCTTCCACGTACGATGATACCTCTTTCTGAGAAGAGGACTTCTGCGCCCTCAGCATAGTGGAGATTACCGAAGCAGACAGTCCTTGGTCCCTTAGCACCTGGCTTTCAACAGCCATGCTGTTAAAACCAGAGACAGTAACGCAGGATGAAGTATTGGGCCTTGTGACAGAAGGTCCTCCAGCATCGGCAGCCGCCAAGGAACATCCACCACTATTCTGACTATGTCAGCGTACCAAGGATGTCGAGGCCAATCTGGGGCAATCAGAATCACCAGAATCCCCTCGGCCTCTACTCTGCGTAGCAGACGAGGTAGGAGTCTGAGCGGGAGGAAGGCATAAATCAGCCGATAATGCTCCCATGGAGCCACCAATGCATCTGACGAATCCGGCCAGGGATCTCTTGACCTGGCCACAAACCTCCGTACCTTCTGATTGAGCCGGGAGGCCAAGAGATCCACATCTGGCATGCCCCACCTCAGACAAATGAGCTGAAACACTTCCGGATGCAGTGATCATTACCCCTGGTCCAGCAGCTGACCACTGAGTTAGTCCCCCTGCCAGTTTTCTACGCCTGGAATGTATACGACTGACAGAGGCGGCACGCATCGCTCTTCCCACTGTAGGATGTGAGTGACCTGCAGCACTGCAGCTGAGCTCTTTGTCCCTCCTTGATGGTTGACATACGCCACCACATGGCGTTGTCTGACTGGATCCTGACCGGACACCCTGTAGCCTCTGCGACCATGTGGAGAGGCACCACCTGATCGCCCGAAGCTCCAGCACATTGAGCGGCAGGTGGGATTCTTCCTGTGTCCCTGGGCCGACTACATGCCCCAAACTCCCCCCCAGCCAGTCAGGCTGGTGTCCCTTGTGATCTCCGTCCAATGAAGAGGAAGAGACCACTTCCCAGACCTCAGCCACCAGAGAAGGGAATCCCTGACTAGCTGGCTCACCCAAATTTGACAATCCAGGGATTTCGGAAATTTGTCCCATTTGGACAGGATATCTTTCTGCAAGACTCGAGTGTGGAATTAAGCATATGGTACCGCCTCGAAAGTGGCTACCATGAGACCCACAACTCGCATGCAGAAACGCAGTGATGACCACCGGCAGGACACCAACAACTGTCGATTGAAGAGTCTTCAGCTTGTCCAAAGGGAGAAAAACTCTCACCTCTGAAGCATCCAGAGTCAACCCCAGGTATTCCAGGTGCTGATTCGGGACAAACACCGACTTCTGGAGATTCAACACCCAACCAAACGCTTGCAGAGTCTGTATGGTGATCTCCACATCCTCCCTTAATTCTGAGGCAGAGGCTGTCCTCAGCAGGAAATTGTCCAGGTAACCCACGATTGCGATTCCTCATTGTCTTAGCAACGCCAGAATTGGGGCTAGCACCTTGGAGAAGACCCTTGACGCCATCGCTAGGCCAAAGGGGAGAGCTACAAATTGGCAGTGCTCATCCCCGACCACAAATCGTAGAAACCTCCGATGCCCGACACGTATGGGGACACGCAAGTATGCGTCGATGTCCAAAGATGGCAAGAAATCCCCCTGATGGAGTGCAGTGACCACGGAACGAACCAATTCCATCCTGAACCTTCGCATCTTCACAAAGCAGTTGAAGGCCTTGAGATCCAGGACCGGACGGACCCCTTCCTTCTTTGGGACTACAGATTGGAGTAGAATCTCTGAAACCTTTCTGGCGTCAGTACAGGTACTATCACCCCGCGCAGCAGCAGGTCCTGTACTGCCCCAAACAGGGCCCCCTGACGAGCCGGAAGAAGATGAAGGTTGGAGGGAAAAAATCCATTTGGTGGACAAGATACGCTATCTTGTAGCCTGACGAAACCAGTTTGCAGACCCACTGGTCATAAAGGAGGGAGGTTCACTGTACTACAATCTGCCGAAGGTGACCGCCCCACCCGAGAGACAGGGGGCAAACCTTCATACGGCAACAGATTTGCTCGCCAACTTGTTTGCCACTACACAATAAACTGTATCCAGCTGAGTCTTCCTTTGTAGGCCATCAGACTTTCGTCGATATTGATGTCTCTATCGGGTACATAGGTCTTCTGGAAATTTTGCTGAATCATTTGATATAGCCCCCAAATCTTTTTGAGTTTTGGTGCTGGATGAGAAGTCTCGTCGAATTCCTCATTATTCTCAAAGTGCAAATACTTCATAATAAGGGAAAATTTGTACTCCGACATGACGGTGCCAAAAAAAAGGAGTTGCTAGCAATTTGTTGGTGGTCCAGTACCACTTCTGCAGGCGTTTCCCAACCACTCCCTGAAGAATTATGAGACTCAGAAACTTCCAGATGTCCTCCTCGGTTACTGGTTCCCACTTTCTGCTCCTTGCAAACCTCTTATGCATAGCAGCTTGTTGTTTGTGGTTGTTTGTGGTACCGATTTGACTCCATAACAAATTTTTCTATAACCTCATCGGTCAAAAAAAGTTGGAGGTATGCCAATGGGTTGTAATCCACATCCACTTTGATACCAGGTGTTCCAGTAAATGGAAATCTTGGGGGCGCTGCCTGCTCCGTACCGCATTCAATCGAGTACCAAGTCCGCACATCACTGGGCAAAGTCGCAGGATCATCGTTAAAATCGCTTTCCGTGCCTGATGACGAACTTCCCCACGAATCGCTATCACTCACTTCTGCAAGCGATTCTGTATCGCTGTCGCCGTTTTCAAACAGGTCATATGCTGCTTTTGAGGTAGAGGCACGCTTTTTTGATGCCATGGTCACTCTGCAGTTTTCAGACACAAAGTACAGTAAAACTGCAGGCAGGGGCACTGGATAAAGCAATGGGGCAAGCTAATGTCAGTTTTATTTTATTTAGTAATGTAATCCAATAGGATTACAATGTATCAGTGTGTTTGTGCTTTATACATTTTGAATTTGGCGCTGGTTCCACCTCCCTGCGTCGCTACGCTCGCAGGGAACGGAAGCCAGGGCACACAGTGCATCGGGCGGAAGGTCCAGAAGATCCGACCGACGTACACAGCGGGGATACATCGTGGGATCCCAGAGACAAGATAGGTAATGTCTTTCTGGATCCAGCGATACAATTCCGAGTGTGGCTCGGGATTACCGCCAATGGTACTAAAATCTCACCCGAGCCACACTCGGGAACAACATCAGGGGGGTTAAGTCGCCTGTAAAGCATCGTAAAGCGCTGCAATATTATCATTCCCAGAAGGCAGATATAGTATTTTTTACAAGAGGCTCACTTCCCTCTTCTTAAAAGCATAACATTCCTTCATAAACATAATCCTACATTTTACACTGCTAATGTGGGAATAAAAACAAAGGGCGTTTCCATTCTTTTCGCTAAACAGGTTTCCTTTTCCTTCACTTAGGAAATGGAGGACCCAGAGGCCAGTTTTCTCCTTCTAAAGGGTTATATTGGCACTTCATTATATACACTTTTGTTTCCGACTATGCCCCAAATAAAGACCAGGCCCCATTTGTCGCAAATATGTTTTGTTCCCTATCTCAACATTTTGAAGGTACTGTGCTCTGTGGTGGAGATTTGAATCTTGCCTTAGATGTCAGTTTAGACAAGTCTAGACCTTTAGGCACCCAGTTAAACCGTCCATCCAAGGCTAGCCTCTGTCTGGCCACGCTTCTACATTCACTAAATCTCATCGACATATGGTGTGCAAACTTCAATCTCTCTGCGTTGCATTAACAACGCCCAAATGGTGTTCTTCTCTCCCGTGTTAAAGCTACCAGATTATCTCTTAACTTATTGCTGACTACAAGCAATAAAAAGCCCTACGTTGGTCTTCCGCCAAATTTTGTAACAGGCCTCGGTTTATGAGGACCCTGACCAGCTATGGGCTTTTCTTAAAGCGGGATTCCGCTGCCGTTTTTTTTTTTAACCTGTGTCACTGGTGGGCGATTCCTACGGTGTCTTTGCAGTCACGATCGGTGTCTTTTTAACCCCCGGCGTGACGATTTCATTGCTAAGGAAAACTTTTAAAAAAGCAGTCCGGCGGTTTCCATTTTTCACTGTGGGCGTTTGAAGCCCACAGGCATTTACTTCCTGGATGCAATGACGCTGAGCTCCCAGCATCCACCGCTCCATCTCGCACATGCTCATTGAGTGTCCTCTTTGTTTTCCTTCCTCTTGCCTCGTGTGCTATAGTGGTAATGGCAGATAGAGCTGCCTTCCCACTTTCAAAATGGCAATTTCGGACATGCCATCGTCACGTGACCGGCGTCCTCCTTCCGAAATCTCACGAGATTTCGGCATGACTGTGTCCCCCACGGATTCCTGGGAAATAGCTAAAAAAGTTCCCAGGGACCATTGCGAAGCCAATAAACACGCCTACTCCCACGGGAGGAGAGCCCGGAAGTCGGCATAAACATTAAAAATAAAAAGTAAATACTGCATATTATTTTATTTCAATGGTCATAACTGCATCTATGTTCCAAAGCCATTTGAATAAGATGAACTTGCAATTTTCTGTACAAAACCGCTTTAAATCAGTGAAACTTCCTAGGTTGGTTACTGCACATAGGGAGTTGATGGATTTGCCAATTATGACTAAACAAATCCTTAGAGTCATCAAACAGGAAAAAAGCTCTTCAGCAGCTGAGCTGGATGCGTTTTCAGCTGTGTATCAGAAATTCGCTGTGACCTTAGCCCCCCTCCATCTTGAATGATTCTTCAATTCCCTTTGAGAAGGCCATCTCAGTGATACCTAAAGCTGGAAATGATCCTGGAGAGGTTGAAAATTTATCAGTAAATTTTTTTTGATCAATAATAATCTCAAGTCCAAAATTTTGGCAAACAGACTTTCCTCTTCCAGTAATGCTTATATTCATACCAGGTGGGGTTTATTCCTGGTAGGCAAGGCCCTGATTAGGTCCGCTGAGTGGTCGATATTATTTTCTCATTACAATCAGGATGGGCTAGGGGCTTGTGCCAGGAAGGTATGGTGCTCTTCACAGCCCTTCCAAAAGC
The DNA here is from genome assembly GCF_037356315.1 of Lithobates pipiens. Taxonomy (NCBI): domain Eukaryota; kingdom Metazoa; phylum Chordata; class Amphibia; order Anura; family Ranidae; genus Lithobates; species Lithobates pipiens. The sequence goes on from NW_027507787.1 coordinate 209,958,402, forward strand.
ATTCAATTTGGTCTCGTGGCCTTATTTCTTTGAACTGCTCGGAGCCTGGTGTTGTGAATGTTATACGCGATCCCATTGGTGAAGGTACGAATGCATGGATTCCATTCTGAACCTATACCTATACATATCTTGAGAGGGACTAGGCAGGGGTGTCCGCTCTCATCCCTTATTTTTGCTTCAGTCAATGAAACTCTGGCAACTGTGATGCGGTCAAACCCGAATATCCACGGTGTCCACTTTGGTGGCAATAGTCACAAATGTGCTTTGTTTGCCGATAATCTACTTCTGTTTCTCATATCACCTAAATTCTCTACCAAATGTAACCCACTTATTGCAAGATTTCGGAGGAGTTTTGGGCCTTCATGTTAACGACTGTAAATCAGTGGCAATGAATATCAATCTTCCTTTGCCACTGCAGGAGGCGTTCCCGGTCAGATTTTGTCCCTTTTTTGGGTATCCGCCTTATGTCTTCCCTGGCATCTCTATACAAGATGAACTATCCACCACTGTAAAAGAAATTGGAGGAGGATTTACAAGCATGGATGAGTCATAGTCTATCCTGGTTAGGTAAGATTCACTCCGTCAAAATGACATTGTTACTGCACATCTTACATCACTTTCGATCCTTACCCATATCAATTGCTCGGTCGTACCTAGTTAGGTTCCAATCCAAGCTCGTATGGTATATTTGGGGCAACAAGGGCTATAGAGTTTCCAATCAAGTACTATTTGCCCATAAAATGAAGGGAGGTCTGTGCCTTCCATAACATTTGCTTTATTACTAGGCGGCTCAGATAGCACAGTTTTCAGTGGTATATGCTCAGGGTGAAAAATCAGAGTGGATAGCCATGGAAAGGATTACAACTAATAGGGTCCCTCTAGATTATGTTAAATGGCAACAAGGGCAGATTAGGCTCCCTATTCTAGCACTTATATAACTCGATAGCTGTTTGCAACCGTATCCGAACTAATAATAATATTATCCTGTCCTTCCATCCCTTAGCCTATCTTTTTTCCAAATTCCCTCCTGGCCAGAACCCAGAAGCTTTCTGTTGGTTACTGAATAAAAGCCTCTATAGGATTAGCCACATCCTCACTCCTATCTTTCAGCTTGTATATATTTGTATATATTTATCTATTTGTCTCTTATCCACTCTGTTTATCTATCTCTTTCCATCTCTATCTGTTACAATTCTCATCTTCCCCTACTATAAGTCCCCATCTATCTTAGACCTCCCTCTCCTTTTATCTTTTTGTACCCCTTAACCCAACTCCTAATCTCTACCAGGAAAAATAAATAAATTTAAATGTATCCCCCCACCCCCTCCTCCCCTCACATATCCCTCACCCCCAGACGGGAGAAAGGTTCCTCCAATCACTATTCCTCGAACCCCTCCTGAGGCCCAGTATTTCCTGGGCCTTCGTAGGGAGTTCGAACGCATTCAGGGACGTGCGGACTCACTCCTCTACTATGTTCTCCAACAGATTCTTCCCTTCCTCTGAGTTCATAAATGAGTTCCATGTTCTCCAAGTTTCATCATATTGATCCTTTCTATCTTGAGCAGAGAGAACTAAGTCCTCTATAGCAGTGCAATTCCTGCCTTAGCTGCATTGACTAGATGGCATATTACCGATTTCCTATATGTTTGTAATGGTATTTCTGTACAATGGAGCAAAAAAAGGCCTGGTCATCTGGGATCTGAAATGTTGTAAGTTTTTGGGAGATCTTTTGTACTTCTAGCCAGTATTGTCTTATCTTGGGGCATAGTCAAAATATATGCATCAGGGTCCCCCGTTCCTTATTACACCGCCAACAGCGGTCAGAAGCCTCTGGAAAGAACTTACAAAGTTTTGGCGGAGTATAATACCACTGCGTCAATATCTTATAATTAGATTCCTGAGTCTGCGAGCAGATCGACAAGTTCAATGCCAGATATATGATCTTCTGCCGTTGTGTGGGTGTGAAGATCTTTCCCAGGTCCCTCTCCCATTTCTCAATTCCAGGCATCTTAAAATCTTCTGGGGGGCGCTCAACATTTCATATATCTTAGAGATTGTCCGTGAAAGGGGTTCTTTCTCCTCAAAGTATCTTTCAAACTTTGTCAGTTGTCTTTGGTAGTTTGTCGCCAGTCCTAATGATTTAAAAAAATGGCGCAGCTGTAGTGCCTGCCAGAAATTTATTTCATAGCGGCCTCCTCGTTGCATCAATGTGGTGATTGAAGGCCATGTCTCTAAAGCCGCGTACACACGGGCGGACTGTATGGCCAACTTAGTCCGTCGAAACACATTTCAGCGGACAGTCCGCTCGTGTGTGGTCTTCAGCGGACTTTTTCAGCGTGTAGTCTGGCGTACTAAGTATTTCGGAATTTCCGTAATACTGTCCGTCATACTTTGGTTTCAGCGGACAATCCGCTCGTGAGTAGGCTAGTTCGACGGACTAAGAATGGCGCATGCTCAGAAAGGATTTACACGGCGGAAGATTGCATTGCTGTGTATTGGACTTCCTATTTCTAGTCCCGTCGTACATGCTGTACACGTCATCGCGCAAGCTTGCGACAGACTGTTTGGCTATCCGTGTGTGGTCAAGTCCGTTCATTCGAAAGTATGACGGACTGTCCGTCGGATTGTATGACGGACTAAGTAGGCCATACAATCCGCCCGTGTGTACGCGGCTTAAGTGTAAAAAATGTGATGCTTGAGTACAACCCCTTTCTATAAGTCCCTGAAATTCTCCTGGTTCCATTCCCGGTAAAAAATCGGGGTTACCCAGGATGGGGAATAGTGGTGAATTTATTGTAGAGAATTGAGGATTTTGACTGATCTTAGCCCCTATCTGCAACGTTGGGCCTATAAGTGGATGTCTTTTAAGCAATTCTGGTAGTTGTATAGCACCAATCGCCCTACATAGGGGTACTGGACTACATTTTTGTTCTACTTCTGTCCATAATTTAAATTCTGTGTGTCTACACCAGTCTACCATTCTGCCAATATGCACTGCCTGATAGTATTTAAGCATGTTTGGTACTGCCAGGCCGCCGTAACATTTAGGGACTCTCATGATGTTTCTACTGATCCTTGGTCCTTTATTCGCCCATATAAATTTGGTGAAGAGGGTATCTATCTGGCGAAAGAAATTGTTGGAATATCTATAGGCACGGCCTGCCAATAAATATACAGGGACTTCACTGCAGCCTGAGATTTTATTGAAAAAGCGCTTATGTTCTTTGTACACGTGAGTTTGATAATTTTTTATTAAATTGCTTGAAACGAAAAACGGAGTTACACTATTGTGGTCCCTGCTTTCTTCCTTTATATCTATCCCATTACCTATGATGATTTATGTGGATGGAGACATACCGCAGAGGAAATAGCCACACTTGAAAGTTTTCCAGAAAAGGACAACACCTCAAAAACAGCCTTTGCATATCTACAAGCATATATGATCCTCCAAATATAATTTTGAGCAGGATCTATTAAATCTGGTAAGCCCCCATTTTATGTGGTGGAGGGTTCACGCGGTGATTGTGTGACTATTCCTTGGAGGAGGTGTAGGACTGTCTTCACTTCATCGTATCACATACAGATATTTTGGAAAATTCGGAGAATTCTTCACTGGTTTTCATGCTGTTTTTCCATTTCCATTTTTTTGGACACATCTTTTTATATATTTATCTGGACATTCCAGCTTTGCATATACAGCAATGAATGTTTAAATGTTTTTTTATTTTCTTTGCACAGTTTAATATATGTATTAACTACATTGGTCACATTGTAATGTGGTAAAAACAAATAAGCGCTACACTGTTTTTCACAAAATTTATTACGTCACATTTGTACACCTAGATGTTGTGTTAGCTGCTGTTTGTATATTGGTTACACTTTTGAATAGCGCAGTGTTTTTGGATTGTTTTGAAATTTGCCAATAAATATAGCAGTTTTGGCAGCATGTACATTTTTATAATACATCTGGCAAACCACGAGTGTAGTCCCTGTTTCCATTTATCTAATAGTACCCGAATTTCCTTTAATAGCGGAGGAAAATTTACTGTAAAAGTCTTCTCCAACCTAACTGGGATATATGTACCCAGATACTTAAGTGCTGTGTTCACCCATTTAAAGCCATAATTAGGTTGTATAATCTGTTGCATCTTGAAAGGAAGAGCTACTCCCATTGCCTCAGATTTTGTATAGTTTATTCTTAGATTTGATATCTCCCCATATCTTACAATTTCTTCCATGAGGTTTGGTAGGGAGATGTGTGGTCTGGACAGGGAGAACAAAAAGATCGTCTGCATATGCTGATATTTTATAATTGTGCTCCCCTATTTGGAGTCCCTGAATGTCCGGATTTTGTTTAGAATAAGAGGGAGGTGAAGCCTTCATCAATCTACATGTAATATTCCACCCTGCCATTCTGCCTGCCCCTCCTCTAACGTAATCACAGAGTGCTTTGCATTATGTGAACCCATTGACAAAACACAAAGCCTTCTGTGAATGGACAGCAGAACAGCTGCTGTGTGAGGAAGCAGCATCACTCCTGTGAGAGTGCTGAGAGTGTAGTGACTGCTGTACTTCTGGTACTCAGTAAAACTGTCAGGTACAAATAAGAGGAATAAGTCCACAAGGTATCATGCATTTCGCATTATAATTTTGCAAGCATAATAAGCCAGCCCATTTTAGAAAGTGGCTGAATTCCTACAGCTCAGAGTTAAGTTTAGGGTAAGAGAAAGAGGAAAGCTATTTTTCATTTGTTTTCAGTTCTGAAAGCCAGCGGCCAAGATGTAGAGCATTGCAAAAAAAACAAAGAAAGACTACAAATAGGTGCAACAAAGATAGGAGGGTAGAACCTGGGAAAAGGCTATAAAATGGGCAGCTCTCCTGTCCAATTCAGGAAGGTTGGGGGTTCTTGCATCAGACTAAAGCCTCATACACACGATTGGATTTTCGGCCAGGAATTGTGTGATGACAGACCGTTTGCCTAAAATCCGACCATTGGTACGCTCCATCAGACAATTGTTGTCCAACTTTTGGCCAACAACTGTTGGATGGCAAGCTAGTAAATTATCGGCAGACAACGGTCTGTTGTCTGTTTTTTTGTATCGTGTGCACACAAGTCCCTCACACAAAAGTCCAAATTACAAACACGCATGCTCGGAATCAATGCTCACCAAACACGACATTAGCAGAAAGTGCCCAAAGGGTGGCATTCAAGAGCTGAAATTCCATGTAGTACGTCACTACGTTCGGGTTTGTTGGCCGAAAATTGTGTACTGTTTGTATGCAAGACAAGTTCCCGTCACACACCCTTCGAACAAAAGTCTAACGATCTGTTGGCCTACAATCGCATCACGTTTACGAGGCTTAAGGCAGTCATCATGGAATTTGTACACCTATAAAAACTGGAATACTGACTGAAAACACTACATAGCTTATTATGCTAGCTTCATTTCAGATATTCTTATGGAAAGGTGCTGATTGAAGTGTCACAGGTGCTATAGAGCGAATCTGAACCTTGATGTGAAATGTCAAAATTACTTTGAAGCAAATTCTGCAAGAATATACTTACTGCAGCTACACTATAGGGTTGATTTACTAAAGGCAAAACACTTTTTTTCTTTGTAAGAGAAACTTACCTAAGCTAATGAAGGAGGAAAAAGCTCTACTTACTGACTTCCATCTACCAATCATGTGCAAGCAAAAATACTATTTTTTTTATTCTCCTTGCACGTGATTGGGTATTTCTTTGCAATGTGAATTTTGTACCATATTTACAAACAATGGGACAATTCCGTTGAAAAGTTAACAGCCTATTTGTCTTTAGTGAATCGAGCCTTATATCCTTCCTTTGACACAAGGGAAGTATAAAATTCTGCAGGTGAAACAAAAACCCAATTATTTTAGCTCATTTTTAACTATTAGTAAAAAATCATGTGTTTACAGTAATCACAATTAATATCAATGTCATATTTTTATCATAATTACGAGAATGCTTAAAGAATTACCTATTCATAGGACACGGCGAGTGCAACAGCACGGCGTTAATCATAATATTTATAGGATAACTAAACTCTACAATGCTCCTTAAGTGTATTAATCCACGTTACTTGCGCTGTGAGTCTGACTTGTTAAATTACAAGTTAATACACGGCACTATAGGACAAGATTGGCTCGCTGTGGGTGAGACTTTAACTGCAATTATTCCCTTTTTTACTGTATTAATGGGTACTAATGTCTCCAAGGGATTAAATGCAGCTCAAACTTTGTGCATTATCTTGACAAGCTGTAACGGAGTTAAAGATTATTCTTTAAAGTGGAAAAAAAAAAAAAAGGATATTTACACCAGGAGAGAAATTAAATCATGAATATTGTATCATGTTTGATTGAATTGCTCAGCAAAACGTTCAGAAATATGTCAAGAAAAGACGTTTTACAGAATTATAATTACTGTATTTCAGCTTTAATCAGTGAAATGATGGTAGCGCTAATCAGAACCTGCATTTGCGATGAATGTATCCTAAAATACCCAAGTTTTGGGTAGATATGTATCTTAATTTTCCTGGGACAATGCTGGCTCATTGCTACAGGAATGTTGAAGGGTACACGGAAGAGTATGAAGAGTATGACACTTGCCATTATTGCCAAGAAGGCAAGGCTTAAAAGGGTTGTTTTTTTCTTAAATAACAAACATGTCCTACTTACCTCCACTGTGCAGTTCGTTTTTCCCAGAGTGGACCCGGTCCTCCACTTCTAGGGTCCTTCAGCGGCGCTGCTGGCTCCTCCCAGTGTCCACATTGGAGAAGTGTTCTCCTTTTTATTGTTATAATCCATTCACAAAGAATGCAGGACTCGGCCCCGGCGCAGTGTCATTGGATTTGATTGACAGCAGCGGGAGCCAATAGCTCAATCTAGCCAATAAGGAAGCGAGAACCAGCTATAGATGCTGTGCTTGTTCTCAGATGGAAGAGGACAGCGTTCAGGTGAGTAAAATGGGGGGGCCTGGGGGGCTGTAGCACTACAGAAGGTTTTTCACCTTAATGCATAGAACGCATTAAGGTGAAAAACCATGAGGCTTTACAACCCCTTTAAGGACCCCTCAATCCTGCATTTATAGCATATATAAATCAAAATGTATGTTCGAACAAACCAACACCCACCTTTCACTATGGTCACCAATCATTGCAATACTGTAGCACACTTTGTGTGACATACTTTTAGCCCACAAAGAAGTGTCCCTACCAGGAATTGACCATTTTTCTTTCATGTGATTTTTTTTTTCATGTTGTCATACAACATTAAAAAATGTACACTCAATCTTGTATGCATTTCCAATTACATGTTTCCAGCAACTTTGGCAGGGAATAACCAACATAACCAATACACTGTGACTTAGTTGAAATCCCACCAACTGCCAAGTATAAGAGAACTTGAATTCCTATGTCTAGGAGTGGCCAACCCAGGGCCAGCAAGGTTGGCCTGTGTACAGAGGGGGCTGGAGGGGTAGGAGGTGGAATAGTAGGGCTAAGCCAATTCCGTCCAAGAGGAGTATCAGGAAAGTACTTACCCTGAAGGGTCAACCACTAGAAAGGACACAGTCTCCAGAGAAATTAGCCTGTACGAGAAAAGAGGGTCAAAAGAATTGCAGTTTAGCTGTCAGAATGTGTACCTCAGGTCTGAGGGGGGTTTTTGACATTGCACGCCGATAGGTGTCCGTGATTTCTGAAGGTACAACCAGGGCATCCATGTCATTCTGAATTTTGTCTCTCTCTTTGTTTAATGTAGAGATTGGATCCTCCATTTTGGAGAAGTCATTGAAATTGAGTACCATTGTCTCAGACAGGGTACCAGCCAATAATAAATGATGCAAAGAGAAGAAAAGACTGAAACTACAAAAACTACTTAGTATGCCATTTGGATTACTCATATAAAGATCTACACATGTTATTATGTGGTGTTCTTGCAGGGGTGAAATTTCGTATCAGGGAAGGGGTGCATGAGCAAGCACTGGAACGTAAAGAAATATGGTAATTTCTCTTTATGGTGACCAAATAGTTGAATGGGGTGCGAGAGAGTGCCATTTAAGGCAGGTATCTTCTTTTGTGGAGGGGCTTAGTGTGCCACACAGTTTTTCAGTGTGGCACCAAGTGGTATGGTGGAACAGCCCCATTAAATATTTCAGTTGTTGATTAGGGAGTTCAGAGACCAAATATTTTGACCATGCTTTGAGCAAAGTTGTATGGTGGGCTGTATCTTACTGGCCAGCTGGTTTTATTCACTCATAACCTCCACAGCTAAAAGTTCAAATTCCTTGCCTGGTATGGGGTATTAGAGGTAATAGAAACATCTTTCATACCATAACATCAATATCCTGTTGTAGATTCTTAGTCATCAGTGCCACTATTTCAGTGCAGGACTGTTGTCTTTCAATACTAATGAGTATTGATTTAAGTTGTCAAGGTTAACTTGGCATCAGGGAGCAAGTTAAAGGTTACGTTATAGATAATCTGAAGGTGAAGGGTTAGGAGATTACATTTAAAGTATATGTAAATCCCAAATGGATGACATTCAATTGTGTCATAAATCATTGTTTTACCTTTTTTAACAGTTTTAATCCATTTGCATTCTATTTTGCACCTTAGTTTTGATAATGTCCTCCAGCCTTTTTCAGCCACCTCTTGCCTACATGTATTTGGGTTGGCTACACATCATTGATTTGGACTGGTTTCCTGATTGGGACAATGGTGGACCAGAACTCTTAGTTTCTCTGCCAGGGGCACATGTGACAATCAGAACTGCCAACCTCCCACAACTTTTTTTAATGACAGAACATGGAAAATTTACTGACAATTACTGCAATTTTAGTATTTTTTAGAGCTAAGGAGACAAAATAGATGGCTCTCCTTGATATACCTAGTCTACTTTAAGGAATAATGAGATAGGTGTAAAGCCCCGTACACGCGGTCGGACATTCCGACGGAAAATGTGTTGTCTGGGCTCCATCCGACTTTTTCCGTCGGAATGTCCGACCAACAAAGTTTGAGAGCTGGATATAAAATTTTCCGACAACATGATCCGATCGGACTTTGTCCGGTCGTTTGTAGAGAATTCCGATTGGACAAAGTGCCACGCATGCTCAGATCAAATTACAAGACCAAAGCTATTGGCTACTAGCCTGAACGTAGTCCCGTCCTAATGAAAAAACGTCATCACGTTCCGAACGATCGGATTTTCCGACAACTCTGTACGACCATGTGTATGCAACACCAGTTTCAGACAAAATCCAAACCGATGGATTTTGTGGTCGGAATGTCCGACCGTGTGTACGGGGGCTTAGAATTAGGCTAACCAAAGAGTTAAAGATACATTCTAGACAAAAATTATATTTAAGCCTTGAGATACACAAAAGTAGCCTACATACTGACTAGTTCAGATTTCAGTAAAGGCATTACAATACTGAGCATATCTCCAACACCTTGGGGGTTATTTACGAAAGGCAAATCCACATTGCACTGCAAGTGCACTTGGAGGTGCAGTCGCTCTAAATCTAAGGGGTAGCTCTCAAATAAGTAGAAGCTCTGCTGATTTTATCATCCGTTCATGTTAAAATGCTGTTTTTTTTATCTCCCTTGCATGTCCCCCTCGGATCTACAGCGACTTTACTTCCAAGTGCACTTGCAGTGCAAAGTGGATTTTCCTTTAATAAATAACCCCAGAGGTGTTGGATACACCCTTATGTAATGTGATGGTCCCGGAACATAACTTCTAGAGACGCATGCGTAGCTCAGTGTACATTCTTGGCACACCTCGGTGCAGGGAAGAAAGAACTTTCATACATATGCACAGGAGTCACATAATTCCAGCACAGCTAATCAAGTTGGCTGAAGACTGAGTGAGGATGTTAGTGTTGACAAGGGAGCAAGAAGAGGTAAATTTAATTCTGCTTTAATGATGTGTTAAAGGAGTTGTAAAGTCTCAAGGTTTTTCACCTTAATGCATTCTATGCATGAAGGGGGGGGTCCTGATGTCTGTGTCAATGGATGCAGCAGCAGGCCCGCATGAGTGCCCCCATGGAAAGCAGAGGAGGAGCCAGGAGCACTTCCGAGGGACCACAGAAAAGGAGGAACGGGGCCACTCAGTGCAAAACCCTTGCACAGAGCAGGTAAGTTACATGTTTGTTATTTAAAAGAAAAACAAATAAAAAAAAACATCACTTTAAAGAGGAAGTAAACCCTGATGAGTTTACTTCCTCTTTCATTCCCTGCAAAGGTAAAGCATAATGGACTACTATGCATCGCATAGTAGTCCATTATGTGTCACTTACCTGACACAGGAGCCAGCGAAGTCACCGCTGTCCCCTGTAGTCTGCCGCATCCATCTTCTTGGTAGGGTCTCGCAGCTCCGCCACTGTCATTCGGCGAAGCCGCGATGACGTCACTCCCGCGCATGCGCACGGGAGCCGACACGCGCGGCATCTCCGTCGTTGAGAATGCTGCGCTCAGTGCGCCTGCGCGCCGCTGTCTACGGCGCAGCGGTGCCTGTTTCGGGCAAATATCTCCTAAACCATATAGGTTTAGGAGATATTTCTTGGACCTACAGGTAAGCCTTAATCTAGGCTTACCTGTAGGTCAAAGTGGTTTGTAAGGGTTTACAACCACTTTAATATTTGCCTGTATTTCAGCTTTAAAGCTAAATACCAGGCAGATTATAACAATAAAATGAATGCAACTTGGGTATCAGTCTCTGGCAGCCTACTGTACAGCAGTGTAGCATAAGGAGCCAATCAAATGTTCTGCAGTGCAAGGAGCATGCGGATAGGAGGAAAAAGCAAAGTAACAGAGAGATGACCTCATTACTGTGCTGCTCTCTCCTTTCATGGTCCTGGATCAAAGTGTGCAGGAGACCTGAGAGTAAATGTAAAACAGCAATAGGGAAAACTCAGTTCTCCTCCCCTGCCAGGAAGCTTACATTGCCTCGTATAGATGATAATGCGTAGATAAGAGAAACACTGCTGTTAAAGTGATGGCACTGTAATTATTTTAATTGTCTGTAGGAAAACCATGGAAGGTTTCTAGTCCTCTGCTATTGGTCACATCTTCAAAATAAAAAAAGCCTTTGGAATACAGAGTAAACATACTGTATTTATTGCCGTATAACACTCACCTTTTCACCCAGAAAATCGGGTGCTAATATTGTGTGTGTTATAAGCCAATACTGCAATTTGGGCTGCCTAGGAGGGAACGGGGAGGGCGGCGGGATTATAGCCATCAGATTACATACAGCGAGAATCTCCTGTTTACTCAGCAGCCTCTGTAATAGGAAGTCCTGTCTCCTGGGCCGGCATTGGACCACAGTCCTATCAAAGAAGATGGTCTAAGAGGCGGGACTTTGTATTAAAGTGGCCACAGGACATTCTCGCTGTATGTAATCTGACAGCGCTTGTCCAGCCCCCTCCCCTTCCCCTCCGAAGCAGCAGTAATCTGAGTTGAGGCTGCTGGTGGGCATTGATCATGCTGTCTTGATGGCAATGGTGAGGCTGCATATGAGCATTGATAGGAAATTGTGAGGCTGCATATGGGCATTGATGGGCAATTGTGAGGCTACAGATGGACATCGATCAAGCTGCATCGATGGGCAATTGTGAGGCTACAGATGGACATCGATCAAGCTGCATTGATGGGCAATTGTGAGGCTGCAGATGGGCAATGGTGAAGCTGTATTGATGGGCACTGACCCTTATATTGCTTCAAGGTTCATATTTTAAAATTTACGTTTTTTTTCCCTGAAACTTCCCTCCTAAAATGAAGGTGCGTGTTATATGCCGATAAATATGGTAATTTATATTAATAAACTGTTTTGAATTGTCATACAAATATTTATTTCAAATAAATCGTTATTTTTTGGCAATAACATGTTGTGGGTGGATTTCTGCCAATCAGAAGAGGCTGTGCCACATCCTTCTATCCCATGTCTTAGGCCGCGTACACACGGGCGGACTGTTCGCTCAACTTTGTCCGCTGAACAGTGTTTCGGCGGACAGTCCGCTCGTGTGTGGGCTTCAGCGGACAGTTTCAGTGGACAGTCTGACGAACAAAGTTTTTCGGAAATTCCGAAAAACTGTCCGCTGAAACTTGGTTTGAGCGGACAGTCCGCCCGTGTGTAGGCTTGTTCGTCAAACTAAGTCTCGCTCATGCTCAGAAAGAATTTACACGCCGAAGGTTGCATTGCAGTGTATAGGACGTCGTTTTCTAGTCCCGTCGTACGTGCCGTTCAAGTCATCGCGCACGGTTTCAGCGGACTGTTCGTTCGTCGTGTGTGGGCAAGTCCGTCCATGCTAATTTTGAGCGGACTGTCCGCTGAAACTGTTTGACAAACAAAGTTGAGCGAACAGTCCCCGCGTGTGTACGCGGCCTTAGAATATCCCATGTCTTAGAATAAGATGCCTCCATCAATCCAGATTTAATATTCCGCCCCTATTGTGTTTAGCTGGTTGGTGGGAAAGGAGGAAGAGGAGAAGGGAGTTCACTGTCATTTACCACTGTGTATACACTGTGTATACACCCACATGAACTGAGCATGTGCACAGCTGCCAACACTGCTCTGCAAAATCTCCAACTGCGGTGGGGACATAGACAGGAAGGGGAGATAGAGAATGGCAGGATCAACCAGTTGTTTTGCAGAATACAGAAAATGAATCCCATAGTAACCGAGTGAGTATGAACAGTATGTAAAACACCATTTATTGGTAGTTTTTAATGATGTGGATATAATGAAATTTAACCACTTAAGAACTGGAAGAAGTTGCCCCCTTAATGACCAGGCCATTTGTTGCGATACGGCACTGCGTCGCTTTAATGGACAATTGTGCAGTCATGCTACGTTCTACCCAAACAAAATGTATGTACTTTTTGTTTACCACAAATACAGCTTTCTTTTGGTGGTACTTGATCACCTCTGCAGTTTTTATTTTTTGCGCTATAAACAAAAAATTAGCGAAAATTTTGAAAAAAAACTAAACAATATTTTTTACTTTTTGCTATAATAAATATCCCTCCAAAAAAATTGAAAAATGTCTTCTTCAGTTTAGGCCAATATGTATTCTACATTTTTTTGAAAAAAATCGCAATAAGCATATATTGATTGGTTTGCACAAAAGTTATAGCGTCTACAGACTATGGGATAGATTTATGGCATTTTTATTATTATTTTTTTTTATAGTAATGGCAGGGATCTGCGATTTTTAGCGGGACTGCGACATTGTGGGGAACAGATTGGCCACTTTTGACACTTTTTTTGGGACCATTGACAGTTATACAGTGATCAGAGCTAAAAAATAGCCACTGATTACTGTAGAAATGTCGCTGGCAGGGAAGGGGTTAACACTAGGGGGCAATCAAGAGGTTAAAGCGGTGTTCCGCCCCACCACTGCAAAAATTAAAAGCCAGCAGCTACACTTAAGTCCAGCGATGTCAGCACCACAGCTGATGTTTCCATCAGCTGTCGGGTGCTGCCGCCGCCATTGCGGGTAAGAGAACCCGGCAGTGTAGCCTTACGGCTTCACGCTGGTAATCCTACTGAGCATGTGCGAGGCTCCGCTCCTCTTTCCTACTGGCCTGGAGGCATTGGGAGGAGGAGGGAGCTGGGTATTGACATCATGAGCCGTGGCCCAGACTCCCAGAAGTGGAAACAGGATATCTGTCACAGACAGGTATCCACCCCCCCGAAGGTGACAAATGTGGCACCTAAGGGGGGGAGGAGACATATCAGTGAAAATTCCACTTATGGGTGGAACTCCACTTTAGGTATTCCCTAGGGAGTTGTTTCTAACTGTATGGGGGCTGGGCTGACTGGAAGAGGAGAGAGACTGTTATTTCTAATCAGGAACAGACGATCTCTCTCTCTCTCCTCCCCTGACAGAACAGGGATCTGTTTGTTTATATTAACAGATCCCCATTCTGCCCGTTTCTGGAGCGATCGCAGGTGGCCGGCGGACATCGGCCCCCATTTCGCCATATACGCGCATCACGTACAATTATGTTGATGCGCACAGGGGAGCCAGCTTGCCGCCGTACAACTGCGGTGGGCGGTCGGTAACTAGTTAACATACAATGCAATATCCAAGCCTGGGGATCTTCAACACTTTGTTAGAATAGATAGTGTGCACAATAGATAATGAGATCTACCAGCACAGTTCAGACAAGGTTAATTACAGTTAACATTACTTTCCACAGCCCTCTCCTTAACACTACAAAGAATGGAAAGCTAACCATGATTTTTCAGCTAGAAAAAAAAATAAAAATAAATCAAGCAATTGTTGTGTTTTCTTTTTTAAGTTATGCTATGTAAATGGGAATATGTAACAAACATAAAATATGTGTTAAGCCAACTTGGCTGCAAAAGTAGAAATACACTTTAAAGTTGCTTTTATTTCCTAACCTAGTCTTCACAACTCTATGTCCATGTGGAGTAAGCCGCAAGCCCTGTAGGAAACAAAAATGGCTGAATGGCTGCGATTATTTTCAAGATCATCACAAATCAATAAAGATTATTCATTAGAAATCCTTTACAAATGCTGAATGTAGCCCAAACACTATAATAAAAGTATGTGTGGATATGCCCTTAAACAAACCTATGCTGAATGCTTCTTCATTCAATCGAAAATTTTTTGCAGCACTCGGAACATAAACTGTAATCATGGAATGCAGAAGTGTTTGTTGTCCGGCTGATTACAATTTGTGCCTGTTTAGCTTTTCTCATTTGCCTCTATTTGCATATAGATAGATGATGCAGGAGCAGAAGGTGTGCATAATCTGAAAAAGCCCTTAAAACGGTTTAGCTGTAAATGTCATTAGAAAAAAAAAAAGAGAGAGAGGAGCGTTCAGCTATACACATATTTGAATAATGGAACAGGAGGATGAGTGCTAACAGATTCATAAGCGTGAGCAATATAACAGGGGTCAGAGGTCAGGATGGTATTTTTTTTTTCTGAATGAACAGTTTTTAAAGTAAAACAAACCCCAAACAAACATGGAGGTTTTCAAATTCTCATATTATTCTGCCATAATCTGCCCATTTGGTGTAATCAAACTCCCTGTTGCAGTCACTCATGTCCAGCTGGCACCAAAGGAGCTGAATTCAGCGTTCCACGATAGAGATGGCTGCAGAGGTGAATGAATTAATTTGTGAACTGGACATATCCAGGAAATATCCTTGTATATAGTGGTTGTAAACTCTTATGCCGCGTACACACGACCAGACTTTCTGGCAGAAAAGGTCCGACGGTCTTCCCGACGGAGTTCCGACGGACTTTTGACTGAACGGACTTGCCCACACACGAACGGACCAAAGTCCATTCGTTTTGAATAGGATGACGTAAGACGGGACAAGAAAAGGAAGTTCAATAGCCAGTAGCCAATAGCTTCCCTTGCATTGTAATTGGTCCATTGAACCAGCATATAGACAAACGGTTTTCCCGATAGAAATTGGTTCTGTCGGGCAGATTTGAAACATGTTCTATTTCTAGGTCCGTCTGAATTTTTGAAGAAAAAAAAGTCAGAGGAAGCCCACACACGATCATAATATCTGACAGAATGATTCCATTGGACCTTTTCTGCTGGAAAGTTTGGTCATGTATATGTGGCATTACCCATCAAAGTGGCTGACCTTAGGTGATACTCAGATGAAACAAATCCCCCTATATAAGCTATACCCAGGGCTCAAGTCCTGCGGGAACGCATGGGGACGGAGTACTTCCTGTACTTTTTCCACAACAGGAACTCAGTTCCCATTAGCAGCCATGTCCTGCAAGACTTTGAAGAATGTGAGCTGTGTGGCAGGTGCTACACCAGTAGCTGCCGACACAGCTCCCAATAGTAAGTGCCCCACACCTGACCATTCAGGCATTTCCAGTAGGGGGCCCCATGACAGCTTCCGCTTCGATCTACCTGTCAATCACAGCTAGCTGACAGATAGATCAGGTCTAGGTCTAGCTGACAGGAAGATCAGCTATTCTGCTCACAGGACATGCAGGTAGAGAGGTGAGCTGAGGAACATCAGTTTGGGGTGGTAAGCTGAGCACAATACCTGGCAAACTTTAATGCCAGGAGGGAAGTTTATGTGGAAATATGTGAAGGGTTGGAATAGCAGCGAGTGTGTGTTGGAACCCTGCAGAGTTTGCAGCCCCCCAAACTAACATACATCTCCTAAGCAAGAACACATCACTATCTCCCCAAGTATTCTGTCCAGATAAGGTGCAGTTAATTTATGACCTTTCCGTTGAATGCTGATTATTCCGAGAATTACCGTATTTATGTTTATTGAGGATTGTTTTTTTTTATGTACTAATATATAAGCTTAATACACACAATACGAAAATTGGATGAAAAATACCACTTTTGAAGCGTTTGTTCATATGAGCGTGTCATTTATTTTTTTTGGTGGGGGAGTGGATCTTGGGTGGGAGTTCCCACACTTTTTCCCCAGGACTTGACCCCTGGCTATACCTGTTTATCTGCATATGGGCAGGTTGAAACCGTTAGGTGTTGTCCTGGCTGGGAGGGTAAGAGGTAATGCCATGTCTGGTTTCTTGAACTTGTCTCGGTCTGGCCCATTTTGTCCCAAGAGATATTAACCAGCCCAGGGAGTTCAGTCAGAGAACAGAGTTTTCTTTCCTTTTCCTGAATCTCCCTAAATATTTGGGACTTCAGTATGCTGCTATTTACTATTTTGTGTACATGAGACTGCTTTCTTTTCCCTGAGCAGAGCATTTGGAAGAGTTCAAATGCAACTGTGGGTTGTGAGACCCACAAGGGATTGTGACAGAGGATGAAACCCGGAGTAACAGAAGGCTGTCACACTTTACTATCCACTAGAGATGGGTTTGGGCGGGTTCAAAATCCTGCATGCCCTATTCTGCCAGGAAGCAGACACTGCCAATCACAGACAGTGACAGCTGCGGACCGGGAAATGTCTCATGGTCTGTGATTAGCAGTGTGCAATGTCTGCTTCCTGTCGGGATCGGGCATCTGGGATTTCAAACATGCCCAAACCCATCTCTACTATCCACATATAGAGATTTTTAACTTGGGGTTCGACCCGAAGACACCAGCACTGGAGCATGCCTGTGAAGGGTTTACACTACAGTTATACATGAGCGGTTGCCAAGAGTAACCAAGATGTTGTTGGTACTCCTTCTAGCAGCAGTCTGTCAAAAGTTAAGTCGAGTGCATGTCTGGGTCTCACACAGAGTGCACAGCGGGGCCTACTAAGGAACTGTAGCAGAAAACAGTGGACAGGTGGATTGGCTCAACGTGTCCCTACAAAATGCAAGTTATAGTGAAGGTGTACATTGTTAAGGGAAACGAGAGTTAACTGGGGAACATTTGCAGTGCCAATGTACATGGTGTTCATGGTGGAGACCGTTCTTAAGGTTGAGTAATCCCTCACAGCAGCCCCACAGGCATCATCCCAGGGAATTGATGAAGATGACACAAACAAAAAGGTACCCAGGTTCATGTTGTAAAGTGACCCTGTACAAGGTGCCTAGCGTAGCCCAGAAGAACCCATCCAGTTAGGCCTTCCATGTGACCCAGTACTTGGTGTCCAATGAGTTAAAGGGGAAGCATGGAGGATGTGATGACCACCCTGTCACCTTGTGCCCCCCCCCCGCCCCCTTTACATGCAGCCCTCTCTTCTCAAAATCAGTTAAAAAGTAGAGAATTTAAACAGCATTTCTCAGCTCCAGAAAGCAGGGGGCAGGGATCTGATGTCACATACTGCACACCATAGAGTAGAGGGCTAAGCATAATCTGAGACCTAAGTAGAGGGAATGGACACACCCCCTGCTTCACAGTCTCATAAGGAAACATGCACAGCTGAGATTTACAACAGATCTTGCACAGTGTTGGCAGGGCAGGAAATTAGAAATTAGATTTTTCTTTGTTGCAATAAAGTAACACTTACAGGTTCTGTTCCTTCCCCAGCCCATGATTGGACAGTGAAGGATAAGCCCCAGACCAGTGAGCTTCTCCTAAAAGGCTTATATCGAACTAAATTCAGGCAAAGAGAAATATATTTTTTGTCTTTTTACAGGTATGGGTTGCTTTGCTTAATGTTGTATAGAGTCAGGGTCACTTTAAATAAGCCATTTAATTTGCTATGGATGAATTAAATTTCCCCTTACAAAAATAAATTGTTTAAAGTGATATTTTAGTTATTGGGGGGGGCTTGGTGGGCTGGCTTTTTATTTGTCTTGTATACTTCAAGAACGAGACCTCCCTGCCATGATCCCCAACTCTCAGGGCCATCTTAAGAGCATCATGGACCCCTGGGCAAAGTAATGTTCTGGGGTCCCTACAATGGAGACAGTGCAGGTAAACAGACATCAAGTAGGTAGGAGGCAGACAAGCGGAGCTTCCCCTTTTGGGTGCAGTTCCACATTAACTACATGAACAATCATTCTGTACAGCAAAGAAACAGTGGGAAAATACTACATACATAAAGTAACAAAGCTGTTCTATGCATATAATATATCTACTAGATTGATGCCTCCCAAACACTATGGCCCCTCTACACCCTAGATATCCCCCCAGCACTCTGACCCATCTACACCCCAGATATCCCCCCAGCACACTGACCCCTCTGCACCTCAGATATCCCCCCAGCACGCTGACCCTTCTACATCCCAGATATTCCCCAGCACTCTGACCCCTCTACACCCCGGCACTGTTACCATATACCATAAGATACCCCCTTTTATTATTACCCCACTACTTCCTGATACCCCCTACACTGTGGCCTCTCTACATCCCCGATACCTCTAGCACTAAAGCTACCCCAAGCATTGCTACCCCCTATACACCCCAGATCCCCCATCAGCATTGTTTACCCCCATGCACCCTTGATATCCCCCAGCACCATTATTCCATCCATGTAGTACCCCCTTCTCCAGTGGATATACAGTGCATGTAAACTTTTGGCTTGTGCCCACCTCCAGCACTGGACTCACCTATACCAATCAAGCAGGCAGACATCGGGCGGAAGAGGGAGCATCCCTCCAGGCATTCCAAACCCTTCGGTGCAAACATTGCTGAACAGCTGGGATCACCATGAAACCATCCACAGTGCTACTTCCACAGGTGGGCTCTCAGTGTTGCCGACATTCAAGCTGCATGGGGCGGGGTCAGAGCATCACTGCTGTTCCAGGCCCGCCCCTCCCTGCTGGCTGTGAAATAGGTATCGTTCTGCACAGCTGCCAGCCTGCCTCTCCTGTGTATCCATCACTCTCAGTGCCATCATGCAGCCCCCAATTTTGGGGCAGCGTGGGCTCGAGGACCAGCTGCTTTGGGGAAAGTGCAGGAGTCCCCCATGTAGCTGGGGCCCCTGGACAGTGCCCAGTTGTGCCCACTCATTAAGACAGCCCTGCCAACTCTGTTCCTGTGAATTTTCGGTGTTTCCACCACTCTTTGTGTGCTCAGCTCCTCCTTATACATTCTCCATGTTATAAAATACAAAATCCATCAGGGATGGTGGGACTCTATCATCAATAGAGTCCCCCAAAGAGATATAAGTGAATTCACTCTCTAGCATCTACTTAACTATAGAGGCACACGGCCAGAAAAAATACCGCTGTTTGGAGTGTCTGCTTTTTTTTATTAATGCTAATGAATGCAGCTGCATGTTATTTAGTGGTATTAAAACCAAAACAAACAAAAAAAATATATATTGCAGGTTACCAATCATTAGATATGGTGGCTGCATTCGTTTTCTGTCTACATTTTTTTCCCCTCTGTTTTCATCTGGTGATCTGGCCAGAAACACACCTCCTGTATTAGAGGGCCCCCACTCTGGATGAAGGCGCACATGGGGCACTTTTGGACAGCAGTATTGTCAATCTGTGGGGAGGGGAATGTTAGATTTTCTAGCAGATTTAAATACCCTAACAAATTGAGGCCAAACTCCAGCTAATATTTTAGAAGCAGGTACAACAAACTTTTTTTGGGGGGGATAAAAGTTTTAAATAAATAAAAGTGGATTATTGTAAGCAGCCCTGCTAGTGTTAAATGTTTTTTTTTTTTTTATTTCTGTAACTGATACACTCCGCTGAAGAGTTTATTCTTTTGAAAAACAACAGACTTCCTGGGCAGATCACCAGATGAAAATAGAAATAAGCAAATGAATGCAGCCATTACATATAAGAATTGGTAAGCTGTAATATAATAAATGTTTGGGTTTAATAACACTATGATGTGGCCATTCAGTCATTTAAGCACGTATTTGTGCCCAGTGTTCAGGGGGAAAAAAGAAATGCCCCAAAGCTGTGTTTGGAGAAGAGGGTTTGAACATAAATTATGCGCATACATGTATAAATCGGCCTCTACGCATGTATAAATTAATATTCTAGCCAATAGAATACAGTCATACACCTGTAGCCCTACCCCCACAGGAACCGTTTGGTAGACTGGGTTCCCTTTTCTTCTGCGTGGACTCCGAACAACCTTGGCCCATCTGACGCCAGTTTAAGCAAATGAATACTGCAATACTATTGGGAGCACACATAAAAATATCCTGCACACAACTATAGTTCAGTATCAGCAAGAAAACACCAAGCTGTTTAGTAGTAAAAGGGACCCAATATATTGTTACAGGTTGCAGTAAATAGCAGTATGTATGAACAGGTTAAGAATTAGGTCAATCGCCGTTCACTATACAATATTATCAATAGGTTATATCAGCTTAGAATGGAGTTTTATGCAGCTAAATTAGAGTAAACCTGGTGATCCACAAAATAAGCAATAAGTAATGGCATTTGGTAATCAGTTACAGTAATAATAATCAATACTGTGATAATTCCTCTGTAAACAGTAGGCTATAGTCACTTTAGAGGGGACACAATATATGAATAATTACGGTGTGAAAAAAAAAAAAAAAAGTCTCCCTAGGGAGATATGTCTTACTATAGACATTAGACACAGTTCTTATGAGTCACTTTTTGGGGGTCGATGATGGACTGCCCAAGCATGTCTCCAGACCTAAACCCTATTGAGCATCTGTGGGGCTTCCTCAAACAGAAGGTGGAGGAGCGCAAGGTCTCTAACATCCACCAGCTCCGTGATGTCATCATGGAGGAGTAGAAGAGGACTCCAGTGGCAACCTGTGAAGCTCTGGTGAACTCCATGCCCAAGAGGGTTAAGGCAGTGCTGGAAAATAATGGTGGCCAAACAAAATATTGACACTTTGGCCCAATCTGGACATTTTCACTTAGGGGTGTACTCACTTTTTTTGCCAGCAGTTTAAATATTAATGGCTGTGTGTTGAGTTGTTTTGAGGGGACAGCAAATTTACACTGTAATACAATCTGTACGCTCATCTTTACATTGTAGCAAAGTGTCATTTCTTCAGTGTTCACGTGAAAAGATATATTGAAATATTTACAAAAATGTGAGAGGTGTACTCACTTTTGTCAGATACTGTATATATCATCAGCAGGAACATTCAAGAACCTTTACAGCTATAATGCTAAAAAATAATGTTTCCTTTTTAAGTTGACCCTTTGATTTGTTTTTAGGACAACACTGAGAATAATGTCAATGAACCTGAAAGAGATCCTTGTTGAATATTGAATATTAGAAGTGGCACAGCTGATGCTTTACAGATAGCTAGTGAAGATTCCCAGTGCTGGTATTCTGTTATTATATTAGAGTCTCAAATCAACTATCTGTCAATCAATATGATATCACAGCAACAATCCCCATTTCCTTTTTTGATCAATAATATAGGTTGTGCATCCCAGAAGAATTACACGTGGCATCAAAGCACAAAGTTCTAAACAGTGGCTATCCACTAAATGACAGAGCTTCATTATACATGGAAATTGTGAAGCAAAATAGTCATCTCAGATGCAAGTCACCATTCTTGGACTGCAATGCAAGACATTTGACATGGTATCAGCTTCTTGGTAATGTTCTGTTCTCAGACTGGAAGAGGGACGAGCAATCGGGGACCAATAACTGGGCACACCTACATGTCCAGACAAGCACCTACATGTTGACAGGTGAGCAGAGGGATTAGCTCATCAAACTGCTGCTGCGAAGGAGCAGTCTAATGAGCTGTCCAATCACAGGCTGAGGGGATAGGGAGTTTGTAGACATGTTGTCTACAGGAGTTTGGTTTTAGTTAGTGGCTGGCCCAGGCTGGGGGGGAAAGAGCCAACGTCTGTGCTGCTGTTCCAAGGCTTTTTGGATACAGCCTACATACCGGTAACAAATACAAGGAAAAGCTGTGAACTTATTGGGCAGAACATGCTGCGATTTGTGTGGAGGACTGCTGTGTCTTGCAGTCCGTCTGAGGCAGCAGGGATCCAGAGACCAACCAAGTCTTTGAAAAATTCCACTTTTGGACTACTACCTTGTAGTGGTATGCCTGGGCAGCAAGCTAGGAATAGATAGGATTCTTCTTATGCAAATGTTCATTAGGACTGTACTGCTAAAGGCCTTTTAAATAAAGTTGTATCAACTGTCCTAAGCCTGGTCAGAAGTTATTCAAGGGGTGCATACCGGTTCCGGGGTATCGGAAGAAGCAGTCGTGAAGCGTGGTACCTGGTAAAGGTGACAGGTCCTCCAGTAGTGAGGGGGTTGGTGATCTGACTCACCCCTTAGCGGTTAGTTCCCAGTCGCAACCAGAACTGATGCCACATTATAGAGATCCATGGCCTAGTCATGAGGTACGGGAAGTGAAGGTGTTAATATGAGCACACATGATGTCCATTCTATGTGCAGGGTGGGACCCCATTCTGTTACTGGAAGTGCAACCTACCTCAAGTTACAGTGTGTAGTGACATGGGATGGAACTTTTCAGAGGAACTCTGTACTTTTCTTACTGCCCACAGTGGCACAGATTCTCTCTAAGTTGGGGAACTGCCTTAATGTTTGATGCTCACATAACCACAGTCCAAGGCTGGTCCCAGGCATTGATGAGTGCTTACATGGGGAAAGGTACTCCCACATGCTGGACAAGTGGCTCCGCCCACAAGTTGATCAGGCTTTATTGCCTAAGGTGACACTAAACTATATCCAAAATTATTCTCCAAAATAATCTATAAACTTTGACTGCTTAATGGACTTGTAACCTATTTTTCATGAAACAGTATCTTGTTGTTTACCTCCCTGCAATGTCCTCCATGAGCTCACCCGCCTCTAAACCAGTTAGTAAGGTTTAATAAAGACACCAGTCCATCCAGTTCAACCTGAGTGAGTGTCTACAATTATCCCTATCCCTGTACATTGCACACTCACATAGGTCCCTACCCTCAAAGAGCCCACAATCCAAGGTCCCCATTCATATACTAGGGCCAATTTTGAACAGAAGCCAATTAACCTACCTGCATGTCTTTGGATTGTGGGAGGAAACCGGAGTACCCAGAGGAAACCCACGCAGGCACAGGGAGAACATGCAAACTCCAGGCAGGTAGTGTCGTGGTTGGGATTTGAAGCAGCGACCCTTCTTACTGCTAGGTGAGAGTGCTAACCACTACACCACTGTGCCGCCACGTATTGCAGGAGGTCGAGAACAAACGAAGGGCCTTTTTTGAGTTAAGAATACATACAAATCTTTTTACAGAATAAACCGTTCCCATAGATGCATTCCTACAGTACATTCAGCTGTTTACTTGGAGCTCAGCTTTAAAGGCCAACATAAAAAAAAAGAAAAGAAAAGAAAAGAAAAATTGTCTCCAATAAAAGGTAAAAAAGAAAAGCAGTTCTTGTTGCAATACTTACTTTATCTCCAGTGCTGTCACCTGTAGGAAGTCTTTTTTACCACTAAATGTTGCTGCTCCTCCAGATTGAGTGACAGCAAAGTCAAGTACCCACCCACTGACAGCACACCTTCAGACCACCCTCAAGTCATATGGGAACATTACGTGGCACCTCTCTGTGCAGCTTTCGTGGCCTGCCTATCGCAGAGGACAGAAGAAAAAGAGCGATGACATCACAAGACTGGACAGAAGACTATTGGAAAATGTATTTATTCACTTTTAAATCCGTTTGTAGAAACAGGGTTTGCTGTCCACTCCAGTAAGAAAATTGGCTTCTTTTTTAATAGTATTTTTTCTTG
This sequence comes from Lithobates pipiens, assembly GCF_037356315.1. Lineage (NCBI taxonomy): Eukaryota > Metazoa > Chordata > Amphibia > Anura > Ranidae > Lithobates > Lithobates pipiens. The sequence continues at coordinate 209,982,507 of NW_027507787.1, forward strand.
TCTTTCGATATCCTCTTGTTTTTTAAACCATGAAAGGAAACCATTCTATCCTGCAATCATCAGACAAGCGAAAGAATGTGAATCCTTCAAATGCTTTAAAAATGTAAATGACATCTTTGCGGCGCAGAGCATGTCAGTGAAACAGAAGGTGAGAGGGGCCTGCTCACTAGAGCTTACAATCTAATTATATGTGTGGCTTGTCTTTACTCAGAATCAATCAGCCTTGAGACAAGTTCAGAAACAAATTCTGCTAGATGAAAAAAATGTAGTTCTACTTTACTCTCCAGACCTCTAGTACTAAGCAGCACAGGAAAGGAGCTCATTAAAATGATGCATTTTGCATAATTAGCTCTAGTAATATATCCCAGACAGGCCTATTTATTAAAGTAATGTCAAGAAAAATTATGATGCAAAAATCGCAGTGTATCAAAGCAAGCCAATCAGATTTCAGCATGCTAAAGCCAGATAGGTGTGTTGTAAAAAAAAAAAACCTTGCTGTATTTGCTGGATAGCACGGATAAGAAATGGACCCACTTCTGCTCACAGTGGTTTATTTTATTTTTTATTTTTTGTTGTTTTAGTTATTTTCATGTTATTTTAGTTTTGTTTATTTAGAAGAGAAGAGTTACAAAGTAAAGAATGGAATGAGAGTGACACGGGCGTAGAGGTCTGACATAGTTCATTTTGCTAAGACCTAGTCTCTTTGAGGAAACTCAGGCTATTATTTTCATTATTATTATACAGGATTTATATAATACCAATGGTTTGCACAGTACTTTACAAAATAAAGGAGGATGGAACACATACAATAACATTCAATACAAAATCATTACAAGGTCCCTGCTCTTACTGGTAAGAATTTGCAATCCAAGAGACAGTTACCATGTAGGATTGTTTTAAGACAACTGCCACATAAGACCTCCTCAGACTATATCACTTTACTTTTTAACATGCACAATACATATAACAGCTACAAGAAACATTAATTTCTGTTACTATGGAACACTTTATTAGATTGGCCAAGAATGATATAGAATTTCGGGAGAATGTCTACAGCAGCATACATCATACCCCTACCCATTCACCTGGGGAAAAAAAAGTCAAACACACTACAGGTTTTTTAAAATAATTTATAAATCAGCTCCGGGGATCTTCTTTTGACTTTCTTCTCCACACTGTTCGGCCTCTTCTGCCGGCTCCTCCGCTATCTTCTTCCAGCTCTTTTGCTAGCGATGGCCCTGGGTTCTGCGTCGTCTTCTTCCCTCTTCTCTTCCTGCGATGTTGACACAACGCTCTCTCCAGCTGTAATACCGTGTGAGCACTTATATAGGCATGGGGCGTGGTCACCGGGTGATGTCACACAGCGACCTGCCCCTTATGACATCAAGTCCCGGGGCATGCTGGGACTGTGACATACAGCAGGAGAAAGTGTCGTGTCAACATCACAGGAAGAGAAGGTGAGAAGACGACGCAGAAGCTCGGGCCACCGCTAGCAAAAGAGCTGGAAGAAGATAGTGGAGGAGCCGGCAGAAGAACCGGAGAGAGGGAGAAGAGGCCGGAAGGCAGGAGAAGAGGCCGGATAGTGCAGAGAAGAGGCTGAACAGCACGGAGAAATCGGAAGAAGACCCCTGAAGTCGGAAGAAGACCCCCGGAGCTGATTTATAAATTACTTTAAAAACCTGTAGTGTGTTTTTTTATTGACCCTTTTTTCCCCAGGTGAATGGGTAGGGGTATAATCTACCCCATACTCATTCACATAGGGTGGGGGGCCGGGATCTGGGGGCCCCCTTATTAAAGGCGGCTCTCAGATTCCAATAAGCCCCCTGCCCGTAGACCCGACGACCAATGGCCAGGGTTGTCGGGAAGAGGCCCTTGTCCTCATCAACATGGGGACAAGGTGCTTCAGGGTGGGGGGGCCGCAGGGCGCACCCCTTCCTCAAAGCACCCACCCCCCATGTTGAGGGCATGTGGCCTGGTATGGTTCAGGAGGGGGGGGGACGTTCGCTCATCCCCACCCCTTTTCCTGACCGGCTGGGCTGCGTGCTCGGATAAGGGTCTGGTATGGATTTTGTGGAGACCCCCATGCTGTTTTTTTTGGCGTAGGGGTTCCCCTTAAAATCCATACCAGACCTAAGGGCCTGGTATGCCCTTGGAGGGGAACCCATGCCATTTTTTTATTTAAAATTTAGCGTGGATTTTCCCCTCGAAAGCTGATTATTCTGTGATTGGCCACGGCCAAAGTCGCCTGGCCTGGGGGCGACAAAGTCATGTTGTAAGTCGTGTTGAAGTCACGCTGTTATTCATACACAAGTTGTGTTCAAGTTATCTCCTTAGACTACATGCACATTAGTGCATTTGCCTAAGCAGCATAAAGACACCGATTTACCAACATCAAATCCACTTTGCACAACAAGTGCCCTATGTAGTGCAGTCGCTTTAGATCTGAGGGGAAGATCTGAAATGAGGAGAAGCTCTGCTGATTTTTTCCATATAATCGTGTACAAGCAAAAATGCTGTTTTTTAATTTTGCTTGCCTATCCCCCTCAGATCTACAGCGACTGCACTTCCAAGTGCACTTGTAGTGACAAGTGGATTTGCCTTTAGTAAATCAATCCCACTGTGTATCTTTGGTGTGCAGGATGTCCTAAAGCTGCCTATTAACATGAATGGGTAAAGGCAATGTTATGCAGCTATTTGCGTAAAATAGCGCACAAGCACACACATAATGCAAACACAAGCGAAAAATACTACACAAAGCACAAGGTGTGTTTGATGCATTACGTCTGTGTGTGCTACTGTATGTAAATTTTGCACCCACCTCTATCCCTAACAGTATATAACTAAAGCATCTCTTGGGGAAGGCACATTTGCCAAGGAGCGCACATTTGGTGTGGGGGCATTTCTATAAGTGGGAGCACTTCTGATTCTGCACTTCAGAGAATGAACACAAGAAAAAACTTTTAAAACAACCACACAGACTGCAGGTGACCTTGTTTACACCTTCAGCTCTTTCTCCTTGTAACATGCACTCTGCACTTTCTACCACTCTTTCTGACAGTGTCCTTTATTCTTAACCAATTCTCCTTCACCCCTCTTCTCAACCCCACAGCTTATATATATCACCTTCACCTCTGTCCTCTCCTTATTACTGCTCCAACTCCTGCTAATTCTACATCCACACTCACAAAAAGGGCAAGTATAAATTCATATAAATCATACTCCCACATTACCTCTCTCACCCTTCTGCTTCTCCTAACCTCTGGAGAATTATCCCCAGACCTTGGGCTTCCATTTAACTGTAGTCAATGCACCCATTACCCTACACCCCGCAATCCATACAATTTAGTTCCCATTTCTCTTCTTCCCAAGACCAGACACCCATTCTCTTACTCCCTTTGGCATGCCCACTGTCTAAAAAAACTTTCCTTTCTCCATTACCTTTTTTATCGCTAACTCAATTAATCTATTCGCCATTACCGAAACCTGGCTTCATGAATCCGGCACTGCGTCTTCTGCTGCCCTATCCCATGGTGATATTCTCTGGACTCACTCCCCCAGATCCCAGATCCTATTCGGACACCAGGCGCCTGAATTCCAGTGGGGGGTAGGGGGTGTATTTGAAGCACCCAGATGTGTTAGAGCCCACTCAGATGTGTTAGAAAACGGAAAGAATATTCGCTTTTCTAACACTGCACCACAGTGCCAATCAGGAGGCATGGATCTAATACCCGTCACCCGATTGGCTGAAGGCACCTGCACTGTGATTGGATGCCTAGCAGAAGAAAGACAAGGCAAATGGAGGACACAGGAGCTGCCGCTGTCACCCGCTGCTCATCTCACAGCTCATCGGATGACCTGTTGCCTGATCCCCTACCAAGATGAGGTAAGTGCCTATCAGTCAGCGGGTGAGCAGGGGGGGTATATGATGGGCTCAGTGGCTGTATTTGATGGGGTCAGTGACTGTATTTGACGGCCACTGCCCTCTGTCACTCTCCTCATTTGAGGCACACTGTATTCATCTTTTCTCTTCAGTTTCTCTAAGGATAGCTCTGATCTGCCGCCCCCCTGGACTGGTATCAACCTTTCTTGAGGACTTCTCTGCCTAGCTACCCTACTTTCCCTCTTCCGAAATCCCCACAATTATTCTCGGTGACTTTAATATCCCCATTAATACTAACACTCCTGCTACGTCCACATTTTGCAGTCTAACCTCCTCCTTTGACCCGAAGCAATGGATGCATGCTTCTACTCACTCTTAGGGCAATACCCTTGACCTTGTTTTCTCCAACCAATGCACTTCGTGCAACCTCTCTGACTATACATTCCCTCTCTCTGAACACTACCTTATTAGTTGCACTCTTTCCCTCCCCTCCACGTCCTCTCCCTCCAACCACTTAACAGTTACCCATAGAAACCTACGCCATCTCAACCCTTCTCTTCTGTACTCTGCTACCGACCACCTCTATGGCAAAATCTCACCCCTATCCTGTACTGACCTAGCCACTTCTGTCTACAACGCTTCAATTCTAGCCTCACTGGACACACTGGCCCCACTCACTACACACAGAATTAGGCTTCAACCCCTACAACCTTGGCAAACAGATGATACTAGAAGTCGAAAAAAACATAGCCGTGCTCATGAGCGCCTGTGGTGCAAGACTAATGCCGTGTACACGGTCGGATTTTCCAACGGAAAATGTGTGATCGGTTTGTCTTGTCGGAAAATCCGATCATGTGTAGGCTCCATCAGACTTTTTCCGTCTGAATTTCCGACACACAAAGTTTGAGAGCTGGATCTAAAATTTTCCGACAACAAAACCCAATCACTTAAAATCTGATGTGCGCGTGTAGACAATTCCGACGGACAAAGTGTCACACATGCTCAGAATAAATTATGAGACAAAAACTATTGGCTACAGGTCAGTTTATAGTCTCGTCGTACGCGTTCTACGTCACTGCGTTCAGAACGATTGGATTTTCATGACAACTTTGTGCGACTGTATGTATGCTAGACAAGTTTGGGCCAAAATCCATCAGAAAAAAATCAGATGGATTTTGTCGTCGGAAAGTCCGACCGCGTGTACAGGGCATAAGTCTCAGAAAGATTTCAGCCACTATAAATCTGCCCTCTAAAAATGCAATTTCAGCCTCCTCACTGCCAAGCAGACCTATTTTATCACTCTCAATAACAACTTATCATCCATCAAATCTTCTCTACCTTCAACTCTCTACTTTGTCCCCCACTGCCTCCACCCACTAACTCACTCGTTCCCAGGAGATCACCAATCACTTCAAACAGAAGATTGATACAATTTGCAAGGAGATCTCTGAAATTCAGCTACCCTCCACGCTTTACACTTCATGCCCACAGGTACAATCATTACTTCCCTCTTTCAACCCCACCACTATAGATCCTGTTCCCTCGCAAATGCTACGTTTACCCTCTCTGGCTCTAATCAAAACCATCTAACCCACATCTTCAATTTCTCTTCTGGCATCTTCCCCAACTCTCTAAAACATGTACTAGTAAGCCCCATACTGAAAAAGCCCTCACTTGACTCAATCAATCTTAACAACCTACTCCCCATACGCCAAGGTCCTCGGTGCAATACTGGACTCTGAACCCTCCTTTAAGCCCCACATTCAATCACTGTCCAAATATTGCCGCCTCAACTGCCACATCTACAAAATACGCCCCTTTTTAACTAAGGTCACAACAAGACTCTTAAATCACTCCCTGGTCATCTCTCATCTCGACTACTGCAACTCGCTTCTCATTGGCTTACCTTTACATAGTCTATCCCCCCTTACATTCATCATGAATGCGGTTGCCAGACACTCATCCACATTACCAATCGTTCTGTGTCTGCTACTCCTCTCTGCCAATCCCTCCACTGGCTTCCACGCACCCAACAAATTAAATTTAAAATACTGACAACTACTTACATCGCCATCCACAATTTAGCTCCAGCTACATCACTAGCCTAGTATCAAAATACCAACCTAATCATTCTCTTCATTCCTCCCAAGACTTCTCTAGCTCCCTCATCACCTCCTCCCATGCTAGCATCCAGGACTTTTCCAGAGCCCCTCCAATCCTATGGAACTCATTACCCCAATCTGTCCGATTATCTCCTACTCTATTCTATTCATTTTTAAACGATAAATGAAAACCCTCCACCTCAGAGAAGCCTATCCTACCCACACCTACCAACTGTATGTCTATTTTCTCCATCAGCTCTGCCCCCCCCCCCCCCACACTTGACCCTCCCTCTAGATTGTAAGTGCCAATAAACAGGGCCCTCTGATTCCTCCTGTATTGAATTGTATTGTACCTGTACTGTCTGCCCCCATCTTGTAAAGCGCAGCGCAAACTGTTGGAGCTATATAAATCCTGTATAATAATAATAATTTTGGCATATAGTGGTGTACAGCCACCTTTGCCCATGCATGGGTGGCTGTATGCAGCACTAGGACAAGCGCATGTAGCCTTAAAGTTTTCCTTGGAGAGGGAGGGGGGCTAGCATTATAGTGCTGTGGAACAGAAGTATTTAGTAGGGCTATCCTATAATAAAACCACATGACCAACCTTTCTATGAAAATACAAGCAATGTCCTACTCAAATAATACATTATGTATACGTGCTCCAAGCTATACTTTACACTACAATCATTATATGTACTTACTAAAAGCAATTGACAGTATTATATATAGTTACTAAAAGCCATACATTCTTTTTATGTATGTGTACTATGAGCAATTTATTATACATAAGAGTTACTTCAAGTAATACATTGTAGGTAACACAAGCAATAGATCACATTTACTACATAAAACAATAATTATAACTAATTATAGGTAGTAAATTGGACATAATAATTGTAAGGATGTAGATCATTTTTAAATGCAATACATTTCATATAAGTGGAAAATAAGGAGTTAGAGGATGTGTAAAGTTTAAAAGAATTATTTTAAGGGTCAGGTTAAGTGTTAGCCTCCATTGACATCTGTGAGATTTTTTGACGGTCTCTTGCACAACAAGAGAAATCCCATCTTTTCCTTCAGTGCCTGTCCACAGCTATGTGATCTTGACGCGTCAGCTTTTGAAAATGCTTCATATCTTTCTTTGGTGTGACTTGGTGCAATTTTGGCCCCAAAGACTACTAGACATGCATCAAAAATGCACATTCATCAGTTTTAGATGCATTTTTTATGTTTTTCTTTGCCATAACAGTGTTTTTTTCCCCCTAGACCAGCCATTTCAACCTTTTTTTTTTACCCTTGAGGAACCCTTGGAATAATTATCAGGTCTTGGGTAACCCCTGCTAAAGCCAATGTATTGGGGGTCAGTGGAAAAATGTCTATTACACGGTTCAGCAGTGGGAAGTGCCTTAGTGGTCAGAATGCCACACTTACAGTTAGCTAAAATCATCATTGAAGTCACGGTGATGACTATACGTGAACTGGCCCATTAATGGTATTTCTTCCAGCGTGATTACAAGCATAGGTCTTGTTGTCCTGTCAGCAGCTGGTCTGGCAGTATTGGTATGGCGCTTCAATTTCCAAAGCTATTTTTCTACTTATCTCAGATAGGAGATATTGCTTGTCATTAGCCAAACCAAAAATGCATGAAGCATAAAAAGGCATGAAAACATAAAAATAAATAAAAAAATGCAGCAAAAGTAGTACACAAAATGCATGAAAAACACAGACAGGCGTAGCAAAAGGCTTAAGGTTTGGGTAAGGATAGAGTTAATGCCTAGATGCAGCAAAAACGAAAAAAAGAAAAATCTGAAAAAGGGACATAACTTGCAGTCAGTAGCATGTGTTTTTGTTCCGATTCCTCTTCTGTTAGTAATCCTCCTTTGTCCTGATGAGAACCTGTGGCAGTCCTTTAGTTGTTGCTGCATTGGGAGATCATGACAGAGGGGGGTGAGGTGGGTCAGGACAGAGGAGAATTATCGCTAAAATAAGAGGAATAAGCAAAGAAACCAATCCTACTGACTAAAAAGCCAGCCATCGATGGTCTGAATCCCTGCTGAACCGGCCCAAGATTCAAGCAATCTACGGGCAGGCTGACTGTACCCAAGTTGATTCACTGACTGACTTGGGTACAACTAGCATATCTAAATTTTACATGTGATTACCGCCAGTGGCTATAGCTGCTAGCAATAATCACTGTGTTTTCCCAGTAGGGACAGCTCCCTGCACCCCCTTCCTCCCCCCCCATCAAGATAACACAATAGTTCCATGGGGCTGATTCTCCTGTCAACATTGACTGTGTTGATAGGGAAATCAAGAGATTTTACTTGGTTGCAGGAAAGAAAAAATGGCATCATATATGTGCTGTCTAAGTTACAGTGCCTTGAAAAAGTATTCATATCTCTTGAAATTTTCCACATTTTGCATTGTTACACCCAAAAACCTAAATGTATTTTATTGGTATTTTATGTGATAGGCCAACACAAAGTGACACATAATCTTGAAGTGAAAGGAAAATGATAAATGGTTTTCAACATTTTTTACAGATAAATATCTTTAAAGTGTGGCATGCATTTGTAACTAACAACTAGTGGAACCAATTGCCTTCAGAAGTCCACCGTGTGATTTATTTCAGTATAAATACAGATGTTCTGTGAAGCCCTCAGAGGTTTGTTAGAGAACCTTAGTGTCAAACAGCATCATAATGGCCAAGGAACACACCAGACAGGTCAGAGAAGATTAAAGCAGGATTAGGTTTTAAAAAAAGATCCCAAGCTTTGAACATCTCTCGGAGCACTGTTCAATCCATCATCCAAAAATGGAAAGAGTATGGCACAACTGCAAACCTACCAAGACATGGCCATCTATCTAAACTGACATGCCGAGCAAGGAGAGCATTAATCAGAGAAGCAGCCAAGAGGCCCATGGTAACTCTGGAGGAACTGCAGAGATCCACAGCTCAGGTGGGAGAATCTGTCCACAGGACAACTATTAGTCATGCACTCCACAAATCTGGCCTTTATGGAAGTGTGGCAAGAAGAAAGCCATTGTTGAAAGCAAGCCATAAGAAGTCCTAATTGCAGTTTGCGGGAAGCCATGTGGGGGACACAGCAAACATGTGGAAGAAGGTGCTCTGGTCAGATGAGACCAAAATGTAACTAATTGGCCTAAAAGCAAAACATTATGTATGGAAGAAAATTGACGCTGCACATCACCCTGAACACACCATCCCCACCGTGAAACATGGTGGTGGCTGCAGCATGCTGTGGGGATGCTTTTCTTCAGCAGGGACAGGGAAGCTGGTCAGAGCTGACAGGAAGCTGGAAGCAGCCAAATACAGGGCAATCTTAGAAGAAAACCTGCAAAATACTTGACTGGGGCAGGGGTTCGCCTTCCAGCAGGACAACGACCCTAAACATACAGCCAGAGCTGCAATGGAATGGTTTAGATCATAGCATATTCATGTGTTAGAATGGCCCAGACAAAGTCCAGACCTAAATCCAATTGAGAATCTGTGGCAAGACTTGAAAATTGCTGTTCATAGACGCTCTCCATCCAATCGAGCTATTTTGCAAAGAAGCGGCAACAATGTCACTCTCTAGATGTACAAAGCTGGTAGAGACACCCAAAAAGACTTGCAGCTGTGTAATTGTAGCAAAAAGTGGTTCTTCACAGTATTAATGGGGGGCTGGGGGTGCTATACAAATGCATGCCACACTTTTCATATATTTATTTGTGGAAAAATTTGGAAAACCATTTATCATTTTCCTTCCACTTCACAATTATGTGCCACTTTGTGTTGGTCTATAACATAAAATCCCAATAAAATACATTAATGTTTTTGGTTGTAACACGACAACATGTGGAAAATTTCAAGGAGTATGAATACTTTTTCAAAGCACTGTATGTCCCTTTTGCTGATTTTTATATTTTTGCTTTTAGCTGAACTTTAAGGCTTTAAGTGACAGGGTCAAGGACATGGACAGATTTGATAGGTTTGTTTTACCACCTAAAACTTTGAGCTGAGAAATAGAGCTGCTCTTACAATGCCGAAAATCAATCTACCAACCATTTTTGAGAGTAGAACACAATTTATAAGATTTCAAGCGTAGAACATCACACAGCAATTAAAAAGATACCAGGAACTGCCACTCCAGTGTGTAATAAATACATAGCAATATTGTGTCCTCCTATAATTTGCTTAGCATCGATTCTCCAAAAGCCCAATTTCACAACTCAATGATTTATTTAGGAATATATGAATTCTATAAAGCGATGTATAGCGGCTGAAGTCAGACAATGACATATTTGTGTGTGTGAGAGTAAATACTTAACCCCTCGCTCCCGGGGTCAGAGGTCGGGGCAGAGGTGTGAAATTGGGGTCTTCACCTATTTGATCAACAGCTGTCTTTCACAGAACTGGATGAATACAGAGTATATCCTCAAACCCTTCTCCAGAGGGGGGCATATCACATCCAGTGTCAGCCAGGTTCTCAGTTATTATCTATCCACAGGATTCCCCAACCTCTCACTTAAAGGAAAATGTGCTGAGAGAAATGAGTAGGCTGCCATTGTGAACCATCTACTATCAGTTCTATCTGCCTATCTGTCTATGGCTTCATTACTTTCTGCAGCGCTGACTTGTTGCAGGATTTAAAAAAAAAAATGTTAAAAAAAAAAAAAAAAATGTTTAAAAAAAAAAAAAAAAAAGTGTTGGGGACTTCTCCTTGTTTCTGCAAGTAGGGCATTTATATAAAACCTTTATCATAAAAGAAAAAAATATATTTCTGCAACTGCTTAAATGAGTAGTGATAAGCAGAGTTTGGCTTTAAATTGTTAGTCGTTTATGTAAAGTCCATTTAAATCTACTATTCCATCTAACACTACCCTCTTTAATGATTGACAATGCTGTTGCCCAAGGGTGGCTACGTGTTTTCCTCTATTAAACAGTGGAGGAGTGAATGCAGTCACCCTTAGCCCACGTACACACGGTCGGAGATTTTGCCAACCAAATCCGTCGTATTTTGCCTGTCGGATTTAGTCCGACGGATTGTGTCCGAAACTGTTGCATACACACGGTCGGGCCAAGTTGGCGAAAAATCCGATCTTTCAGAACGTGATGACGTAATTTCGTTACGATGGGACTACATTCAGGCTAGTAGCCAATAGCTTTGATGTAGGAATTTGATCTGAGCATGCGTGGCACTTGGTCCGATGAAAATGCTCTACACATGATCGGATTAGGTCCGTCCAGCCCAGTTGGTCGGGAAATCTTTCCAACATGTTGTAAAATTGGGTCGGACGGAGATTCGGACGGAATCAGTCCGATGCATACCACACACAGTCGGATTATCTGATGACACGGTCCGATAAGACTCATTCCGACAGATCCTCCGACCGTGTGTACAAGGGCTAAGACAGGAGGTGTGTTACTGGCCAAACACCAGATGAAAATAAAGGAATAAAAACTTAAAAAAAAAAAGAAGAAAATAAAACTAAGGCAGACACCATATCCAATGATTAGTAAGCTACAACATGTTAAATTTTTGTTTTTGTGATTTAGTTACGCCTAAAAGTGGAACTTCCTCTTTAAACAATCCTCGACCCTTACATGCCACATTTGGCATGTCATTTTTTTGGGAGGGGAGTGTGTACCATTTTTTGGGGGGACTTCCTGTCCCACTTCCTGCTTCCTACTCACGCCCTAGGCGACCCCTCCCTGCCAGCAATCTTCTGGGACACAACTCAGGTCCCAGAAGATCGGCTGGCCAATAGGATAGCGCAGCATGACTTGCGCATCCGCAGTGCACGCCCTCCTGGTAATGCCGTCATGGTAACTGTGGGCACCTGGCTGTGACAGCTTACGGCTTCCTGGCCGGGTGCCCACCATTACCATGACGGCATCGAGGAGAGGCGGAGGAGAGGAGCAAGGCTCCATCGCTGGACCGTGGGGCAGGTAAGTGTCGGTTTAGCAGCTATGCTTTTTGTAGCTGTTGACTTTTAATAATCTAAAAAACAGGTGGAACTAACCTTTCAGTTGTAACTATATATACATACATGGGGGCAGCCTAATGTTTTTTTCCTTCATGGTGGGGTAGATGTACATTATTTTTATTTAAAAAAAAAAAGGATTCTTGCAAGGCATAAATTATAATGATAGTTCTAGGCTCAGCACAGCTGCCATATTTTATGGATAAACAGTGGGAAATTGATGCATAGCTTTGCCATTTTAAAACTGTAACATGGCTCCATCACTGGGTCACTGATGGGAAAGAGGACTGATGATATTGGATGCCGATACATACAGTGAGGGAAAATAGTAGTTGATCCCCAGCTGATTTTGTACGTTTGCCCACTGACAAAAAAATTATCAGTCTATAATATTAATGGTAGGTTTTTTTTAACAGTGAGAGGCAGAATAGCAATAAACAAATACAGAAAAACGCATTTTAAAAAGGTTATAAATTTGCATTTGCAGGAGTGAAATAAGTATTTGACAGTTTCGCAAAACATGGACTTAGTACTTGGTGGCAAAACCCTTGTTGGCAATCACAGAGGTCAGGCTTTCCTTGTAGCTGGCCACCAGGTTTGCACACATCACAGGAGGGTTTTAATTCTACTCCAAGTCATTAGGGTTTCCAGGCTGACGTTTAGTAACTCGAACCTTCAGCTTCCTCCACATATTTTCTATGGGATTAAGGTCTGGAGACTGGCTAAGTCACTCCAGGACCTTAATGTGCTTTTTCTTGAGCTACACCCTTGCTGCCTTGGTATTTTGGGTCATTGTCACGCTAGAAGACCCATCCATGACCCATTTTCAATGCCCTGGCTGAGGGAAGGAGGTTCTCAACCAAGGTGGTACATGGTCCATCATCCCTTTGATGCGGTGAAATTGTCCTGTCCCCTTAGCAGAAAAACACCCCCAAAGCCTAATGTCTCAACCTCCATGTTTGACGGTGGGGATGGTGTTCTTGGGGTCATAGGCAGCATTCCTCCCTCCTCCAAACATGGCGAGATGAGTTGATGCCAAAGAGCTCAATTTTGGTCTCATCTGACAACAACACTTTCATCCTGTTCTCCTTTGAATCATTCAGATGTTCATTAGCAAACTTCAGACGTGCCTGTACATGTGCTTTCTTGAGCAGGGGGACCTTGCGGGCGCTGCAGGATTTCAGTCCTTCACGGCTTAGTGTGTTACCAAATGTTTTCTTGGGGACTATGGTCCCAGCTGCCTTGAGATCATTGACAAGATTCTCCCGTGTTGTTCTGGGCTTATTCCTCACCGTTCTCATGATCATTGAAACTCCACGAGGTGAGATCTTGCATGGAGCCCCAGACCGAGGGAGATTGACGGTTATTTTGGGTTTCTTCCAATTGCAAATAATCGTACCAACTGTTGTCACCCTCTCTTACCAAGCTGCTTGGCGATGGTCTTATAGCCCATTCCAGCCTTGTGTAGGTCTACAAACTTGTCCCTGACAGCCTTGGGCAGCTCTTTGGTCTTGGTCATGGTGAAGAGATTAGAATCGGATTGCTTCTGTGGACAGGTGTCTTTTATACAGGTAACGAGCTGAGATTAGGAGCACTCCCTTTAACCACTTCAGCCCTGGAAGATTTGGCTGCTCAATGACCAGGCAATTTTTGCAACACATTACTGCGTTGTTTAACTGACAATTGTGTGGTCGTGCGACGTTGTATCCAAACAAAATTGGCATCCTTTTTTCCCCCCAACAATAGAGCTTTCTTTTGGTAGTATTTGATCATCTCTGCGTTTTTTTTTTTTTTTTGCGCTATAAACAAAGAAAATGGAGTGCTGTGAACAAGGCTTATCGCCGAAACTAGTCTGCTGCTGACTGTACTCACTGTGAAGGCTTGAAAATAAATACGCTTGATGTTATGGAGTTACCTGCTGCTTCTTTTACTCGATGACCGTTTGTCTATTGGTGTGTGGGAGGACACCTCAGCTTGGACACCCTGACTGCAAACTTCCAAAGTAAGACTTTGTTTCCCACTGCTCTGAGCCAAACAATCTTTAATCAAATAAAAAAAGGAGCAACAATTTTGAAGAAAAAAAAAAAACACAATATTTTGTACTTTTTGCAATAACATCCTCAATTTTTTATTTTTTTTCAAAGCCAATTTTTTCCTCAGTTTAGGCTGATATGTACTCTTCTACATATTTTTGGTAATAAAAATCACAATAAGCGTATATTGATTGGTTTGTGCAAAAAGTTATAGCATCTACTAAATAGGGAAAAGGTTTTATTATTATTTTTTTTTACTAGTAATGGTGGTAATCTGCGATTTTTATTGGGACTGCGACATTATGGCGGACAGATCGGACACTTTTGACACATTTTTGAGACCACTGACATTTATACAGTGATCAGTGCTATAAAAATGCACTGGATTACTGTGTAAATGTCACTGGCAGGGAAGGGGTTAACACTAGGGGGCGATCAAGGAGTTAACTGTGTTCCCTAGGGAGTGATTCTAACTGTGGGGGGAGGGGACTGACTGAGTGAGGAGAGCGATTGTTGTTTATATTTGGTATGAACAACAGATCGCTCTCCTCACCCCTGACAGCATGGAGATCTGTCTATTTGCATTAAAAGATCTCCGTTCTGTCTCTGTGTGGAGCGATTTTGGGTGCCCGTCGGTCATTGCGACCTCCGGCCATGTGCATTGGCTCCGGCGTTGCGCACGCTCCCCCTAGTGGTCAAAAGGCAAACTGACGTAGAGTTATGTCCACCCAGGGGAGCCAACCTACTGCGGTACAACTACGGCGGCTGGCCGGGAACAGGTTAAAGTGGTTGTAAACCCTTACAACACACTTTGACCTACAGGTAAGCCTAGATTAAGGCTTACCAGTAGGTCCGAGAAATATCTCCTAAACCTATACGGTTTAGGAGATATTTGCCCGAAGACAGGCACCGCTGTCTACGGCGCATGCGCCGTAGACAGCGGCGCGCAGGCGCACTGAGTGCAGCATTTTCAACAACGGAGCTGCCGCGCGTGTCAGCTCCCGTGCGCATGCGCGGGAGTGACGTCATCGCAGCTTCACCGAATGACAGCGGCAGAGCTGCGAGACCCCACAGAGAAGATGGATGCACCGGACTACAGGGGACAGCGGTGACATCGCTGGCTCCTGTGTCAGGTAAGTGACACATAATGGACTACTATGCGATGCACAGTAGCCCATTATGCTTTGCCTTTGCAGGGAATGAAAGAGGAAGTAAACTCATCAGGGTTTACTTCCTCTTTAAGAGCTAGAAATCTTTCTGATTAATAGAGGATCAAATACTTATTTCACTAACTAAAATGCAAATCAAACTAATTTATATTTTTTTTTTAAATGTGTTTTTCTGGATATATTGTTGTTATTCTGCCTCTCACTGTTAAAATAATCCTACCATTAAAATTATAGACTGATTATTTGTCAGTGGGCAAACCTACAAAATCAGCAGGGGATCAAATACTTTACCTGTACCTCTTGTTAGTAATCAGCGAATTGCAGCTTAAGTAGTTTTTTTTAAAGACATGCTGAGCTTTCTGTAGATAACTAGATATACTTTAAGTGTATCTAGAGGAAAAGTTTATTTGGCTTCAGAAACAGCAGGGAAGATTTAGAACCTGGATCACATTTTTATTGCTGTCCGTGTCCCCAGCTAGAGAGATTCATCCCTCTTTGTCCTGTGCTCATCATCACAGGGCAAAAATGGACGGTAAATCCAATTTTTTTAGATGCCACCAGAACAGGAATAGAGTGGAAATCTTCCAGTAGGGACACTTGTCCTGGTGACAACTGTCATTTCCCTAATTTTGGAGAGATTTCCACTAACTTCCTGTTGCGTCTATAGGACAGTAAGTGAAGAGAAATCTCCTCCATGGGATGAGGTTGTAAACAAAAAAATAAATAAATAAAATACTGTTCTATCCAAAGAATACTGAATTTGGCTTTAGATATACTTTAAATGTATATTCCAGTCAAACAATTTCAGTTTAAGGTCCACTTTAAAAGAAATCTGAGGTCACAGTATGCATTTTAATTTGATAACATCAGCATCTTTAATTTCAATAGTTTTTATTGTTATAAAAGTTGTACAATCAGCAACTGACATCACAGAATTGCATTGTATGGTTGTCAATACATGTGAAGCTTGTACTGCATACAAGCGCATGTTCCAGTATATAGATACAGTGGTCAGCAGCTTCTGGACATATTATACGCTTTACATAAAATTATTCATAACTTGAAATAACTTGGGTTAGAACTTAAATCAAGAACAAAAGGAAACAGTATTGTGTTGTAGGCCGACACTAACTTAAAATGAAGAGGGAAATAAGGAGAAAACTGTAATGTTGCACAAGTCGGTTCAAACGAAAATCAATCTTTATGGTTGGAGTACCATATATACCAGCTGGAACATCTGGTTCTCACTTTTTGGTAATTACCTTGGGTTGCTGCAAACATTAGTTCATAGGTAGCGTGAGTATTGGTTGTCTCAACTACTTCTTTAAACATGGGAGGCTTAGAGTCTTTCCAGTGGCGCATTATTGCCAATCTGGTAAACATCAGCATCTTTATCATAACAATACAGTTTTTTTTTTCACAGTCCAATATAATCTTACTTGAAAAATCTCCTTGGGTGCTGCCTGTCTTCTGGCCATCTCCTCTCACAACTTTCTGTATTCCCTGCATGCTTTGCAGCTTCCTCTCTGTTTACGTTCCATTTCTAAGGACTACATATCCCATGGTACCTTGCTGCCTGTAAGCAGCGATTCCTGCACTAACTGTGCCTCCCCAAAAACTCCTCCTCTCAGCACCTCTGCAGTTCAGAAGGCAGGCTCTGTGAAATGTGTGACATAGTAATGCCTGCTCAAAGGACATAGCACTCAAGGAAGTATGTGTGTGAGGATCCTTGCAAAGCAAATGTATAAACTTGAAGATTATTCACATAAATAGGAGAAGGCTATAAATAATTGGCATACAATGTGGTAGTGCGTTAGTTCAACTTTTCATTTGTTCTGAAAAGGTGAATATTTTAAGCACAGATGCTACTAAAATGCATTGCTGGTTCACTGACCAATGACGTTTCTTTGCCATTTTTAAATTTGCACAATAGTGCAGCTTGGATGCCAATGTCAATTGGTAAAACCTAGTAAAATTGGAAGCAGGTGCCTATTTTCATTCTGTTTCTAATTCTTTTTTTTTACATTTAGGAGAATTATAAAAAAAAATTCAGGAAAGAAAATACTATTTGAATGAAGACCAATTAGAAGCTGATCAATGATTGTTCCAGAATAACAGTTTTTGTTGCTTCTTCCTTTCAGGATAATCTTTGTGCACATTTCCTCATCATGAAATATCGGGAAGCATAACCACCAGTGAATACATTTTCATTTATAACAGCATTATTAATATTCAACAGTTTTCCACAGCACAACTGTTTTCTTTTGTTTCTCCTTTTTCTTCAATCTGTGATTCATTTCCTTGCTGTTCATATTTGTCAAGTTTTTTTTTTAATGACCTTCAAAAATGTCATGCAATCAGTGAAAGAAGGCGCCGCTCTCCCAACCAGCCAGTGTGACACAACAACAAAGAACGGCTTCAGCCTACATGTCTCCGACAAAAAACGACACCCCTGATGCATTTTGCCCCACCCACCAGGCCACCAGCTGCTACACTTACCCCATCCATGGTGGGCAATCAGAGGTAGCTCCCCCGGATCTCCTCCACGGGCATCATGAGCAGTGTCTCCTTCCCCTGCTTGGTGGCTTTTGTCTCCTCCCTCCACCTCGGCAGCCAATCAGAACGCTTCTCCTTTCAGACAATTGGGAAATGGGTCTCAGACCCGCGTTTCCTGATAGGCAGAGAGGCAATTGGGTGTACGGATTGCGAATGTTCATTCGCTATTCTCACACACCTGGGTGGGCTCCGAGCGCATTCTCGGCGCCTCGAGCCCACCCTATTTTGAAGCCTATGGCTCTAATCAGAGCTTCAAAAAAAACACCCACCCTGTATTGGAATCCATACACCCAGCATCCTGAAAGGGGTCCAACACACGGATAGGAGAGTGGCAGCTATGGATAGGGGAGGCGGTGCCTGTGCGCCCTTAATGGAAGGTAAGTATTCAATATGTTCCTTTACAGGATGATTGGTTGGTTGCAGATTGTGAACCAAGGGTCACATCAAGAAGGGGTGGGGTAGAACTAGCGACATAGTCACATTAAGTTAAGGAAAAGGTAGGGTAAGCGAAAGGATCACTTTAATCTCTTGCCAACCGCATATAAGCAATGTGAGGAAATACCTCAGTAGCGGGTTGTGTGTGACCCCCTGGATGAGTCAGAACATAAGCATGCACTTATGTGTCCACAGTGTCCTGAGGTCGAGTGCTGAGAGTGTGCTCACTGTGTACTTCCAGCACACTGACCAAGCTGTTACCCACAGTTTCGGTCATGACTCCTGTTGGCTCACAATCATGTGACTGCTGTAAGACAATCACAGTTTTCACATTATAGAGAAGCTGTGCAACTTCCCGATCATGTAACCACTGGTAAGGGATTAAAATATAGATTTTTGTCTCTTAACCTCTTGCCGTCCGCACTATAGCCAAATGACGGCCGATCACTGGCTTATCTGCAAGGGACATCGGTCTCGAAGAGGAAGAGGCAATTCTGCCTCATCTGTGCCACCAGTACCCCCAGCCAGTGCCCAGCAGTGCCACCTATCAATGCCCACCAGTGGTGGCAATCAGTGCCACCTAGCAGTGCTTGCCTATCAGGGTAACCAGTGCCCGTCACTGCCGCCTCATCAGCGTACATCAATGAAGGAAAAAAATACCTGTTTGCAAAATGTTATAACAAAATATAAAACATTTTTTTAAAAATTCGGTCTTTTTAAATTGTTTTAGTAAAAAATAAACTGCAGAGGTGATAAAATACCACCAAAATAAAGCTCTATTTGTGGGAAAAGAATGATAAAAATTAAATTTGGGTACAGTGTAGTATGACCGCGCAATTGTCATTCAAAGTGCATCAGCGCCGAAATCTGAAACTTGGTCTGGACAGGAGGGGGGTTTAAGTGCCCAATAAGCAAGTGGTAAAGTATTTGTAAACTCAAATATATTCTTACCCTGGGATAAGACACACCGCTATTCATTTATTTAGGAAATGCCATTTTAAACAATCTCTAAAATAGCTTTTATTCTAGTTCAGGAAGTCGCATGACCACTTTCCTCTCTGCTCTGTACAGCGCGGGGTTAATCCCCAGAGCGTTATGTTCTGGTGATGTTAGGGTATAAACTTTCTCCACATGCTGTTTACACTGTTAATTAAGATTTTCCCATGGGCACTGCTGCCATTTATGCCATTTATGCAGGGGGGGGGGGGGGGGGGTGAAGCCCCATAGCAAAACATGAGTAAATTTGTAATGATTAACCACTTCAATACGGGGCCTATTCTGGCACTCCTCTCCTACACGTAAAGATCATAATTTGTTTGCTAGAAAATTACTCAGAACCCACAAATATTATATTATATATATATATTATATTTTTTTAGCAGACACCCTAGGGAATAAAATGGCGGTCATTGCAACTTTTTATCTCGCACAGTATTTGCGCAACAATTTTTCAAACGCATTTTTTTTGGATAAAATAAAAACGTTTCATGATTTAAAAAAATAACAAAACCGTAAAGTTAGCTTTATATTTTTATTATAATTTTTTTATTATTATTTTTTTGTATAATTTGAGAGATGATGTTACACCGAGTAAATAGATACCTAACATGTCACGCTTTAAAATTGCACACACTCAAGGAATGACGCCAAACTTCAGTACTTAAAAATCTCCATACGCTTTAAAATGTTTTATAGGTTACATATTGAGAGTTACAGAGGAGTTCTAGAGCTAGAATTGTTGCTTGCGCTCTAACGCAAGTGGCGATACCTCACATGTGTAGTTTGAATGGCGTTTACATATGTGGGCGGGACTAGCGTATGCGTTTGCTTCTGAGCGCAAGCTACTGGGAACAGGGGCGTTTTAAAAAACAATTTTTTTTATTTTATTTTACTTTATTTTTAAAAACTTTTTTTTTTTGATCACTTTTATTCCTATTACAAGGAATGTAAACATCCCTTGTAATGGGAATCATTTATGACAGGTCCTCTTTATGGAGAGATGTGGGGTCAATAAGACCCCCACATCTCTCCTCCAGGCTGGAAAGCATGAGATCGTGAAAAAAAATTCACAGATCCCATGCTGACAGCCGCTATCGCAGCTTTGTTTCCTTCGGGAACCTGACGGTCATAGAGATGACTGGTGACCATCGTCTCTATCGTCATCATCCAGCACCAGGCGATTCTTTCTCCGGTCCCCGATGGCATGGGAGAGCCCGGAGAAGCACCGAATAGCGGCAGGAGGGGTGGATGTCCCCTCCCGTCTCCTGTAAGAACGATCAAACGGCGGAACTGCCACTATGATCGTTCTTATGGTGCACAGAATCGCCGGCTGAAAACAAAGATATTTGAATGATGCCTGTGGCTGCTAGCATCATTCAGATATTCCCACTGAAAGTCCAGGACGTCGTATGTCGGCCGTGGGCGGGAAGTGGTTAAGCACAAGATGTATGTGTGAAACACGTCTACGTGACCACAGTTTGGCGTCTTTGATGTTATCTTTGTAAAACAAAATAAAAGGCAAATCGAAAGTTCTGGATGTGCAGCCATTTCTTTCTTCTTTCCAAGTCCCCACGGAGGCGGGTCAGGGCTAGCACTCTGCAAGATACTCCAATCAGCCTTATCGTTATACATCTGGAGCAGTTAATTTTCTTGAGAAAATTTGGCTTACTTGCAACTAAGCATGCATACTGTGGTGGTAAAACTGCGGAACCTGAATGAAGAAGTCAAATGACTGTCAGGGTCAACAGTTATTTTATCAGATTATTATGGCTGCTTTACTGGTTTTTCATTTTTATTTTTACAGAAACATTAAAGAACATTTGATCATGTGTGCTCGATCAGCTGAATAAAGAGAGAGTGGGTAATTGGAACTCTCTTTCACATCAAGTTCATGTGGAGGGGTACATTTGTGGCACAAGGACAGTTGAAGTGTTCTTAGACTGTGGATGGCTGCCAGCTCGTGACAGGCTAAAAGTAACTCTGTGGAAGGCAAAGACAGAAGGAGAGCAGCGCCATCTAAGTGCAGCATTATTAAGACATGTTATTCCGTAAGGCTGGGTTCACACTGCTGCGGGGGGAGATCCGGATGTGACTCGCACCGCAAATCACATCCGATCTCCGTAGTGATGCGAGTTCAGCCATACAGATAGTATGGCTAAATTCGCATCGCTCCTGCAGCAAACTCGCACGGGACCCTTTTTTTGGTCCGCAACAGAATCGGATCGCATGGGGGTTCACACCATGCGATCCGATTCCTGTACGAGTCAGCAGATCACACTGCGATATGCGGACGGATCTGGGGGTGTCATTAACATATCATTGACACTCCCAGCCGTCCGCATAGGGCAGTGTGAACTGCCGGCGGGAGTAATGCGATGCGGGAAAACGCAGCGGATTTGCGGCGTTCCCGCATCGCAGCGGTGTGAACCCGGCCTAAAAGACAATTGGTAACTTGAAAGCCTGATGAAGGAGCACGCGTTCTCCGACCGCACGCTCCTCCCCGCTCTCTCCCCAACAAGAAGTGACGTACACCGCTGTCTGTGAGCCGTCCTGAGTGTCTGGAAGCGCTGGGAACCACCGGTGTCCATGTACCCATCAGCTGCCTCTTCACCAGTGAGAAGATAGTCTTCCACCCCAGCGGATTAATCACATTATTAATCCCACATGCGCTGACATCTCATACATCTTGTGAGTTACCAATTGTCTTTTATGAACTAAAATGTCTTAATAATACTGCACTTAGATGGTGTTGCTCTCCTGTCTCAGCCACATGAAAGAGCCTGCCATATTAATTCCATAATTTTAGGCAAATGTGGTGGTAATGCTTGGCCAGTGGAAGGCTATCTATTTTCCAATTGCTTTGGCCATGAAGTGAAAAAATAGGTTCACTTAACTTCCACCTTGTCCAACAGCACTTCACAGTCACGGGAGTACACATACTTTTGCTCTCCTGTGACCCAAAATAAGCCAATAGCAGGCTATTGCCCACTATCAGTAGACGGGACAGAGCTGCTCCAGGCTCTGAAAGGATCCCAACAATATCGTCAGGATTTACCCAGCTGCCTGATTGACAGGTGGCTCCGCCTCTTAATGTGCGGTTGAGAGCCAAAACTGGCGGTGCCTGCCCCCTCCCCTGCTTGGTGCTCCAGTGTACATAAGATCGATGCTGCATCCACCTAGATGAGTAGGAATGTGTTTTTTTTAATCCCACATGCAATACTTCCCTTATGGCTGCGTGTGGTCAAGAGATGAGCTTGGGCGTGTTATTTGGAGATAATAAATTATATATATTTGTGGCCCCAAATGAATCCCCGAGCACCACTCAGGGCTAAGGATGAGCTCAGGAGGGTTATTTGGATATATCGTATTTATCGGTGTATAACACGCACCTTCACTTTAAAGAGGACGTTTCAGGAAGAAAAAATAATAAAGAATAAAGATAAAGAATAAAGAACTGTAAAGCAAAATGAGGGTCAGGGCCCATCAATGCAGCCTAATCAGTGCCCATCTGCAGCCTCACAAGTGCCATGAATGCACCCTTACCATTGATATGAATGCAGCCTCACCATTGCATAAATGAAACCTCACCACTGACATGAATGAAGCCTCACCACTGACATGAATGAAGCCTCACCACTGACATGAATGAAGCCTCACCACTGACATGAATGAAGCCTCACCACTGACATGAATGAAGCCTCACCACTGACATGAATGAAGCCTCACCACTGACATGAATGAAGCCTCACCACTGACATGAATGAAGCCTCACCACTGACATGAATGAAGCCTCACCATTGACATGAATGAAGCCTCACCATTGACATGAATGAAGCCTCACCATTGACATGAATGAAGCCTCACCATTGACATGAATGAAGCCTCACCATTGACATGAATGAAGCCTCACCCTTGACATGAATGAAGCCTCACCCTTGACATGAATGAAGCCTCACCCTTGACATGAATGAAGCCTCACCCTTGACATGAATGAAGCCTCACCCTTGACATGAATGAAGCCTCACCCTTGACATGAATGAAGCCTCACCCTTGACATGAATGAAGCCTCACCCTTGACATGAATGAAGCCTCACTCTTGACATGAATGAAGCCTCACTCTTGACATGAATGAAGCCTCACTCTTGACATGAATGAAGCCTCACCATTGACATGAATGAAGCCTCACCATTGACATGAATGAAGCCTCACCATTGACATGAATACAGCCTCACCATTGACATGAATACAGCCTCACCATTGACATGAATACAGCCTCACCATTGCATGAATGAAGCCTCAACACTGACATGAATGAAGCCTCACCATTGACACGAATGCAGCCTCATCATTGCATGAATGCAGCCTCACCATTGACATGAATGAAGCCTCACCATTGACATGAATGAAGCCTCACCATTGACATGAATGAAGCCTCACCACTGACATGAATGAAGCCTCACCACTGACATGAATGAAGCCTCACCACTGACATGAATGAAGCCTCACCACTGACATGAATGAAGCCTCACCACTAACATGAAGCCTCATCATTGCAGAATGCAGCCTCACCATTACATGAATGCAGCCTGAAATGCAGCCTGAAATGCAGCCTCACCATTGCATGAATGCAACCTTACCATTACCATCAGTGCAGCCTGATTGATGCTCATCTGCGACTTGGATGGGACAGGGAAGGGGTCGGGACGAGTGCCAACAGAATACATACAGGCGAATCTCCTGTTTTCTCAGAGGCCTCTTTAATACAGTCCTATGATTTATAGAACAGTCATCCAATGGCAGACCAGGAAACAGGATTTCCGATTACAGAGGCCATTGTATGTATTCTGTCTGCACTAATCCCGCCCCCTCCCTGGCACATATATATACATAAATATGGGTATATATCTTTTTTTTGTTTCAAACATTTTATTAAAGTATAAGAAGTATCACATTACAATATCAGCCAGGTTCATGCATTACTGATACAATACAATATGCCAAGTACAATCACAGTCGGGAATATCATCCATCAGATAATAACATCAAGTTTGTAAAGAAATACAATCGGAGTCAAACAGTATCATTATCAGAAGCATTTATATGTTTATATCTTCATCAACTGAGTCATATAAGTCAGGTTAAGGTGGGATGTGGAGTAGGGGGTCAAGGGTAACAACACGGGGCGAATTAACTAAAGAAGGTCTCGGGAACCCGATTACCACTGGGAGTATTATGTGTATCTTTCAACCATCCACCCCTTACGGGAACTCGCTGTGGATGGGAAAGACACACTGTAGGAGACCTATCGGAGGTAGGACAGGATTGTTGAACATCACTGCATGGAGTCATAAACCGCTTATTTCGTGTTATGAAGGATTAGGTACAGAGAGGTTGGAATAAGCAAAAAGTTTTTAACTTAGGGGTTATGAGGGAGAAGTAGGAGGGGAGGGCAAGTGAGGAAGATAAAAGGGGTGTTTAAAGTGCCAGGGGTGACGGAGTCACGGAGGTGTAGGATGTCTCCGGTCAGAATGAGAAGGAGATGTAGTAGAAGTTGATCGAAAGTGTATCCAGCAAGACCAAATTTGGGTAAATTTATCATGTTTGTCATGTGATTGAAAAATGAGTCTTTCCATTTCTTCAGTCCTATTAATCTGTCGGTACCAGTCTTCCAAAGTGGGGGTTAATTTTGACTTCCACCATCTGGGAATGCACTGTGTAGCTGCGTTAAACAAATGTAGAATTAGTGAGCGTTTATAGCTGCGGAAAGGAATGGGAGTGTGATGTAAGAGGTATTGGGCTGGGGAGAATTCTAGTTGATAAGTCATTATTTGAGTGATTTGGTCGTGAACTTTTTTCCAAAATGTTTGTATTGCCGGGCAGTCCCACCAGATGTGGAGAAAGGAGCCTACCGCTGAGTCACATCGCCAACACACTGGGGGTATATATCTTTTATGGCCCCCACATCGCTCAGGGATTTGATGAGGGCCACAAAAGATATATATATATATATATATATATATATATATATATATTTTGTGAGGGGTTAGCTCGGCAGCGGGTGTGTGTGACCCCCTGGATGGGTTCACAACACAAAATCAGGCACAGCAGACAGCGTTGTAGGTGCAAAAAAACAAAAGAAGCGGTTTATTTATGCTACATGCAGTGATACATATAACAGCCAAACAAAAATAAAACATGAAAATAAATCCTGGTCAGCTCGACCTCTAACTACACACTTAGATTCCCTGTCTAACAACTGAGTGCAGCCTTGTGCTGCACCAGTCCCTGTCTCTGTTGTAGAGGTTTGCCACACAGGCGTTAACTCACCGCACAGAACAGGTGTCACACTCCCCAGTCTATACAACACAAAACTGGTTCCAGGATGGAGCATCTCCCTAAGCATGCTGGGGTTTTTTGTAGAGGTCTTAATGAGCCCACTTACTTCAGCTGGGCTCATTAACTCTTCCCCTCTAGTTGTACAAGTCTGCATAAAGCCTGAATCTAGGGCACACATATTTCCCATCCTGGATACAACCAGGTGACTTTACCTGCCTGCTGACACAATATATATATATATATATATATATATATATATAGGCAAATTACCAGTGGGGCCATTTGAAACCAGAACGCGGGCTGCATTTGGCCCACGTGCCAGACTTTGAACAATACTGTGATATATGTTATAAGATAATAATTTATTACCTATTTATGTGAAATTACTGGTTTGAAGTTATAACATCAAACTTCAGTAATTTGTCCATTTAAGCCACCTGCTTGAGTACAGTTTTTGAAACTATAGCACATTAGCTTAAAAATAATATATGATAATAATTTGGGGTTTGGAATATTACAGTTTGTGGATTTCTGAAAGGGAAGGGGGGAGAATTTTGGAAATAGGGCTAAATAGGTGAAGTTTTGTTTTAATGAGGAGGACCTATCAGGATGATAGAGATTCTATGTAAATTATATGGGACATTGAGTTATATGCCGCCGTTTGCCTTTGCCGTGGTCAGACTGCTCTAGGTGTGGCCACAGGTTGCAAATTTCGGTTTGTATGTCAGCCTGCTGAGGATGGAGGAGCTGACTAATGAATTAAGTCATTTTTATTTAATAATGCCGCACAGTGAAGGAAATTATTTGCAAAGACTCTTGGTTGCAAAGACCCATCCTGACCTTGTGTCATGGTGGCACAGTTAGCTGCACAGTCCTCGTGGGTTAATTGCCAGGTCATTCTGCAATGCTCTCCAAAAAAACAACAGGAAGAAAAGCTCTATGTCTAGGCAAGCGTTTCTTTTTATTTTTGTTTGCAGAGAATATCATACCTATTAAAGAACTCCAGGCAAAACAACATCCAGTAAAAAAAAAAAACATCAAGTGGAAAGCTATTTACTTTAGTCTGCCATTTATTTCTGTATCCACTCTATGGGTGAAAAGGTGATGCTTTGCTGGTTGTGGGGCCTGTAAACTGTACATTCTGATTTCTAAATGAGGCTCATATAGTATTTCTAGAACTTCACATTGAATGTGACCTATACTCAGGTGTTAAATTAGATCTAACCCAATCACTAAAATCTACTAAATCAACTAAAGTTGTTTTTAGTCTTTTAACCACTTGCAAACCGCCCACCGTATATTTACTGCAGCAGGGTGGCCACTCTGCGCCAGATCCTGTACCTAGTATGTGATCTGACATTTCTGGGTCCGGTTGCACACACGCCGCCGGTGAGCCACTCCCACTGTGATCACACATAGCAGGAGCCCAGCAGTGGGTACCACGTCTATGTCCACTGGCAGAATGACAATCTGCCTATTTAAACAAGGCAGAGTGTCGTTCTGTCAGAAGTGAAGTTATTGGATCCTGAGTTACTGCAAAGCAGGAACACTGATCTTTGCCTTACCCTAGTCAAAGCACCTCCCCCACAGTGAGTTAGCACAAGTCTAGGCACACAGTTAACCGTTTGATCGCCCGTTAACCCCTTCCCAGCTAGTGTCAGTACAGAGACAGAGCATATTTATTAACACTGATCACAGTATTAGCGTCACTGGTCCCCAAAAAGTGTCAGTTATGTGTCTGATTTGTCCACCACAATGTCGCAGTCCCGCTATAGGTTACAAGTAAATAAATAAAAATATTGCATAGTTTGTGGAGGCTATAACTTTTGTGCTAACCAATCAATATACGCTTAATGGGATTTTTTTTTACCAAAAAATATGTAGCAGAATACATATTGGCTTAAACTGATGAAGAAATTTGATTTTTTTTTTTTTTTTTTTTTTTTATTGGGCATGTTTTATAGCAGAAAGAAAAATATATTTTTTTTTTCAAAATTGCCAGTTTTTTTGTTTATAGCACAAAAAATAGAAAACCGCAGAGGTGATCAAATACCACCAAAAGAAAGCTATATTTGTGAGAAAAAAGGACAAAGATTTTATTTGGGTACAGTGTCACACAACTGTCAGTTAAAGTAACGCAGTAAAAATGTCCTGGTCATGAAGAAGGGTAAATCTTCCGGAGTTCACGTGGTTAAAATCTACAACTTTTATTAAAGTAATACCTGGTGATCCTGTCTTGTTCAAACATTTCAAGTTATGGGGTAACCACCATCTCCCAGTTATGCTGTAGTGTCATCATCATTTCACATGCTTCCCTGGTGGAGACCACAAGGGCTATACAGAAAGTATTTAAAAAGTGGGCATAACTTTTTTTATTGACTGTGTTGCCCTCTAGTGTGCTACTAGTGGCAGTGCAGGCAAATTTATGTTATGACTCATGGTAAACTTTGTGAGTCAGAAATTGGGTCAAATTACTGCAGGTCAGGCTGTATGGCTCTACAGAGGCATGTATCTGATACTTCCCCCTGGATCTGAAAGTTTGGAGAAACTTCTTGAAGTTATTGGGTGGAGGCCAGGAAGACCTGATCTGAATGCTTAAGGGAATCTGCCCAATCCCCAGGCAGAATGTCCTGACAGGGTGGATGGATCAGCCCTTAAATAAGATAGAGACTGCCCAGCAAGGGAGTTTGGTGAAAGATGGAGTGCTGAGGAGTCTGTCTAGCCTAGGAGGGAACTTGTTCCTATCCATTATTTCAGTCAAGTTGGGCATCCCATAACCTCTGTACACAATCCAAGTGATCGCCCCTAATTAAAGTGGGTGTAAACCCTTTTTTTTTTTTTTTTTTTTTTTTAAGACAAAAGGCTTGTAACTTGTACAGTATAGGATTTCATGTCATCTGTGCCCAGTCTTTCCAAGAAGAGTTAATCCAGCTCTGAGCAATCCGCTTATCTTTTTTCAGTGAGATAAAAACATACAGAGAAATAACAGTCAGTTTCCCCCCCCCCCCCCCCCCCCGCTGTGAGAGACAGGTGATTTACATATCTCATGCATGAGCCTTAGAGAGGCATTATGTGCAAATCCCATCCCCCTCCTTTCTTCGCCAGCTCACACATAGCTCTACACAATTGTTCCTCTGTACACAGGAGTGACATGGGGCCATGAGTGCATCAGCTTCTTCACAGAACACGCTCTGCCACTCCGGTGCCTGCACTTTAGTCTACCCTGGCACGAGGCTTGTCCTCATAATGCTGGCTGGCCAGGGGAGTGAGTGTAGTGGTAGACGGAGGAGTCCTCTGATGTCACAACTCCGCCCACTGAGCGCCGGACAGCAGATCCAGCCACAGATTCGGCAATATTGCAGGGTCCCATGCAGCTAAAGGGGTGAATTATGACAGATAAGGATATATCCTTCTAGATATAGAGAGATATTTGGGATCAGATGGCGCAAAGAATCAGTCACTGTATAGTCTCTATTTGAGTATGAGTATTTTAAATGTCAATAACAATAGCATTTGTAATAATATAGGAGAAGCACCGTCGGCAGCAACAGCCTTGAGAGGAGAAGCAGGGCTCTCTAAAGAATTCGAAAACACAAAAAACAGGGAGAAGGTGCGCCAGACTAAGTGCAATATAAACGATAAAGTATTTATTAAAATAAAAAACATACGGCCAAATGGCTACTCACAAAGGTCAGAGTGATTTAGGCATGTAAATTAGATAGGGATGTATCCATGTCTCAATCCGGTCCACGGGGTTTGCAGAGCTGATGGAGTATAAAAGCAGACAGGGGGGACGACAATAGGCTTGCCTCTGTGTTCCAAAAGCCGATTTGGAGCAGCACCTCTGTATTTCTAATAGTTTTCATCGGTTTCCAGCTTTGTTAAGCGTCCGGATGGTCGGATGGCCGGAACCGGAAGTGCGTTCCAGCGTGGAACGCAAGCTCTGGGATCCGGAAGTGACGCGTGGGCCAATCAGAAGACGCGTTTCACAACTTCAGTTGTTTCCTCAGTTCCTCAGGAAACAACTGAAGTTGTGAAACGCGTCTTCTGATTGGCCCACGCGTCACTTCCGGATCCCAGAGCTTGCGTTCCACGCTGGAACGCACTTCCGGTTCCGGCCATCCGACCATCCGGACGCTTAACAAAGCTGGAAACCGATGAAAACTATTAGAAATACAGAGGTGCTGCTCCAAATCAGCTTTTGGAACACAGAGGCAAGCCTATTGTCGTCCCCCCTGTCTGCTTTTATACTCCATCAGCTCTGCAAACCCCGTGGACCGGATTGAGACATGGATACATCCCTATCTAATTTACATGCCTAAATCACTCTGACCTTTGTGAGTAGCCATTTGGCCGTATGTTTTTTATTTTAATAAATACTTTATCGTTTATACTGCACTTAGTCTGGCGCACCTTCTCCCTGTTTTTTGTGTTTTCGAATCCTTCTAGATATGCCCTATGTTAGTAGATAAGAAACTATGACAGTGGGTTTACATCCACTTTAAGCAATAAAACAAAGCTCCAAGACTGTTTCTTGGATGCGAGGGAAAAATGCTTGTTGTCTGGCTGTGTAGGAGAATGGGAACTATGTACCAGCAGCTCTTGCAGGGTGTTACTACATTACATTGGTCGTTAAAATTTCATATGTTGGTAGAACACCTCTTCCTCTATAGTAACTCTTTTTTCATTGCAGGTAAATAATGCATTCCAAGAAGAAGCAACATGCCGTCACTGAGTTCTTGATGAAGGAGGGGTGCAGGCTTTTGGACATTCAAAGAAGGCTACAGAATGTTTATTGAGACGTTACCATTGACAAGAGCAATATCAGTGGTGATTCTTGTAAATTAAGTAATCTACATAAAATCTCTGTAGCCTTCCTTGGATGTCAGACAGCCATTCTTCAAGAACTCAATGATGGCACATTGCTTCTGCTTGGAGTCCATTATTTACCTGCAATGAAAAAGAAGAAGGTGTTACTATAGAGGAAGAGTTACTCTACCAAGGACCTGTGTACAGTAAATTAATAAAAAAGTTATGTCCACTTTTGCATTACTTTCTGTACAGTCCCCTTACAATCATCTGTGCTGACGCACGTTATATAGACAACGTCCACCATTGTCATTATCAGGAAGCCAGTCCAGAGCAACGATGTACAGCTGATTCTGGAGTTAGTTTGTGTAGACGGCCAAAGGCTTAAGAGGCTGAATCAACATCACTGAGATACAAAATAGGATAAAAAGGTAAATAGTATTTGATTCCAATATTTTGTTATGATACTGCCTACAAAACAGATCTCAGATGTGGACAGGGCCCTTTACTGCTGGACAGTATTAATAGCAACATAAGGTCAACTGGTATCCTCTTCACCACTGATCATGTGCCTGCTGCTTATAAAGAGTATAAAGACCTGCGCAAGTAGAACAAAAGGCAAAACTTTATTCATGTTGGATAGAGTAAAGAAGGGAAGTTAAACCCTTGTCAGGTTCTGTATTTCCCTTTACTTCGTGCCCTATAGTTAAACAAGAAGTGAGAAGAAATACCTCCAAAGGACCTCCAAGGTCATCAGAAGTGTCCCCATTGGAAGGTTTACCCCACTTTTAGTTCTCTGTTCTGAAGACAACCCAAAAGTTGTGATTTTCTTGTATGATCACTTTTGATGATAACGATAAACAGGACAAATAGAGAGGGTGACTCTCCCTAACTGGTGCACAGACAGCAGTAAAACCCAGACAGGTGTTCTAAAACCTCTCCAACACTAAGAAAAAAATTGTCTTTAGTTTTAGTTTATTTTATTTATAATTTGATTTTGTTAACTGCAAAACAACTTTTATTCCTGGAAATACACCATGGAGAAATGAAGCTTAAAGGCCATTTGAACTTTCAGTTTTGACCAGCTAAATACATTCCAGGTGCATCAAAATTAAAAGCGTGTGAATAATTGGAGAAAATGTGTGCATCCTGGATAAAAGTTGTATGCGAAAACGTCGTTTCCTGCCAGCATGCTACAGATACGGACCCTTGCTTTCTCGGTGTGGAAGCAGAGATCTCTTTGTAGAAGTCAGTCACACCCCCTGCTGTGTCAGAACTAAAACTCCCCAACCATCATCCAACGCTATTTGCTCAGTAAAGGATCTATTTATTCAAAAGTACAGTGTGGAGAGCAAGCAGAGTCTTACCCAGGAATTAAATTGCCTCTAAAAACACAAGGGTAATTTTCCAGATCCTATTCCCTACATTTTAAACCCTGATGAAGGGGGCCCTTTTCATCTAATTACTAAATGTAATGTTGCATAAAACTGATCTGGACAATAATTCCTCAGGATGGTTTTGTATACGTGACAGGGAAATTGCATATTTCATATTTTCTTAAAGTTATCTAATTGGCGCATAATATCTAATCATGAATTCTAAACCTTTTTAAGGGGCCATACGTGACATATAAGGATGGTTACTTTAGTTGACTTTATGCTATAGGAATGTCATTGTAAACTGATTATATGGACAAGCCAGCCCACTTATCTCCTTTCAGGAACGTGACATTTTCCTTAGAAGGTCAATTTATTCCAGTGGGGGTGAGTGGGTAATTTCCTTACATGCAATTCCTAAATATACCACAGGAAAAGCTTGCAATAACTCTTTTACCTCAGAACTGCCATCAGGCATGAGGCTGATCCTCAGCAACATGCCATATAATGGGAGGGATCCATGGCAGGAACAGCATCTTTAGTTCAGTATTCTTGTTATATTTTCTAATCTTATCTGTATCCCTCATTACTTTTATTAAACGTTATACTAAGCCCCCTTTCCCACTACATCGCCCTTTGCGTCGGCGGTAAAACGCCGCTATTTTTAGCGGCGTTTTATCGCCGGATTTGGGGCGCATTTCGGACGCTAGCGGGGCGCTTTTACACCCGCTAGCGGCTGCGAAAGGGTTAAAACCGCCGGCAATGCGCCGCAATAGCGGCGTTTTGCCGGCGGTATTACAGCGCTGCCCCATTGATTTCAATGGGGAGCAGCGGTGGAGGAGCGGTAAACACACCGCTCCTTCGCCGCTCAAAAGAAGCTGCTGGCAGGACTTTTTTCTGACGTCCTGCCAGCGCACCGCTGTAGTGTGAAAGCCCTCGGGGCTTTCACACTACGAACAATGGTGCAGCTTCTTTAGGGCGGATTGCAGGCGCTATTTCTAACGCTGTAGCGCCTGCAAAACGCCCTGGTGTGAAAGGGGTGTTCAAGAGGAACTGCAGTCTGATAACATAATTTGGAATAAAAACAAGCTTCCCTCCAACCACTTTGCATATTATTTTAGATATACTGCGATTCTGCACTTTCCAAATATGCTGCAGAAATCTTCCTCCACTGAGTCTGGCTGCAGCCATTTTAACTGTGGGCAGCTGAAGCTGCTGCCTGTCCACTTCCTGGATTTACACAGATACACACCTTCAGCTCTGCAGCTCTCATTAGCCCTCCTATGACTCACCCCCCATCCCTTCCTGGCAAACTCTGATGTGAGAGTGAGAGAGAGAGAGCTGTGCATGATGTCATAAGCCTAAGCTAATGACCAGACAAGAAACAGGAAGTGGGTTGTAGAAGGTATTTACTAGCAGTTTTTTTTTTTTTTATATCCAAAGTTAAATCAACAAGGGCAAAAGATTTAATAGATGGAAAGATGAAAAGAATACTGAAGTTCAGTTTTAACCACTTGCTGACCGCTGCATGCTGATATACGCTGGCGCAATGGCAGTGGTGGGCAAATGGGCAGACCTGTACGTCCCCTTTAATTGGCTAGGTTAGTGGGCACATGCCACGTACAGCATGACAATGCCCGCGGGCCTGCCGGACTCTATGTCAGCTGGTGTCCTGGCGATCGTGTAACAGAGCCGCAGAACGGGATCTTGAATAACATTCGCAGTTGCCTTCCTGTTGCGGCTTGCTGTCTACAGGTTCTCTTTAATATGAACCAATGTCAATTTTAGAATACATTTAGCAATAATTCAACTTGGACTAAACAAAGCTTTTTAGTTTGATCAAGAATACTTTACCAGAAATCAAAAAAAAAAGGGGAAAAAACAAAACAAAAAACAATTACCTAAGTTCTTTGCGCCGCGGAACAAAAGCTTAAATCAATAATCAATTCTCTGCTACTAATAAAAATGCACTTAAACTTTATGCGCTCGTGACCTTCTCAGTTGCCGGCCTGCCAGGGAAGAATATCAGACATTTACATGAAGAGAGACATTGTGTATTCAGAACAGATACGACAGGCCTCTCCATTGTCCTCAATTTATTCCCAGATTCTCATTCTGCATATTTCCTGTCTATAGTGCTTCCAGGCCTAATCACAAGATACATGGCTCTGAGAGGGAATGACTCCTTTGAGGTGGGTAATTGGCTACCAAGTGATATTCTGCTGCGCTGTTCGGATTAATGGCACTTGTGTATCAAACACTATATGAAAAGAGGGTCTCACAAATAACACAACTACCTTGCTTGAAAACTGTAAGGCAAAACTAATTATCCTACATTTATCTGAACAAAAGGCAGTACATTTGTTGTTCTTAAATGCTACAACTTCTACCACAGGGGTATTAAAGAGACACGCCGGACAGGAAGTAGAAAGTTCTTTTATCACTTTTAAGCACTCTAAAGCGACAGGAATATGTAGTCTGCCATTGCGGATTTACTTCTGAAAACATTTGCATAGAACAACCCTAAAGCCTAACTTCACGCCCCAATGTCCCTTTAAATAGTTAGTTTGGGATAAGCTGGCCTAACTTTACATTTCCTCTAGTAACAGGTTTGCCTGCCTTGGCTAAATACAGTATAAAGCTGGCTAAATACAGTATAAAGCGCTGTGTTTTGGTAGTGGGATGGGTAACCTCCCTTCCCACTTCCAGAACAAAATAATCAGGCTGATTGCTGCTCAGCTATTTACAGGAAGCTTTGTAATGTATGCCATGAATGAATGCAAAGCCTCCTCTGATTGGCTGAAGCAGAGGTCATGATGCCATCCGCCTGCCTCTTCCGCTTGGTTTGAGGGAGCGGGACTGAAAGTTCTCATCCCACTGCCAGAAAACAGCGCTGTATATTGTATGTAGCTGAGAATACATACTGCTAAAGTGTTACTAAACACAAAACATTAAAATCAGACTGTATATGCAGTAAATCATGCTTGTTATATTCACTGTGGGACCTAAGGGGTTAATCCTCTGCACTGTGTAAAAAGGCTGTTTGATTCGGTCTTCTCTAATCCTCATTTTCATCTGTCTCCAATCCATCTGCTGATAGAACAGAGCCCTAGGAGCCACTCTGCACATGCTCAGTTTGGTGTGTATTGCTAGAAGGTTTTTTCTTTTGGGAGGGTGCATGTGATCAGCACAGGGCCAATCAACACTGTTCAGACCAGTGGCGGCCTGCCCATAAGGGGCCCCCCTAATTCATGCACCCGGCCCCTAATCTACATGCAGGGCACCGGACACATGGATTACAATGTTTTTTTTTTTTTTTTAAGCACACAAGAACCGGAGGCTCCAATTGGCTTCAAAAAATGGTATGCTCGGGGCGCAGAGCACTGCATCCTGAGCCCACCCAGTTGTGCGACAATAGCAAATTAATATTCGCTATTGTCTTCCTGATTCTCCTCCCGGCCAATCAGGAAGCAGGATCCTCCAGGACTGCCCCCCCCGGCCATACACTGTAACCTCATGGCTGCATTAACGTCCATCTGGAGGGTGTTATTAGTTTGCCTCCTCCCCCCAAAATATTGAGAACCAGCAGCCACTGGTCCAGACAGAAATTCTGGGAGTCATGCAGCCGCATAGGTCAGTCAAAGGAGAATGACAAGTCCTCCTGCAAGCTTTAACCAGTGCTCAGCCGGGCACTGATAGAAGTCACAAGACTGCTATATACTTTTGATGAGAAAAGGTATTTAGCAGTTTATATTTGCTAAAGTAATTGCATTTCCATGTTCTGTGTACTGTGGGAGGCCAGATATAGTGAATGCAGGCTCCTGGGTTTAGTAACACTTTATTGCAGCACGTTCAGCAAGTGCTCATGTTAGTGCAATGAATCGTTTATTTGGGCCAGCTTGGGTTAAATGAACTATTTAAAGGGACATTAAACATGGAGCTATGATTTAAAGAAAGTCATAAGCCTCTGGGGTTAATTTTACTCCCAATTCCCTTTTACTTTGTTCATTCGGCTGACCTCAAATAACATACTCACCCGGCCTGAAAATCTAGAATTGTTCTGCAGTAATCCATTAAAAGCCGCAATACACCATGTCCCATGCTGCCATTTTATGTGCTGATGTCATCATGAGCCAGCTGTCTACTACAGGTCCTAGCATCCGGTCCTGATAATGTTATATTGTACATGTACAGTGTGTTCTGCATATCTTTGAAGCCTCCTGGGAAGCATGACATGGGCATTTCAGGAGGCTTCTGGCAGGGGCAACTTCATTTTTGCATAGGCGAGAAAGGTGCAGGCTGCACACCTTCTAAAGAATATGTAAACCCAACATTTCATAATCCTTATATGTACCTGCTGTACCATGCTCTTGTATAAAAAAAAACATCCTGTTCTCTATGCTTCCTTTGTGTGAAATCCCTAATGTTCCTGCCAGTCCCTCTGCGTTTCGATTAACAACTGACCACACTAAGCATGAGACCACGACATGGTCAGTTTTCTGGCTGTGAACCCAGTGTACTCTCCTCCAATAAGCAGGCACTGGGAAAATCACTGTGCTGCTTTTTCTCCTCTCTAAAATCCTTGCGCAGCTGAGAACAAACTATGTGATCACTTATCAAAAAATCCACAGCACTGTCTCTCTGGGTCACTTCCTGGCTGCACTAATTGGCCATGTTTGGTCTGAATGGACACCTGTATTCCATCCCCTTCTATTCAACCCTGCATCTAGGGATCTGTTGCCAGATTTTAAACTGATGCAATGCCAGTTTCCTTACCGTCTGCATTTTTTGGTTGTTGGAACATATATTCCCTGTCCAGCTATAACCCTATATTTTTTCATCTGAATGAATGAATGAACACTTTTACATATACATACAAAAATGTTGCCTGGTCTGATGAGTCTCGATGTCAGCTGCGCCATTCAGATGGTAGGGTCAGAATTTGGAGTAACCAACATGAAAGCATGGATCCATCCTGCCTTGTATAAACCAAAGCACAAATTAAGCTGGCAACTCGATAACTCCTTGGTAGCAACAGTACAGGCTGCTGGTGGTGTAATGGTGTGTGTGTTCTTTTCTTGGCACACTTTGGGTCCCTTTGTAACAATTAAGCATCGTTTAAACCCCACGGCCTACCTGAGTATTGTTGCTAACAATGTTCATCCCTTTATGAGTGTAGTGTATCTTCTGATGGCTCCTTCCAGCAGGATAATGCACCATGCCACAAAGCTCAAATCATCTCAAACTGGTTTATTGAACATGACAATGAGGTCATTGTACTCCAATGGCCTCCACAGTTACCCTGTCTCCATCCAATAGAGCACCTTTGGGATGTGGTGGAATGGGAGATTCGCATCATGGATGTGCAACCGACAAATCTGCAGCAATTGTGTGATGCTATCATGTCACTATGGACCAAAATCTCTGAGGAATGTTTCCAACACCTTGTTGAATCTATGCTATGAAGAATTAAGGCAGTTCTGAAGGCAAAAGGGGGTCCAACCCGGTACTAGCAAGGTGTACCTAATAAAGCGGCAGGTGGGCGTGTATATACATATACACACACCTTTAATTTCTATTGTAAACTGCATGGGTTGTTTTACAAGGTAAAGGTTCACATTTACTTTAAAAGGGGTTGTAAACCCTCAAGGTTTTTCACCTTAATGCATTCTATGCATTAAGTGAAAAACCTCCTGTGATGCAGCAGCCCCCAGAGCCCCCCTTTTACTAACCTGAACCCAGTCTTTCCAGCGACAAGGACAAGTACACCAGCTCCTGCGTGGATAGATTGATAGCATCGCAGCCATTGGCTTCCGCTGCTGTCAATCAAACCCAATGATGTGGGAGTCGGGGGGCTGGGCCGAGTCCTGCTGTCAATGGACACAGCAGCAAGATATGGGAGCGCGCCCGCACAAGTGCCCCGAGGGAGAGTGGATCTCCATCGGGGCACTTGAAAAGAGGAGGAGCCAGGAGCGCAGCTGAGGGATCTCAGAAGAGGAGGATCAGGGCCAAAGCCAACTGCACAGAGGAAGTAAGTAGAACATGTTTGTTTTTGTTTTGTTTTTAAAAATTAACCTCTACATATCCGTTAAAAAAAATGTAATTTTCCACAAAAACATTTATGATTTTCTAAGCGCAGGAGCTGGAGTAAAATATCTTAGACATAATTGGGAGTGAAGGTCTGCCTTACCCACCTCAATATCCCCATATAGAAAGAGTAAAATGAAGGAGAGGTTTTTTCATTTTTCTGAATTGACATCTTTAATCAGTGCTATAGAAAACACATGGGAGAGGCTAGGGTTCTCGTGGGAGAGGCCAGGGTTCTCGTGGGAGAGGCCAGGGTTCTCGTGGGAGAGGCCAGGGTTCTCGTGGGAGAGGCCAGGGTTCTCGTGGGAGAGGCCAGGGTTCTCGTGGGAGAGGCCAGGGTTCTCGTTCTCTGGATCAAGCTCTCCTTAGAGTATCTCGGTACATTGTGTTTCCTGCAAACCAGACTTTTTACAGTGAAGGAAGAGAGCGCAGAAAGTATGTAAAAACAGGCAGGAAGGAGGATTGCAGCAAAGATAAAAGTTGAATAATTTTTTAAAGAGGGTTTAAAGTGCCACTGAACACCAATAATTGTGGGATTACTTACAGATTCGGGGTGCGGGAGCTCTCACAATAAAATAAATAAAAGGGATGGAATGAAAGAAAAAAGGTTATTGTAAGCAATCCCAAAAGAAAGATATCTCAAAAATGATACAGCGTTGTATGACCTAGTAAGTCAAACTAGCACTCAAAACTCAAACATGGTCTGGTAATGAAGGGCTATACGCAGGCTAGTACTTAAAGACTAGTAGTCAAAGAGCATGTTAAGCTAAATACTAGTAAATGTGCACTGGTATAGTAAAGCAGGCACCAGTTGAGTCTCTGCACATTTGGCCAGCTTGCCTGCTGAGCCCAGGAGCTCTGAATATTGGGGTGCTTTTTTTATACAAATTTTGACCTACTTTAGTGAGCCACTTTAGTGGACAGACTTGCGCAGCCTTCTTCTGCCTACCGCACTGCACTATTGGTGAGTAGGGATGGGCGAGCAGTTCGGTCCGAGCATAAGTTCGGGCCGAACTTTCGCTGTTCGGACGTTCAAAGAACAACCCAACAAATGGCTCGTTCAACTCTTTGTTCTGCCCCCCGGACTGACCACAATGCATTGCAGCGCTAAACAGTGCATTGCATGCCTTGATTGGCTGGAGCAGTAAAAGTGTCAGCCAATCAGGGCACAGAGAATGGTCA
This sequence comes from Lithobates pipiens, assembly GCF_037356315.1. NCBI lineage: Eukaryota > Metazoa > Chordata > Amphibia > Anura > Ranidae > Lithobates > Lithobates pipiens. The sequence goes on from NW_027507787.1 coordinate 210,021,462, forward strand.
GGCCGTGTACACACGATCGGAATTAGTCAGAAAAAGCTCTGATGGTTTTCCCGACGGAATTTCAACGGAATTCGGCTCAAGCTGTCTTGCCTACACACAGTCACACCAAATTCCGATCGTTTATAACGCGGTGACGTACAACACATACGACGGTACTAGAAAAAGGAAGTTCAATAGCCAATAGCTTCTGTCTTAGTCGAATCTGAGCATGCGTGATTTTTGGCATGTCGGAATTGCATACACGCGATCAGAATTTTTGGCTGGCGGAAATTCAGACAGCTAAATTCCGATGGAGCATACATATGGTTGCATTTTCCAATGAAAAGCTCTCATCAGTCTTTTTCTGGACGGAATTCCGATCGTGTATACGCGGCAGAGTTATGATTGGACACTGTCATCAAGACTTTATCCAATCATGGCTCATTTCCGCCCCACAGTATAAAAGTATTCTTTCAATGGCAACCATTTTCAGTGTGATTTCAGCATGGAGAGAGATAGCACTAAACAGAGCACTGTTCTATTACTTAGTGTGCTATACTGTGCTATTTTGCTTCAATTGTCAGTGTAGAATATTAGTTTAGTTTAGTGTCAGTCTAGGGATAGTGTGAGTGTAGTGATTGAGACCGTGTCAGTAATCTTTACATTAGTGTATAGCTAGAGTTGGGACAGTTTAGATAGCGTCAGTGTACTGACGGTTGAACGCCGTCTATTTCATTGCGTTACTGCCAGTTTAACGCCATATAGTTTTGTGCGTTACTGCCAGTTTAATGCCATATAGTTTTGCGAAGGTTACTGCCAGTTTAACGCCATATAGTTCTGTGTGCGTTACTGTCAGTTTAGTGCCATATAGTTCTGTGCATCACTGTACGTTTGGCGTATTATATTGCAGTATATTATAATGTATCAGTGGAGTGTGTCTGTGTAGTGTGAGTACTCAAATTAAAGTGCACCAAACACCACTTTACATAGATTAAAGTCTACATACAGATTTCCACTTCTTATTAACAGTTGCTTATAAGCACTGCCCCATCCCTCCCAATAATATCTGGGAGGACAACAAGGAAAGGCATACGTTCCCTTGGCACTGTAAGGGGGTCAGCAACAAATGTGTCCACAGGCAAAAGGTGGTCATCAGTCCTCAGGCAGGGCTTAATTTCCTCTGTTTAGTGAGTTTAACCATGCTATCCAGCCATAGAATGCAGAGGAGGTGGTGGACTGGCTTACTAAACCTTCCTCATACTCCTCATCCTATGTCACGCAGGCAGAGACAAGTGTGCAGTCCCCTGCAGTTGCCAGAGTGGATTAACTTGCCTCCTTGACCACAAAGTCATTTTTCTGCACCTGTTTGACAGGTGCATATCATTGCAATTTTTTACAGCAAGGCCAATTCTTGCTTTCATCAAGATTACCTCTATAGGGTTCGGTGGGAAGGCGCCACCGACACCCAAAGATCAATTTTTACACACTTGTTACTTCTATCCAAAGTCAAGGTGACACTAGAATGTATCCAAATAATCTCTAATCGTGTTCCCAGTGCACTACATTGTGGCCTCATCATACACACTGGCTACCCAGCTCCCCCAGGGGAGGACCCGGCCCCTATAACCATTGTATGCCCAATTATTTGCATATAAGCCTTCAAAATGGGCACTTTTGATTTTTGGACCTTTGGGTCCCATTGACTTTAATGGGGTTCATTATTCGGGTCCGAACTGTCACGGTGTTCGAAAGTTCTGGTGCAAACCAAAGAGGGGTCTATTCGACCCATCCTTATTGGTGAATGATTTTGATAGACAACCTTGATGGGCAATAGCAAAGCACATGAGATGGGAAGGGGTGGAGCTCATCACCACAGCAGCTAGCTGAATCTTGCATACCGAACACCTTGGAACATAGGCCACTTATAATGGCCAGGCATTCAGCCGCCTGGTTGGTGCCTTATTTATCATACCAGTGAATCTTTACTATTGCTTTTTGACATTAGGTTTGCCTTAAATATGCCAAGTTTTGCAAATATTTGTGTACAGTTGCAATTTTTTGAATTTGCTGTAGCTACCTGGTCAAAAATTTAAACAAATGTACCATAAGTTTGGGAACTCTTATTACTCGATCCACTGGGATGACCTATTATGGGTTTCCAAAACTGATTAGATTAATTAAACCTCATTGCAAGTCAGGTGAAGACAAATCCAGAGCTTCAAAAAATTCGACCCCTTAGCTATACCCAACAGGCACAAGTTTTTCTAAAGAGCCAACTTATGATCAGAAAACAAAGATAGCTGACACTTACCAAGCAGAGGACAGCTATAAAATATATATTAATGCATTCTGCTCGTTTTCACTGTTGTTATGAAATGTAGGTTAGAGGGAAGGACACCTATGAACAAGAAAAATCTCAGAGGTCTTGCTTCCATCAGATGAATGTAATGATATGTCACTTTCACTAAACATAATGTCATGGCCAGTTTATAAATATAGCCAAACCTTACCAATGTACTACAACAAGCATGCAACATCTCTCACACTTCAGGTCGCTGAGTTTTGATGGTTATATCTTTCATCTCAGGGCCCCAAGAATGTGTATAGATAAACTGGTTGTATGCAGCCTAAATCAATGACAGTTTATCACTGCACCGTACCTTCCAAATTTGGGAGGCAATCCAATATAATACTAAGCAGCAGCTGATAATTTTGCTTCTTTCTATTTCTGGCTAAAACTCAGTGTTATAATCTGATATCATTATTTAGCATTACAATGGGTTACTATTCATTTTGAGATGCAACTAAATGCATTCATGAGAAATTATGTTATTTTTCAATAAGATCTGTTACACTGCAGCACACTGTGAAAAGGTCCTACATTCTGCATTTTGGCTGCACTAACCTGACATTCTTATCATCCAAATGAAATCCTCAAAATCTAACTGAACCCTTGCTGTTACTGTAATGCAGGCAGGCTGCATATACAGTAATAATATGCTGGCTATTTTAATTTTGTAAACAAAAACTAAAGCAGCAAGGTTTAACCTCCCTGGCATTAGTTATGTCCGATTTTTGCGTCACAAAGCGGTACATTGTTCTGCATGGAAATTTGGAGTTTTATTTTGTAGGCCTGCCTGTAATTCTTAGGAATAAGCGTACACGAGTACTGCGAGTGCACGTGGACTATGAGTACACGAGTGCTGCGAGTGCACGTGGACTGTATTGTTGAGTAATAATACCAGGAAGCTAGTTGTTTGTTAATTTTAGACAGGGTATAATCCCCAATACTCCTTAAATTAGTAGGTATGATGATCGGCGGGGTGTGGAGATGAGGATCGGTGTACATCTTGAGGTATGCAAGCGTTCCTTGATCATCCAGTCAAGGGCGAATACTGCTGTGCAAAACGTAAGCATGTTGTTTCCCTGGAAGCCCAGGTTCTGAATCTAGGGAAGCAACTGTCAGCACAGAGAAGACCCTCCATACTAAAGGAGAGCCAAGAATGTACCCAGCAGGTGCCGGCAGGGGCCAGCACAGAGGCGGATGGAGACAAGGAGGTGCATGCACTAGAAAAGAGTAGCTAGTAGATAGTGACAGTCAGGAAGGGTAGAGGGGAAAGCATCAGGGAGGCCGATCCTGGGCTGAAACATCCCAATAAGTATGCTCCATTGAGTGACATTGGGGAAATCAGTCAGGGACCAGCACTGCTGGAGCTGAGGGAATCCCCTAGCTGCCAGGGGAAGATCTCCTCCAGTGAGAGTGGGGGGAAAGCCAAGGGGAAGGAAAGACAGATTCCGGTGGTAGGGGACTCAATTCTTAGAAGGACAGAGAGGGCAATCTGTGACAAAGACCTGAAGCACCGAACTGTATGCTATCTACCGGGCGCTCACTTTTTTATAATTCCCACCGGCTCCATCCCCATGCGTTGTGGCGCTCACATGGAACGGAGCACAGAACATCGGATGGAGGATCCGGCTCCTGGACACAGTGGGGAGACATCGCAGGATCCTGGAGACAAGGTAAGTAATCTCTACCAGGATACTGCGATGCGCTCCCAAGAGTGTCTCTGGGTTATCGCTAATGGTACTAAAATTTAACCACGAGACACTCTCGAGATTACCGCTAGGGAGGTTAAAATACCCTGTGCTGGCAGCATGCTGAAGAGTCGTCCACAGCTCTCACACACAATGTAGTGGACTGGCTCTCCAATGGTCCTACATACTCTCTTGAACACTGCTCTAAACAGCACGCTCATTCTCTGAGCAGCACTGTTGATTAGCGCAGTGTTCAGGGGTTGCCAGAGTGCTATGATGTATGTGAGAGCACCGGCCCAACTATTCAGTGTGCTGCCAGCACAGGGATTTTTAACCCTTGCTACAGCACTAGCCAATTATTATTATTATTATTATTATTATTATTATCCCAGTACCTTTTCTGTGTCTCTTCTTGGCCACCTGGAATGCTGGACAGTTTCCTGGACAATTCCTTGAGTGATCCTGCCTTGAATCTTGTTTGTCTTGAATCTTGAACTCTTAACTCCTCCCATGAACTTCCTGATTCAAGCCATGTCTCTGCACTTCCTGCGTGCCATATTATTGTGCCCCTCCAGCCAGTATCTCTCTTTTGTCATTCCTGCTGCCATCCATATCTTCGCTACCACTCGTTACTGACCCTTGGCTTGTACCTAGACTACGCTTCTGCCTGTTCCCAAACTGAAACTATTTGTTACCGACCTTTGGCTTGTTCACAGACTTTACTTTTGTTTAAACCTTACCTGCTGCATCCAGTATTGGACCCTGGCTTGCTCATCTCCTGGTGAGGCGATCCTGAGGACCATGACTTGGTACTAACTCACAGCTAAACCCATCTCCACCATCAGTAGCTCTAGTGAATACTGGTTGGTACTTGGACTCCACACCTCAAGTGAGCCTGTTTTATTTGCCACGGTCACCTGCTTGTATGCCCATACTGCTGGTTAGTGGGAGTCCTCTATTGCTATAGCTACTGGTCTCTGAGCCTGACCCCAGACTGTAACAGTGCAGCTCTTATCAAAATGCATTAAAAAATGAAAAACTACCAGCATATTTCTTATTGTATATGTAACCTGACTGCATTGCAATAATTGTGGAGGTTCAATTGGGCTTTAACACAATGTAAATCAACATATGCTTTTCTAGTGTGAACCAATCAGTCATGTAGAGATAAATTCCCATATCGCTGGAAAGCAGCTGTAGGAAGGTAGCCATCACGTGTAGTGGGTCACCATTCACTTTGCAAGGGTCCTTGCACTAAAAATGATCTACATTTAAATGTCTTCAGAAGAAGACCTTACTTGTGCTTTCATCACATTACTCCTACAAAGTGCTTAAAATTTAGATGTGACTACTTTGATCCACAGGACTGAGAAACATGGGAATGGCCATATTTTTATTGCTGACTCACATAGTACCTACACAGTCAGTCACGTATTAGTCACACTTTCTTTCACATGTCTGATCACGTTTCCTCTACAAGTGCCTTGGTCTGTTAACTAGCTTCAGGTGCATGCAGTGGGCATGTCCTGCTGACTACACCAAGTTGTGGGTATGGCTCACTGCATTCATGCAGGAACCTGGATGAAGCACTCACTACTACCCCTAAAACCTATACCGAGTCTGCCATACAATGCAAGATTGGCATTTAAGGCAGTACTACAACTTAAAAGCAATGCTTCCCTACAGAAAATATTATTAAATCCTTGTAATAATAGTGTCCCAACTTCTGTAACACTTTCCACTGTTCATTACGGACATCATTTTCTCATTACATTCTATGCACTACAGATAAATCGTCAATATACTTACATACTACATACTTCTAGTCCATCCATCCAGTAAATCTGTCCTGGGGATGGAGCTATTTACAGCACTGTGCTCCACTCAATGGGCCATGCTCAACCCAGTAATGCCGCTTACACACGACAGGACTTTCCAGCAGACTAGGTCCGACGGTCTTCCTGATGGACTTTCGATGGAGTTCCGATGGACTTTCCGAACGAACAGACTTGGCCCCACACGAACGGACTAAGCCCGTTGGAAAGTCCGTTTGTTTTGAGCGTGATGACATAAAACGGGACTAAACAAGGAAGTTCAATAGCCAGTAGACAATAGCTTCCCTTGCGTCGTATTTGGTCCGTCGGACCAGTACACAGACGAGCGGTTTTCCCGATTTTAGTCCGTCGGAGTTGAGTCAATTGGATAGATTTGAAACATGTTCTATTTCTAGGTCCGTCTGATATTTTTTTTTTTAAATGATCTGACTAGCCCACACACGATCAGATTGTCTGACGGACTAATCCCTTCGCACCTAGTCTGCCAGAAAGTCCAGTCGTGTGTACACGGCATGAGGATTCCTGTCGGCTGTGCCTGCTTTTTCTCTCTGCCTTCAGTTCTCCCCCTCCCAGAGCCCCCCCACCTCGATGACCTCCTTTGCAGTCATTGGTCGCTGACCTAGCAACCAATAACACATTTTTTCTGCAGCCCACACACTGCATAGTGGGAGGAAAAATAGCCCTAGAGCAACTCAGAGCACGGCACCCCAGCTTGGCTCTCACACTTCCTTCCTTGAAGTGGCTCCCTGGTACCACTAGTAAGACAAATCTGAATGAATGTCTTAAAAAGAGCACCGATATAAGGAGGGGGGTCTCTCTGATGGTCTCGAAAGAAGAAGGGGGCACTGATATAAGGGGACTGAGAGCTAATGGGGGTCTCTACGGGGGGAGTACTGACTACTGATCTAATGATTGGTGACAAACCATTAGATCAGCAGCACCCCGCACCCCCCCTCTCTTGTAGACCCCCAATTATATGGGAGTCACCTTATATCTGCACCCCCCCCTTATAGACCCCTATTAGATCAGAGTCCCTTTATATGAGCACCCAGAGACACCACCATTAGATCAGAGTCCCCATATATTAGGGACCTCCCTGGGGTCACTGATATAAGGGGCCTCTTATCTATAAAAAATAATACTCAGTAAATAAATTGCTGCTAGCACTGATATGTGTCTCCACGCCTCAAAAAACAAAACAAGATTTTTTTAAAAATGCAGCGTACCCTCCCCCTATAATTCTATTAATTTGTATGTGAAAAAAGAATTGTGAATGATGATGGAAACCCCCAAGGGTAATCTAAATATTAATACACTAAAATCATATTCCAACATATATATTGTGCAGTCTTCATACACAATACTATATGAATAGTTGTGGAAACCTCCAATCCATTCCAGAATGTCTTGTGCCAATATTCAACTTATCCAATTCAAAAGGACTTATTATATTAGCACAAGACATTTTGTAATGGATTTGGAATGGATTGGAGGTTTCCGCCACTATTCTTATAGTATTTTGTGTATCCAGATTGCACAGTATATGTTTGAATAAGACTGGAGCGTATTAATACTTGGATTACCCTTGGAGGTTTATAGGGTGATAGTGTGCTGTATTTTTTGCATTTTTGGGTCTCTAAGGGGAGTACTGATATAAGCGGACTCTGATGTAATGGGGGGTCTCTAAGGAAGAGGGGCCATTCATATAAGGGGACTCTAAAGGTGATCTCTATGGGGGGCCCTGTATTATGAAGGGTATGACACTTACAGTCTTTCAAAGCAAAAATAGTGTATTTTCTACAGCAAATACCGGTAATTTGGAAAGTTGCAATTAACTCCATATGGTTATTTTTAGTTAATCCCAATATATTTGTATATTACAAAAAATTGCTATGCGCCGCCAAGGTTTGGCTAGAAGAAAAGGTGACAACCCTAACAAGGAAGCTGTACTCTTGTATATAACCCGTGCTTATTCTTCTCCCAAGGCCTCGCTCGGTTTTCTATGATGAATAAAAAAGGTTTACACCAGTGCTAAACTGCCGATAGTGTGCAAATGTGGAGGGGGTGAACAGTTAATTCAATGTAACCCAGTTCAGCTGAACCACAAGCATATCTGGTGGATACGACATACAGCAATGCAAAGCAAAAAGAAGTCAGCGTTCAATGGGTTAATAGATGTCAGATGGATCGCTCAATAGCAATGGTAAAACATGAACAAGTTTATTGATAGTCGATCTAAAAAAAACTGTATCAAAGACCATTGTGGAAATGGGTATAACAAGGATGGTAAAACTGAAATAGCCTACATTATCACTGGTTGTCCCCGGGGCACTGAGGAGCTGACAGCATCCAAGGATGGAGCTGTGAAGCCTAGGAGGCGCCAGTAATCCTCTCGCACCGTGAAGTCCCAAATTGGACAGTGGACCTGCTCACAGGTGCCCTCAGTGCTGGCTGGATGGTGTGCTGATGGAAGAGGAGGAGAAGCCGAGACGTGCAAGATGATGGTGAGCTGCTCTACACCTGCCTGCTAGGTGGGCTGACTACCGTGCTGGTAGAGGAGAATGGAAAGACTTTGACAAAGCACATGTGTGTGAAACACGTAGTCACAACAGTACGGCTTGCGATACACATTCACATGGGGGGCAGGATCTGGGGGCCCCCTTGGTAAAGGGGGCTTCCAGATTCCAATAAGCCCCCCGCCAGCAGACCCCAGCAACCATTGGCCAGGGTTGTCGGGAAGAGGCCCTTGTCCCCATCAACATGGGGACAGTATGTTTTGGGGGGAACCCCAAAGCATCCTCCCCATGTTGAGGGCAAGCGGCCTGGTATGGATTACTCGCTCATCCTGGCCCAAGGCATTTTTTTTTACTTTTTGTCATGGAGTTCCCCTTAAAATCTATACCAGACCTGAAGGGACCCCACACCATTTTTCTCTTAATTCTGTCATAGGGTTCCCCTTAACCACTTAAAAGCACTGTATTATATACTCTGCACTGCACCATATACCCTGCACTGTATTATATATACTGTACTATATACGCTGCAATGTATTATATATATTACACTGATGGCACTATATACTCTGAACTGTATTATTATATCTACTACACTAACTGCACAATATACTCTGAACTGTATTATATATACACACACTACACTACCTGCCTAATTCTCTATTCATTCACGACATACGGCCACCGTGTAAGTGCAGCCTTATATAGTGGGAGCCATGATTGGCCAAAGGCACCCTTCCTTTGGCCAATCATGGCTCTCCCAGCACATTGCTCTGTGATTGGCCAAAGCATGCAGGTCAGGTGCATGCTTTGGCCAATCAGCAGCCATCAATGCACTGCGATCTCGCAGTGCATTATGGGGTCCTGTGCGATTGGCTAACTTGAAGCGAGCGCCCCACATATGTGTTTGTTCTACAAACATCAGGACCATCCCTAGTCGTAATCAGTGGCCGCTACCGTCTGACAAAAGTGACAGGGAGTTTAAATCCTGACACAGCACGTGTACAGCAGCAGGACCTAACCACAAGGATTTACCACCTCCTAACTAATTGTGTGAATGAGCCCCAAGGGTGCTGCAATCAAATGCAACAAACAGCTCATTCATAAGTGCGGTAGGCACTGCTGTTCCTCTGAAAAGTGATCCAATCGCGTTTAACAAGTGGTGAAGAGATGATATGCTGCCGCCTCAGCACCCAATTTAAACCTATGATTGCCATGCAATGCACGTTATTGTGGCGTTGTAGTATAGCAATTATAGGTTCAAATCAGGCAGTGAGGAGGCGACATTGGGCGACAATGTGCCTAGTGATCTTTGACTCATCCCATGTTGTTCATGTAGATCTCTACCTCTATAAGGTTGCCTACCCCCTGACATACAGTTTCACAAAGTAATGCAAACAAAGTAATAAGAATAGTCAAAGACATATAAAAAGAACACAAAACACAGTAAACCCCTTGGAAACACCTGCTTATACACAAGCTTATTACAATATGGGATGATAAAAGAAGTCTTCAGTGTTAATAAAGAAATTTTAAGTAGACCGAACTGCATCTGATTTTCTCTCATTTTTATAGAAATTAACAATTTTTAGCAGGACGACAAAACTCTACTGCCACCTACTGATACACGACATTTAAATCCTAAAGAGTAACACATTTGCCTTGTCAAGCTCCAGTATATTTAGGGCTTGTTTACGACAGACGCACTCAAGTTCCTTTTTTTAAATGCATCCTGACCACGTGCACAGTAAAATCAATGTGATTCAAAAAATCAAAAAATCAACTACTGATCCTAGTTCACACCATTGTGTTCCGTCACAGCGCCTCCAAAAAAAAAAAAAAAAAAAGTACAGTAGTATGCATTTATGGAAAGCATAAACACATGTAAGCACAACAAAACCCACATAACGGCAGTAATGGAGTAAAAGTGTTTGCATACTGAATATAGATTTTTGTAAAAGAATTACCGTATATACTCGAGTATAGGCCGACCCGAATATAAGCCGAGGCCCCCAATTTACCCCCAAAAAACTGGAAAACTTATTGACTCGTGTATAAGCCGAGGGTGAGACATGGCTGTCCATCCCTGTGTGTCCGTCCATCCCTGTGTGTGTGTCCGTCCATCCATCCCTGTGTGTGTGTCCATCCATCCATCCATCCCTGTGTGTGTGTCCGTCCATCCATCCCTGTGTGTGTGTCCATCCATCCATCCATCCCTGTGTGTGTGTGTGTGTGTGTGTGTATCCATCCATCCATCCCTGTGTGTGTGTGTGTGTGTGTGTGTGTGTGTGTGTGTATCCAACCATCCATCCATCCATCCCTGTGTGTGTGTGTGTGTGTGTGTGTGTGTGTGTATCCATCCATCCATCCATCCCTGTGTGTGTGTGTGTGTGTGTGTGTGTGTATCCATCCATCCATCCATCCCTGTGTGTGTGTGTTTGTGTGTGTGTGTGTGTGTGTGTGTGTGTGTGTGTGTGTGTGTGTGTGTGTCCGTCCGTCCATCCATCCATCCCTGTGTGTGTGTCCGTGCAGCCTTGTGTGTGTGTCCAGCCTACCTGTGTCCCGAGCCTCCTCCGTCCCGTGCCTCCTCCGTCCCGTGCCTCCTCCGTCCCGTGCCTCCTCCGTCCCGTGCCTCCTCCGTCCCGTGTCGTGCCGATGGATCGCCGCTCTTCTCGGCGGCCATTCTACAATTCAAAAGCCGCGCCTCCGCCTCCGCCTGTGATAGGCGGAACACTCAATTTCCCAGCAGCCTGTGTTCCGCCTATCACGGACATCCTCTCATCGTCGTCCGTAGTATGAGAATGAGCGGATGTCCGTGATAGGCGGAACACTGACTGCTGGGAAATTCAGTGTTCCGCCTATCACAGGCGGAGGCGGAGAAGGAGGCGCGGCTTTTGAATTTTAATGTCCGCCGTCTGTCTGCTCGATACGCTGATCGAGCAGTCAGACAGCGGTGACTCGAGTATAAGCCGAGGGGGCACTTTCAGCCTCAAAAAAGAGGCTGAAAATCTCGGCTTATACTCGAGTATATACGGTATGTCAAAAATTCAATTTAAAATTATTACAAAAACATTACAAAATGTATGTAGATGCACATGCAGAACTGCGCACTGAAAATAGGGATTGCAGTGAAAATGAGCCCTAAATGCAAAAATAGTAGAGCAAGTATTGTACAGGGTTTTTTTCTCGAAAAAAAATCTGACAGGGTTTATAACCCTCACTTGCCCTATCCAAAATGAAAAATAATTTTTGCCTATAGTTCTACTTTAAAGTGTCCTAAGAAAAAAAAGAAAAAAAAAGAAGAAACAGAGGCTGCCATGGGTGACCGCATTCTCAAAAAGTGCCCGGCTGTTGCTGGTTACTGCACTTTGAGTCATTGACACAGATTAAGTATATGAAGTCGGGGGAAAATCAGAACTCGAATCCATAGTGTAACCAAAAAATTGTAGCCTCAAATTATGAGGCTCACTAGTGTTACAGATTGTTGTCATAATCCACAGCGATCATCTGCAAATGCTATCCTCTGGCTCCAGATTAAGAAGTTTTCTTAGGACTTCATCATCAGGAATTGAAGTTGCTTTTTGAATGATTGGCTTGTGTATGCAGAGACTTTTTTGCATAGCCACGGTTATTATAGCACTTTAAACCATGAGAAAGACTGGTTTAGGCAGACACACCACCTTTTTTATTTGTCTGGTCTGAACTACATTTTAGCACTATTATTATTATTATTAATATAATACAGGATTTATATAACACTAACAGTTTGCACAGCCCTTTACAATATAATGGGAGACAATACAGCAACAATACAATTCAATACAAGAGGGTTAGGAGGGCCCTTATAATAGGGAGGGGCTGTTAAAACACCAAGGTAGTAACTGTGATGGATGAACTAATGACGGAAGTAAAAGATTTGGTAAAAGATTTGGTTGTTAGTTGACGGCAGGACAGGCCTCCCTGAAGAGATGAGTTTTCAGTGATCGCCTGAAAGCGGACACAGAAGGAGATAACTGGACAGATTGGGGTAGTGCATTCCAGAGGATGGGAGAGGCTCTCGAGAAGTCCTGGATATAAGCATGGGGGGAGGAAACAAGGGAGCTAGAGAGCAGGAGGTCTTGGGAGGAGTGGAGAGGACGGTTTGGGTGAAATTTGGAGACAAGATTGGTGATGTATCTTGGGCACAGTTGTAAATGGCTTTGTATGTTATTGTTTGTGTTTTGAATTTTATTCATTGGGCAATGGGAAGCCGGTGGAGGAATCGGCAGTGAGGGGTGGGGTACACTGAACAGTTGGTAAGGTGGATGAGTCTGGCAGTGGCCTTCATGATAGACTGAAGAGGGGATAGCTTGCAGAGAAGTAGGCCTATGAGGAGGGAGTTACAATAGCCAAGGCGAGAGATAACGAGGGAGTAAATAAATTGCTTCAATAAGTTCAATCGCTAAAATCTCCCCAAAATGTAAAAAAAAAAAATCAAAAAAAAAAAATCACATAATTGTATTGCAAATAACACAAATAAGTATAAAAAACAGAACCATCCATCAATCATGAGAGCACTTTATTATACCATAGATATAATCACGTCAGTGCACGTGATGAATTCACGTGCACCCGGCCCGAAGACAGTTTAAGCAAGAGCAGAGGGAGGAAGGAGTAGGAAGCTGAATGAGAACATGGGAGAGATGCACAGCAGCACTGATAATATAGTGGGAGCTTCCGGAGATAACTTTCCAGGTGATTGGTTGCTGGGTGGTCCTAACAACCAATCACCAGCTTGTTGATGTGAAAAATGAACTCTGGAAGCTCCCGCTCTATTATCAGTGCTGCTGGGTGTCTCTCCCGTGTTCTCATTCAGATTCCTGCTCTACTCTGCTCTGCCTCCCTCTCTGCATGGGGCAAGGTAGGAAAGGGCAGAGCTGCGAGGGGGGCTCTGTAATATGCAGAGGGTGCTTTGCAATATGGAGGGGCGGCTGGGTGGGGTGCTGTGTAATATGCAGGGGAACTGGGTGGGCTGTGTGATGTGCAGGAGTTGCATGAGAGCAATGTAGAGGGTGAGTAGAAGTTGAACAAACTAATCGCTGCAGGGAGGAGGGGTGGGTGGTCGACCTTGTAGTGATGCCAGAGTATCAAGGGAATGACCCTGCATGCTCCCTCAGAATTGGCTTTGTATTAGTGAAGCACCTTAAAGTGAGGTAAACCTGTACTAGTATTATTACTATGTTAGAATTATTATTATTTTCATTTATTAGCAGGTGAATGTGGCCCTCCATGCATTCACATACATTGAATCCATCCCTTAAGTTAAAAAAGGTTGCTGACCCCTACCATAGATAAAGAAATTGTATTTTGTCCATCCAGTTCTGAGATTTAAACCACTCTGACACACAGCGCCTAGAGGCGATTCAGTTCTCATTGTGCGCTATACAAGTATTTCATTTCATTCATTCATTCATTCACAGCAAAGTCCTGTCTGGTAAGGCAGGAGATCGGATTTTTATTTTCTTCCATTTAGTATCATTTACAGCTCTTGTCCTTGCCGCAGCCTATGACCGGACAGTAAAAGGAGAAGCAGCAGACTGATTAGCTTCTCAATCTGTCATTCTGCTCTCTCTCCATCCATCAGCACCACAGCTTATTGGCTACCTGTACTTCTTTTCTCTCTTCCAGCCTAACTCTGCTGTATAGGGGCTGCAAATGGCTGATATCAATTCAAATTCAGGTCACTACACTATTTGTATTAAAAAAAAAAAAAAAAAAAAAAAACATTGAATGCTGTACTACTGAATAGAGATTTACATTACAACTGCATGATTCTGGCTAAAATGAGAATCCTGATTTTTTTGGATTAGAAGTTAGATCACGATTCTCGCGGCATTTTCGTTTTTTTTTTTTTATTCCTTGTATATTTTTTCCCCAAAAAATTTCATTTTCAAAGACTGCTGGGCAAATGGTGTGCTGTAAAATATTGCAGCAATTGCTATTTTATCTGCAAAAATATGTATAATGTTTGGGGTTTCCAAGTAGTTTTCTAGCAAAAAATATTGATTTTAACTTAAGAAAAAGTGTCAGAAAAAGATTGTTGAAAACTTGTCAGACTGCCTGGATTTTTTTCTTTACACACAGAAGTTTACCTTTGATCTAAGAGGGAAGCTAAGGCCCCATACACACTATCAGATTGTCTTCTGATTTTTTCCTTCAGATTTACCAAAACCATATAATATGAGGTCAAACCTTAGGAGTTTCAATTTGTATGCAGTCAGGCAGGCCATTGCACTACATGGTTTTGGTAAACCTGAAGGAAAAAAATCAGCACAAAATCTGATAGTGTGTATGGGGCTTTAGTTACAAGGTTTCATTTTAAAAATTTGGCAGACAGCCCTGATGTTTTCTTTTGACAGCTGAGTGAGCAGATAAGTCTCTCCACTTGTTATATGAAAGAATCGGCAAACTCTGCAATAGAGATGTCAGGGGGTTGAATCGAGATCACGTCTTTTTTTAACGATTAATTGTGCAGCTCTAATCTACATTAATCTGTGCCTTAGTGCATGCTCACCTTTAATTTAAAAATCAACCCCCCATGCATGCCCTAAAGTCCCTCCAAACCCCCTAGAAACTTTCATTACAATGCATACTTTACAAATCTCAAAAAGAAGTTTCGGGTGAGAATCCATAATAGTGACAAGATACGAAAAAAAAGGAAAGTAAGCAAAAAAAAAAAAAAGAGGATTTACTCTATCAAATATCAAATCTTTAACCTTTAATATTTCACAAGACAACACAGAAATGTCAGGTGCAGAGGAGTAGGTTGTCACATCGCCACTGATACATGTTTGGCTGAGGCGCAAAGGTGAATATATATAAAATGCAGCTTAACATTTTTCTTAGTAAAGATTTGGCAGGTGTGACACGTGTATGAATCACAATGGGTTTGATGCAGCACCCGAACACAGGAGATGGTTTTGGTATAAAGAAATCAGAAATCCCATACGGCTTTTCTACAAGGGTATAAAAGGTCAGTTTCTTTCACTATTGTTATGCATGTACTCACAGTTTTCTCCCCTGATGTGTGCTCTTCTGCAGGACATGTTCTTCTGACAGCTAGAAAGGAAAATAACACTTTAGGTTTACAAAATTACAAATATCAGGTTTGTATCATCTATAGATCGCTAAACAGAGTCAATTGAAAAATGCAACCAATAAAACAAAATAATTCATAAACATAAATGATATTCTCTTAGGTCATCTTATCATTGCTTTGTTTTAAATGTCAACTTTAGAAGTCCCTGCACTTTAAATATATGTTCATGTTTTTTCATAATTTTGAATAGAGTGAGAAAAGATTAAAACCTTTTCAGGGTTTTTACTGCTATCCCAGGCTTCATTTAATTAGGCTCCATTCACATTTGGCTTTTTGGGATCTCAGGCAGAATAGCTTCCCACAATCTCAAATCACAGTGCAATTGCAAAGCACATGTTTGGGTGTCATTAATTTTCAATGGCACCTAACTGCCATGCGGTTTTGTCTCGATTATCAGACGGCAACACGCAAAGCATGTCCCCCAAAAAGGAGCAGGAGCTTCCCTTGGGTGACAGGCTTTGCACGTTGTCGTTTGGCGCGATAATGCAATAATCACAGCAAAACCACACTGCGTTAAGGTGCCATTGAAAATGAATGGCACCCGAACATGCACTTTGCGATTGCAGTGCAGATTAAGATCACAGGCAGAATTGCATTGATTCTGCCTGAGATCCCAAAATGACAAACGCTTACATTCCAGGTGACAACAGTTTTATCGGGCAGGAAGTGAGGCGGAATCAGCACCAAAGTAGTCATCTTTAGTAGAGTAGGGGAAGGTTACAGTCTGAAAGCAAGGGAAAACGAGGCACTGGATTTGAATTCTCAGTATGCCAATCGGATAATGACCAGTACTACATTCACCAGGTCCAGTTTGATGCTATGAAAGGCACCAGCATTTCCTCCATACTGACCCTTTCCCCATGGAGGAAAAACCCTCAACAGGGCAATATCCAGCGATGGCCCAGATACTTCAAGCAACAAGTCATTTCCAGAGCCAATTTCTGAAATTTCATGATCTATCTTTGAAGGGTTTCAACAGACTATCGGACACTGGATGACAGACCTGGTCCAACCGTTCCCTCAGTAAGAGGTCATCCAAGTATTGCTTAAGGGGAATACTTCACGTGTGATGTGCGGCAAACACGAGGGCCAGCACATTGGGGAATACCCGAGATGCCGTGGACAGTAGAAAGGGATGGGTAACAAAATGGTAGTGCTCATTGTAAATGCAAGAAACGTAGATGAGCTGGAAACACAGGAGGACATGTAGGAAGCATCCTTGAGGTCCGCAGAGGGCAGAATTATACCTGGACTTAAGGAAGCAATGACTGACCCCACAAATTCAATGCAAAATACTTGTACCCAAAGAAAGGCATTGGGAATCTTCAGAACCTTGATAGAGCAAATGTCTCCTTTGGTCTTGGGAACAGTGAACAGGTTTGAGTAATAATCCTGAAACCTTTACTCTTCTGGAACGATGGCTTTGACCCTCTGAACGAGGACCAAAACTAAGACAGTGTGGTCAAAAGGAATTCCCACTAGCTACCAAAGTAGAGGGATACCCAGACTGAGGCCCACCCTACATTGCTGGGGCAAAAGGGTGCTCTCACCCCCAGTGATGCCTTTAGGAAAGGTATCAGGGGGTGCACTAAAGAGGTATTCCCCATCAAGAGGCATGCATAGTAAACGAGAACACACAGGTGATGCTGGCTGCTAAAATGTGGCAAGCCCTAGTACTCACCAATTGTTGTCTCGAAGGCTGATAGTAACCCCAATAGAGAAACAAGCTCACTGCAACTGGTAAACACCTAGAAAAGTCTTCAGGGACTATTAATAGTGTGGACAACAGCCTGGGCCTGTAAAGCATTCTAAAACACAACCGACATTGCACTAACAAGAGGTGGTCACCTAACGCAGTGTCCAGTGCACTAAGGCACTTACAGACTGCTCCGACTTCTTCACTATGGGGTACGGGTACACTCTCAGAGGTGATGCCAAAGATGAGTAGATCCGGAAAAGCTGCAAAATGAGTCCTCGGGTCTCTGTAGCCCATTAAAAAAACTGCTAAATGAAAAAGAATCTTGAAAGAAAGTAAAAAGGTTATGCTTTGCTCAGAGCAGAGAGAGAATGTTCATCTCCTGACACCCGCTGCTATCCGATCCTGTCTTCCAGGCGGATGGTGGTCCTATTTTCCATCCATCTGGTGGATTGGATGAAAATGGACAGGCAGTCCTTTTTCACCCGATCTCCCCATAAAGGGAAAGCGGGACAGGGTCCTGCTCTGCTATGCACAGTGAGCGGAGACAGATCTGTTATCCACCTGCTCAGCGGGGATCAGCGGAGCAATCTCCCGCTAAGCAAGTGGAATCTGTCAGACGGACGCGTGAAAGGGGCCTAAGAGGAGTTATACAGAGCTGTCCTAACAGTTTTGTTTTGCCAGCGTCCAATCTTCTAGAAGGTGGAAGCAATAAACCTATGTTCCTGGATACTTGGGGGGGGGGGAAGCTGTGTACTTTAAATAATATGTACAGTGGGGATCGAAGGTTTGGGCACCCCAGGTAAAAATATGTATTAATGTGCATAACAAAGCCATTTTTTTTGTTTTTCTGTGGCGTAAACGGAAGGTTTTGCCATGGCCTTCACAATCTCCTGACCTCAACATTATTGAAAATCTATGAGTAGACCTTAAAAGAGCAGTGCGTGACAGACAGCCCAGAAATCTCAAAGAACTGGAACACTTTTGTAAGGAAGAATGGGCAAAGATACCTCAAACAATAATTGAAAGACTCTTGGCTGGCTACAAAAAGCGTTTACAAGCTGTGATACTTGCCAAAGTGGGCAGTACAAGATATTAACTCTGCAGGGTGCCCAAACTTTTGCAGACGCCATTTTTTAGTTTTCTGTAATTTTGAAAGTGGAAATGATGAAAATAAAATCTAACTTTTTTTGACATATTATAAGAATGTCTAATATGTAATTTGATGCCATTTGGAGATTTTTCCATCTTTCCCTGGCTTCGTTATGCACATTAATACACATTTTTACCTGGGGTGCCCAAACTTTCGATCCCCACTGCAAGCCCAACATTCCATTGTCCTGATATGTGGCTGCTGTACTACGTGCTTGTAAAAATATTGTGTTCTCTTTGTATTGCGTCCTGGTGTTCCTGTCAATACTTCTGCTTTCCTATCAAAAACTGACCACACTAAGAGCACAGCACGGCTAGTTTCTGGCTGTGCTTGGAACTGAGCCTGCTCTCCTCCAATGATCACACTGGTCCTGACTTACCAGCCACCGAACAGTCATTCACTGAGAAGATTAGTGTGCCGCTGTTTCTCCACCCCCAGCTCTCTAAGCCCCTTGTGTGATCACTTATAAAAATTGATTAAAAAAGTATTTATAATGTGTTTTTTATATCTATACATACAGGTTTTGCCTTTCAGTTCTACTTTAAACTAAATGGGCTGTTTAACAAGGTGAGGGTTTACATACACACTTAAGCCTTAACTGCTTAAGGACTGCCCCACATACACATATATACTGTGACTGGTGATAAACAGAGATGAAACAAATCCTCCTACATAAGTTGTACCTGTTTATTTGCAGCCCACCATTCTCTACATCCATTCAAAGTCCAAAATGTATACAGCTTGTTCGAGCATTCTGAGAAAAGGCGGCGGAGAGCTGAAGTTACATTTTACAGAGCTCAGTAAAGAGAGCTGATGGAGGGCACACAAAAACAGAGCTGAGGCTGCCAATTAGCTGGAGCTCCCTCACCTGTCACTTTTTTTCTCTCGTGTCAGGAAAACCTGTCAGAAGTCACTGATGCTCATAGCATAAAAATAAAGTAGCAGACTAAAATTACACTTAGTGCTCTTATTTGAGACAAGTACACATTATAGAGGGATATGCTTTGTTCATATTTCGTGTCTGAGTTTTACAACCTCTTTAACTAGTTCCAGACTTAGGGCATGCTACACATGCCCAAAAAGACATTCTCACTGTACAACACAAGGTGTGTGTAGCATGTCCAGTCTGTCTGCCCTGCTACAGGGTCCCCATCAGAGTCAACATTACATCAGAGTCTCCTCTTAAATCAGGCCCCTCATTAGAGCCCCCTCCAAATGTTCCAGTACAAGGGCCACACAATATATTTGTGGGCAGAAGAAAGAAAAATGTATTGTTTATAAATAAATGACACTCCCCTTTCATCAGTTTGCCCTTAAAACGGGGTTACCATGGGGGTCTCCATTGGAGCCCATTTACATCAGGGTCCCTATCAGAGTCACCCTTAAATCAGGGACCCACTAGAGCCCCTATTACATCAGAGTCACCCTCTTAAATCAGAGTCCCCATCAGAGGCCCCCCCTTACATCAGGGTCCCCATCAGTGTCACCCTTAAATCACCCCTAAATTAACCCTAATCTAGTCAGTCTATATGTAGACACATGAACAGAAATCATACAACTTTTCTGTTTAGAGCAGAGGTAAATACCTAGCATGCTTTTCACATTGCAGATCACCACCATCACATCCAACACTGCCCAAAAATCAATCCAAATACAGAACTGTTGGAGGGATCTCTGCTTTTCAGGTAAAAAGGAATGAAATTATCGCCATCACAATTATGAAGGCTGATTATCCGTTAACAACCTAAAAATCGCTGTCAGATGTGGCTTGTAACATAAACGTCTGTGCCTCAGCTATCTAAATGCCATTAAGATTATTTAGTTGCTATGGAATCCTGCGCAAAAACAGCGGTACAAATCAGGGTGATACGTTTTTTGTTCTGCTCGGCATTCATCAGACGGAATTTTAAATGATAAGCGATAAAAGACGCAATATGGGTTTCTGTATGCAAAACGTTTCACATCGACTGGCCCATTTTCTTAGCAACCTGGTTCACAAAGGCCACCGGCTGTTCTCTGTTTAAATCTCAGAGCCGTTCTGTCACTTGAAAAGTAGAAAGAACAGAAAAATATTTCACATAGTTCCCCCCCACGTGACTCTTGTGTAGATTCAATTTAACAATCACCCAGGGAGAAATAAAGATCTTTATGTAGCAATTTCAGGTGCCCATCATCATTCTCCCAGATGGACGCAATACACAGATGGACAGCTTGGGTCTAAATGTATTTTGTTCAATGAAGACACTTTGAAGGTGGCTGGAGATGATCACTTTACAATGCAAAGTACGTAGTTGCACATCTTGTGCTTCCCCACTGTGATACTATTTATTGGCCTTGTGTGGCTCCAAGAACATCTTCTTTGTCAACTTCCTGAGCATGCAAAGGATGGAGATTCAAGGGGACTATTTTCCCTACACTATAATCCAATTCCAGCTTGGATGTCATCACACAGGAGACAAAAATAAGAATGTCTCTGTAGCCAAGTAGCATTTTCTTTTTACTGATCAGAACACAGGTGCATTGTTGTCTATAGGGCAATGCACACAGCTGCGTAAAGGTCCGTAATGCCGCAAAGCATTCAGAGCCGTAGACATAATAAAAAAATAAAAAAGATGCAGTAATTTACGTGTATACGCAAGTACATACAAGCATACACGCCAGGGGTGTCCAAACTTTTTTCAAAGAGCAAATTATGCAAATGCAAATTAAAGTGGTTGTAAATCATTTACAACCACTTTAAAATTCAGGGAAGCCTATAATTAGGCTTACCTGTAGCTGCACTGGATATCTCCTAAACCTGCATGGCTTAGGAGATATTCCTGTATTTGCATGTCCTGAACATCATGCGGCACATGCCCACTTAAGCCAACTGAAGCAATGGCATGTACGTACCGTTGCTTCACTTGTACTGTGCCGTTCCCGGCTGCTCCCGCACATGCGCGGGAGTGACGTCATCACGGCTCCAGCCAATCACAGTGGCAGAGCCGCGATACCCGGAAGTAACCTCGGGGATAGATGTCACCGGCCAGAGGGGGAGACTAGGACAGCTGCAGGGGCTTCGTTCTCAGGTAAGAAATCCATAATGAGCTAGTATGCTATGCTGAACAAGCGGGTGGCTACAGAGTACGGTTTGGAATTTCCCTATGTTCCCAAGGAAATCATGCAGGAGACTGAGCAAAACCAAGAACATTGGTATGCCAGTGATGTGTGGGACTATTTGAAGGTACCAAAGCCCTTTAGGAAACAAAGATGTTCCCCCAGTATGTATGAACGCTTCACTGGGTGAAGCACTGGAGCTTTGGGAGACATATATACTCTGACAAAGTTGTCATTTGCCGGCAGTGTATCTAACAAGTCTGTGGCAGAGACTTTACCGAGCATCCTACCGGCTGCTAGGCCTAGTGAGAGAGGTCTATCCGGGGGTTGTTGAATCCAGTGTGGAACCATTTTATTCTCTGGATTCTTTCAATATCTTCACCCTGCAATTTAAGTGCCTGAACTCACCCCTAACCCTCTACCCTCTGTTAAGAGACTTTGTTTTTCTAAATAAATAACCCAAAAGAGGATTCAGTGTCAGTTTTGACTTGGGCCATTTAGCATGGGATCCCCAAGACGGAGAAGCAAGCAGGGGAGGTAACAGTAAGCCCAAGTGAAACCAGCAGCTCTTTCGGGGGTTAGTGCTACAGCTCCAAGAACATCTTTTTGCAAGATCTCAACATGCAAAGGATGGAGATTCAAGGGGGCAATTTTCCCTACACTATAATCCAATTCCAACTTGGATGTCATCATATAGGAGACAAAAATAAAAGTCTCTGTAGCCAAGTAGCATTTTCTTTATAAGGTTTAGAACACAGGTGCATTGTTATCTATAGGGCAATGCACACAGCTGCATAAAGGTCCATAATGCCGTAAAGCATTCAGAGCTGTAGACATAAAAAAAAAAAAAAAACAAGATGCAGATACAAGCATACAAGATACAGATACAGATACAAGATACAAGCAGATACAAACCAGGGGTGTCCAACATTTTTTTCAAAGAGGACCAGATTTCATGAAGTGAACATGCATGAGGGCCGACCATTTTGCCTGACTAAAATTAAATGCAAATTAAATATTTTATGTAAAGTTTATTGCAAATGGCATACTATTCATTTTATCACATTGATGACAATATAAAATATATATATCTTCTCTTCTCCACTCAGGGTAACGATGAGCTCAGACGTTTTATGTTAAAAAAATATATAAATATCTCTCTCTATATCTATATCTATATCTATATCTATATCTATATATATATATATATATATATATATATATATATATATATATATATATATATATATATATATATATATATATATATATCCCCCCATCTCTCTCTCTCTTTCTCCCCATCTCTCTCTCTCCCAGTTCTCTCTCCAAAGGAAAGGAACCGTGTTCCGGTTTGATGTGGCCCCCCCAAGTATATACATCTGTGGCCCCAAAGCTCGAGCGTGTTATGTTTTCTATGCTGTTAATATATCTATCTTCAGCCTGACAAATCCCGAGCGCCGCGCTCATTCTTAGTATGAGCCGAGGCGTATGGCTGGGTGTGTTCACAAATCGATGTGCCCAAGCCTGCAAGGAAACTGACAGCGCGCCACCGCCAATCACAGGCACTGTCACATTTCCCTGATCTCTGCATCTGCAGTCCGCAGATGCAGAGATTGGAAATAGTCACAGTGCCTGTGATTGGCTCTTCGCGCTGTCAGCTTCATAGTGGCTCGGGCACATCGACTCGTGAACCTGCCCTAGCTCATACTAAGAATGAGCGTGGCGCTCTGGATTTGTCAGGTTAAAGAAGATGGATATATTAACAACATAAAAAACATAACACGTTCAAGCTTTGTGAGGCCACAGATGTATATATATGCAAATTCCAAGTGGGGGCTACATCAAACCGGAACGCAGGCCGCAAATGGCCCACAGCCGGACTTTGCGTTATATACGCGTACAGTGAAACAATGCCACATAAAAGTGGATGAAGCAGAATTTTACACGTGTATACGAGTACACAAGTTTACATGCCTGTATATGCAAGGCCTTTTCAATACGTTTTCCAAGTTGCGCTACTTTCCATAAAGTGAATGAGTGCGGTGAATTAAATATTTCAACCTTTCTAGAATAAAAAAATCATAAATAAATTTCATCAAACTGCACACTATAAACAGTCCATTCTATTGATGGCAGATCTTCACTGAGAAATCAGCACACAATACACCCGGGAATAGTGATGAGAGAAAGATCTACCTTCCACCTTCACACACACTGCCGCTTACCAACTCCAATTGATCTCTTATTACAGGAGATCAAATGCACTTCTGGCTTAATACCCAACCTGGGCCTTTTACGTATGCAGCCAAGATCTCAGCATCTTCCCAGGTGTTAAAACCTTTTACAGGTGCACTTTACCGAATGTTCCCCATAAGAAAATAAAAGCTTCCATAGCATAAAATCTTTGGGTAACTTTAATGAATAAAAAGAATATTGCACTTACATTTGCACAAGTAAATTCATGCAGTATAAAATACCGAGCTGGCCGGCTGGCTCTCGATTGCAACCCGTGGTCTCGAGACTTGCGTGTATCGTAGTGACGTCCGCATATCACTCCTCCCTATGTGTTTCATCACACCTGACGTCGTCCCGGGGGAACCTTTTCAATACATAACTTGCTTTTTTTCCTTATACCCTGGATATTTCTGGCGTGTAAACATTGTTAAAGCGGAGTTCCACCCAGAAATGGAACTTCCCCTATTCAAGTTCCCCCATCCATCCAGTGTCACATTTGGCACCTTTCAGGGGGGAGCAAGATACCTGTCTGTCTAACACAGGTATTTGCTCCCACTTTTGGTGAGAGTACAGAATCTGCAGTGAACTACGCCATGTCTGGCCCCTCTTCCACCCCCCCGCCCCCACTGTCTTCCGGGAGACACACAGGTCCGAGAAGACAGCAGGGACCACTCAGAATGCACAGCGTGACTCGTGCATTTGCAGTAGGAAACAGGCTGTGAACCCGCAAGGCTTCACTTCCTGATTCCCTTACTGAAGATACAGTTGCCACTGAGGGATGGGTTGGCTTCGGGTGGGGACATCGTGGGTGGCCTGGACAGGTAATTGTCATTTTTAAAGTCAGCAGCTGCAGCATATGTAGCTGCTGACTTATTTTTTTTCAGGTGGAACTTCGCTTTAAATGAATACGTCCATGTACAAGGAAGAGGCCTAAAAGGCTATATTCTGCATCTTACCACTTTGTGGTTAAATTGTACTGTAATAAAATTTTCTGGATCAAAGTTAGGGGTGGCACATCCAAACAACATGTAAAGCTTCAAATAAAAAGACAGGTGACTTCTGAGGTACCCACCACACTCTATTGTACAGCCCCAAATCCAAAAAAGGTGTGATGGTGGGTAAAATATACATAAAAACGATCATGCAGAACGTGATGACGTTATTTCGTTACGACGGGACTACGTTCAGGCTAGTAGCCAATAGCTTTGGTCTAGGAATTTTGATCTGAGCATGCGTGGCACTTTGTCCGATCGGATTTCTCTACACACAATCGGACAAAGTCCGCTCGGATCATGTTGTCGGAAAGTTTTATAGCTCAGCTCTAAAACTTTGTCCGTCAGATATTCCGACAGAAACAGTCCGATGGAGCCCACACACAGTCGGATTATCTGATAACACGGTCTGATCGGACATTTTCCGTCAGAATGTCCGACCGTGTGTACAAGGGCTTAGAGAGTTAGAGTGTCTCAGAAGTAAAACTGGGCAGAGGTTCACTAATCTGTGAAAAGCTGCATCTAAAAATTGTGGAGAATTTTCAGAATAATGTTCCTCAACATTAAAATTGCAGAAAGACCACTTCATAACCTTACTTTAGCTGAAAGACAGCCACAATGTGGCTCTGTTCCAAGACAGCGTCCATGGATGGCCTTCCATAACCACGCCCCCTGTGCGCCCCCTTGGGGCACACGTCTGGCATGATCAGTGATTGCTGTGTTCTTCAGACACAGCCGATCACAGAACGTGGTAAAGGGACAATCACAGCAGCCCTTTACCATGTGATCAGCCAAGTCCAATAACAGCTGATCCCAATGTAAACAGACTTTCTGGTTGTCGGCAGCACTTTCCTCACACGCTGTCACAGAGTGAGGAAAGCAAAGCCGGTAACTAACAAGTGTGACAGGGGACAACATGTATACAGATAATCAGGGCACTGATCGTCAGTGCCCCGATTATCAGTGCAGCCTCATCAGTGCCTCCTCATCAGTGCCACATATCAGTGCCCATTAGTGCTGCCTATCAGTGTCCATTGGTCCACATATCAGTGCAGCCTATCAGTGCCCATCAGTGAAGGAGAAAAATTACTTATTTGTTAAATTTTATAACAGAAACGAAAAATAATATTTTTTTTCCTCCTCAACGTTTTTTGTCTTTTTTCATTTGTTTAACAAAAAATAAAAAACCCAGTGGAGATTAAATACCATCAAAAGAAAGTTCTATTTGTGTGAAAAAAAATGATACAAATTTTATTTGGGTACAGTATTACATGACAAAGTGCAACAGCACTAAAAGCTGAAAAACGGTCTGGTCAGCAAAGGAGTGAAAGTGCCCAGTAGGCAAGTGGTTAAATATATTATCATCTACAGTACATTATATCATCAAAATATGCCGACAATCTGGAGAAATCTTTGCCCAAGGGACGAAGCCAAAACACAATATTGGATGCCCATCACTGCATGGCTTCAGAAATGCTTTCAAAAATCACTGTCTGTGAACACCGTGCCTTACAAAAATGCAAATGAAAGCTCTATCATGAAGAAGCCATATCTTAATATGATCCAGGAACGTGGTTGGTGCCTCTTTGCAACAGACCATTTTAAATGAGCTTAGGCCAAGTGGAAAACTGTTCTGTGGTCAGATGAATCTAAATCTGACATTATTTTTGGAAACTTTGGGCGCTGCGTCCTTCAGATAAGAGGAGAGGGACCTACACGGATACTACACTGTGCTAAAAATGGTGCTGTTCTACCTTTTTTAAATGTGTTGCTGACATCAATTTCAAAATTGCCATTTTTTTTCTTAAAATCGTAAATTTTCTCAGCTTAAACATTTGAAATGATTTATATTTTCTATTGTGAATAAAATTATGGGTTTATGAGATTTGCAAATCACTGCATTCTGTTTTTATGCAGATTTTACACAGCATCCCAACTTTTTTGGAATTGTGGTTGTATTTAAAATTACAAACTTTTATTGAATATTTACTGTATACATTAACCACTTAAAGGGGTTGTAAAGTAAATTTTTTATTTTTTTTAAAATAACAAACATGTTATACTTACCTCCACTTTTGCACAGAGTGGCCCCGAACCTGCTCTTCTGGGGTCCCTCGGGCAGCTGTCTCGGCTTCCCCACCCAAGTACTTGTCACGTTCATGGGAGCTCCCTCGTATGGTGAGAAGCACTTGCGGGCGCGCTCCCGTGATACAGCCGGCGGCTGTAGCAGCTCACTGTATCACTCGGCCCCGCCACCGGCGTGCCACATCATTGGATGTGATTTACAGCAGCGCGAGCCAATGGCTGCGCTGCTTTCAATCCATCCACTCTAGCCAATCAGCGGCCAGGCTGAGCGGCGAAGAGGACATTGGGGGTGAGCGCGGGACTTTCGCGGGGTCAGGTAAGTAAAACGGGGGGGCTGGCACTGTCAGATGTTTTTTCACCTTAATGCATAGAATGCATTAAGGTGAAAAAATATTTACCTTTATAACCCCTTTAAGGACCAAGCCTCTCTTTTTGATGTGCTGTTTAGAAATTAAAAAGTTTTTTTTTTTGCTAGAAAATGACTTAGAACCCCCAAAACAGAATACATTTTGGCGGTCATTGCAATACTTTCTGTTACATCGTATTTGCGCAGCGGTCTTACAAGCGCACTTTTGGAAATTACATTTTTAATTAAAAAAAAATAAGACAACAGTAAAGTTAGACCAATTTTTTTTACGTTGTAAAAGATAATGTTACACTGAGTAAATTGATACCCAAAATGTCACGCTTCAAAATTGTGCCTGCTCTAGGAATGGCGACAAACTTTTCCCCTTTAAAAATCTCCATAGGCAACGTTTGAAACATTCTACAGGTTGCATGTTTTCGGATACAGATGAGATCTAGGGCTAGAATTATTGCTTTCACATGAAACCCAGGAGCGTTCCTCCGGACCGTACCCCTTCCAATGCACCAGGTACTGTATGCGCCCACGGAACCTACGGGAGTCAACAATGGATTGTACCTCATACTCCTCATGGTTCTCAACCTGAATAGGGTGAGGGTGTGGCACCAAGGGGTTAAATCGGTTACAGACCAACGGTTTCAGTAAGGAGACATGAAACACATTTGAGATGCGCATACTAGGAGGAAGGTCCAACGCGTAAACCAATGGGTTAATCCTGAGGAGGATACGAAAAGGCCCAATAAACTGAGGTGCAAACTTCAGTGAGGGAACACAAAGCCGGAGGTTGTGAGATGAAAGCCAGACCCTGTCCCCAAACTGGTAGGAAGGCACAGGCAGGCCTCTGCGGTCAGCATGGAGTCTGTACCTATCATTAGCATGACGCAAAGCCTCCTGGACTTGTACCCAAGTGGAACAAAGACCACGGAGATGCTCCTCTAACGCAGGAATACTCTGCGGAACAAACGAGTCAGGCAACATGGATGGTTGGAAACCATAATTAGTCATAAATGGAGACAATCGGGAGGCAGAATTCAAGGCACTGTTGTGAGCAAACTCTGCCCATGGTAATAGGTCTGACCAGTTGTTATGGTGGTCAGAAATATAGCAATGTAGGAATTGATCCAAGGACTGATTGGCTTGCTCTGCGGCCCCATTAGACTGCAGGTGATACGCAGAAGAGAACACAAGCTGTATTCCCAACTGTGCACAAAAGGCTCGCCAGAATCAGGAAACAAACTGACTGCCCCTGTCCGAGACAATCACCTTGGGTAGCCCATGTAAGCGAAACATCTCCCGAGCAAAAATGGAAGCCAGTTCCCTAGAGGTAGGCAACTTCTTAAGTGGAATACAATGACACATCTTTGAGAATCGGTCAACCACCATAAGGATAACAGTGTTGCCTTGGGAATTGGGCAACTCCACAATGAAATCCATTGACAGGTGAGTCCAGGGCCTCTCTCCATTGGGTATGGGTTGTAGGAGGCCCACTGGAAGGTGTCGTGGAGTCTTACTCTGAGCACACACAGGACAGGCAGCTACGAAGGCAATAATATCAGCCTGTAGACTAGGCCACCAGAATTGTTGGGAAATGGCCCAAATGAATTGATTCTTCCCAGGATGGCCAGCTGCCTTGGTATAATGGTAAGTCTGGAGCACAGCAGTACGGAGACTCTGGGACAAAGCAGCCGTCACAAGGTTTCTCAGGAGGAGCATGGACATGAGCAGCAAGAATTTTGTCACCCAAAGGAGAAGCAAGACTGGTGCGAACCGTAGCCAAGGTACGATCAGGAGGAATCATAGGAACCGGAACCGACTCCGACTTGGAAGTGGAGAAAAATTGTCGTGACAAGGCATCAGCCCTTACATTCTCAGTATCGGGTAAGAATGAGACAATGTAATTAAAGCTCGACAAGAAAAGAGCCCATCGCGCCCTTCTGGGAGAGAGTCACTTAGACTCAGACAAGAATGTAAGATTCTTATGGTCAGTAAGAATAAGAACAGGCACAGTAGTACCTTCAAGGAGGTGTCTCCATTCTTTCAGGGCTAAAATGATCACCAACAGCTCTCTGTCACCAATCTCATAATTGCACTCAGCAGGTGACAATTTCTTGGAAAAGTAGCCACACGGATGCATGGCCCTCTCAGAGTTAGGACTCTGAGACAGAAGGGCCAACTCCAGTCTCAGAAGCATCAACTTCTAGGATAAAAGACAACGTAGGATCAGGATGTGCCAACACAGGAGCAGAAACAAAGGCAGCCTTGAGAGGACATCATTAATAGATTCTTGGAAAACTGCTGGGTGTTACAAAGGCCAAAAGGCATTACCAGGTATTCATAATGGCCTGTTCTGGTATTAAACGCAGTTTTCCACTCGTCGCCCTCCTTAATGCACACGAGATTGTATGCCCCTCTCAAGTCAAGCTTCGTGAAAACCGTTGCTCTCTTGAGGCGGTCAAATAACTCTAATCAATGGAATCGGGTAGGCATTCTTAATCGTGACACGATTGAGACTCCTATAATCTATACAAGGTCTCAGTTCACCCCTCTTCTTCACAAAAAAGAAACCAGCACCAGCAGGAGATGAGGATTTGCGGATGAAACCTTCGAGAAAGTGCGTCAGCAACATACTCCTCCATGGCCTTATCCTCCAAGACCGACAAAGGGCAAACCCGGCCACGAGGAGGTATGGCACCAGGTTGAAGGTCAAATGCGCAATCATAAGACCGGTGTGGAGGCAAACTACTGGCTTGATCTTTATCAAAGACATCGCTAAAATCACGGTACTCCTCCGGCAGGGAGGGGAGTGAAGAGGTGCACAGGACCTTGGAT
Organism: Lithobates pipiens; assembly: GCF_037356315.1. Classification (NCBI taxonomy): domain Eukaryota; kingdom Metazoa; phylum Chordata; class Amphibia; order Anura; family Ranidae; genus Lithobates; species Lithobates pipiens. The sequence continues at coordinate 210,051,412 of NW_027507787.1, forward strand.
ACCTTCAGGAAGCATGTCTCACTGCATTGTGGTGACCAGGAGAGAACCTCAGCACGGAGCCAATCAAAAGAGGGGTTGTGCCTCTGTAACCAAGGATAACCAATAACCAAGGGAAACCTGAGTGAGGTAATAACTTGAAATTGGATTATCTCATGGTGAAGAGCCCCTACGGCCATGGACAATGGAACCGTCTCATGAGTCACATGGGCAGGCTGTAAAGGTCTCCCATCAAGAGCCTCAATGGCAAGTGGAGTGTCACGCAGCTGCAGCGGAATCGAGTGTTGCGAAACAAATGCAGCATCAATGAACAGGCCTGCAGCCCCAGAGTCGATTAGAGCCTGTATCTCGATGGACGACTCAGCCCAAGAAAGGGTGACCGAAACCAGGGGCTTATCCTTCTGGAGAACTGGGGACCAAACAACACCACCTAAGGTCTGTCCATGACAGGACCTCCAGGTTTCGGCATTCCCTGGACGGGTAGGACAAGACTTCAAAAAGTGAGCTGCCTGGCAACAATAAAGGCACAATCCCCCCCACTCCTAAAGGCTCCCTCATCCGCAGAGAGACGGGTGAAGCCCAGGTGCATGGGTTCATCTTCACTGACCAACTCGGTACCAGGAGGCATGAGAGGTGAGGGAGGCATGGGTGGGACTACAAAGCTCGGAGGCAAACATACAGGAGGCTTCCACAAGTGCTCCTTAAGAGAAAGTCTTTCTCTGAGTCTGGAGTCAATGAGGATGGCAAAAAAGATCAAGCTATCCAGCTTAGTGGGTATATCTCAGGCTATCTCATCCTTGATGGAATCCGAAAGACCACGAGAAAAAGCAGCCACAAGGACCTCATTTTTCCAAGCAACCTCTGCTACCAGAGTACGTAATTCAATGGTGCAGTGGGCAACAGTTCTCGTACTCTGATGGACATGAGGCACTTGGTAGCAGAAGTGGAGCATGCGGGAACGTCAAATACCCTTTTAAAAGGGACCACAAACTCAGGGTAACTCAAGACAACAGGTTTTTGCATGTCCCATAGAGGGTTAGCCCAGGCCAAGGCTCTCTCAGAAAGCAAAGATATCACGAAACCTACTTTGCTTCTGTCCGTGGGAAATGCCAGGGGCAGCATCTCGAAGTATATTTCAACCTGATCGAGAAACCCTCTGCATTGAACTGGATCACCCCACCCCCCAAATCGCTGGGGAAGCGGAGCGGAGCCAGACATACCTCTTATAGTGGTAATACTCGAAGCGGTTGCCTGCACAGAGACTGGCACCGCAGCAGGGACGGCCTGCGACTCAGGTTGTACCGGAGCAGCCACCGTGGTGAGCCGTGCGACTCAGGAGCGTTTGTAGCGCCATGGCAAACTGATCCATGCGGTGACCTTGCTCATCCAATCTGGAAAAAATATTACCAACAAGTGGATTGACTGTATCTTCTGAATTCATGGCCTTCGCCTACTGTCAGAAACCATGAATCAGACCAAGATAGAAGTACAATTAAATCACACTTGTTGATTAAACAAAAATAAAAAGGTAAATAAGAAAAAATAATTAAAATCTGCGCTTAGTAAAAATTTTTTAAAAAAAACAGCAGCTGAACACTATAACCAGGATACTGGGCACAACACAACAGATAAAATAAAAGTGCAGAGCTTAACCTCTAATGCTGCGTACACACGACGAGACTTATGTCCGACAGACTTTCGACGGAGTTCTGACAGAGTTCTGACGGACTTTCCGAATGAGCGGACTTGGCCACACACAATCACACCAAACTCCGACGGATTCGACCGTGATGACGTACGACTTGACTAGAATAAGGAAGTTCATAGCCAGTAGCCAATAGCTGCCCTAGCGTCGCTGTTTGTCCGTAGGACTAGCATACAGACGAGCGGATTTTTCGATAGGAACTGGATCTGGCGGAGTTCTGGTGGAAAAATTTGAAGCATGTTCCATTTCTAAAGTCTGTCAGACTTTTGTGAATCAAAAGTCCGTTGCAGCCCACACACGATCGATTGGTCTGCCGGAATCATTCCGTCAGACTTTTGATGTTAAAAAGTCCGGTCGTGTGTACGGGGCATAAGTGAAAGTGTGACTTAATAAAAATGTATGAGTTTTGATAAAAAAACAGATATTTGTGAATCCAAATAAAGTGAAAATCATTAGTGAAAAAAATCAATTATCAAATAAAAAACAATTATCTATAACTCAAATGTCCAATACATTTAAGAAAAAGTGAAAAAATTCAAAAGTGTATAGTAGTACTACACAGTGTGAATAATGTCCTATGTAAATGAACAAAAAAAGTGTAGTTGATCTTTGTTTGTTCAAACAAAAATAGAGCTTGACCACGTGGACCCTTCACCGCTGTAAATCAGTAGTAAATGGAGGCTTACCAGATCACCAATCGGTATACGCAGATAAGGACACCTAGACGGTTCGATGCGGAAAGCCAAAAATGACCCAGTCCTTCAGATATCCCCAATCACTGAATCAGCTCGAATCCTCTCGTAAGCCGGTCTGCGCGGCTGCGAATACGTAGGAGTTTCGATACAGGAAGCCGGAAGACAACTTACACCTTCGAGTGTCTCGTGGTCACCAAGTCCATTCTGGTTCTCTCAGAGGCCTCGAAGTGCCCTATCACCATAAAAACAAAAATAGAAGTGCGCCAAATCGTGTAATAAAGTTTGAACAAGTAAATTTTTATTCAACCGAATAGTTTTAAGCGATAAAAAATGACTCCAGCGAGCCTTACGAAAATAAATGTATCGTTAAAAAAGAACAATTTGCTAGCAAAAAAATATAATAAACGAATGCTGAAGCACAAAGGGTGAGCGTGGCTACCCGACGATCGTTTCGTCAAAGGTCTGACGTCATCAGGGGTATGCCCACACCGTTGTGCTAAACCCTTTTATAGCCTACAGGTAAGGTAAGGAGCCCTGCCATAGGTAGAAACAAACGCCCTATCATGGGCTTGGTAAACTAACCACCGGACGACTTACACACTCGAGCGGGGTCAAAACCCACATTAATCCCGTTACCAAAATGAAAAATGTGTAAATTAACCACCGAACGACTCACACATTCGAACGGGGTCGGAAACCCAATCGATCCATTAGCAAAACGGACATGTAACAACACATGCCGATCGGGACAACCGAACAATGATATCTCCAATAGTAGGGAAACCTTTTTATATAAAAAAAAAAAAAAAAAAAATGAGTGAATGTATATAGATATAAATGCCAACATCGACAAAAGTTTGTATGTAAATATATAAACGATTATAATAATCGTTAAATATATAAACCAATATAATAAAACTCCATACCAGCATCGACTACCGACCATTACCCATAGTCTATTTACATAATAGCCTTATAAAAAATAAATAAAACATACAAATTAAAAATGACACTAATTTTGCAATAATGAAATACAATTGACATTCCAAAAGATGTTAACAAAAAGTATATTAATATTGCCCGATTTCACATGGCTTGATCATCAGAGTATATGCATTTTAAGTACCAGTTTGTGGTAGTTGAACACAACCACTGAGATGGACCAAAGAGAGGGACATCAACCATTATTGATAAAACAGTTGATGTCCCACTCAACATTAAGTCCCCCAGGGATATGCGTACCCAATTTATGTATCCAATTAGTTTCAGCTCTTGAGATAGTACGTTTAGCATTACTGCCGCGCCAATGCGGTACATATTTCTCAATTGCTAAAAAAGTAGTACCCCTTGGGTCACGGATGTGTTTCACATCATAATGCTTGCTCACATTATGCTTATCGAAACCTTTGCAGATGTTAGTTATGTGTTCTCCCAGACGCACATGTAACATACGAACTGTGCGTCCCACATATTCCAAACCGCATGGACACCTAAGCAGGTGCACAACACACTTCGTGGAACATGTAATAAACGTTCGAATGGGATATGTGAGCCCTGTCCCATGCGAGGTAAATTCCGTGAGTCTCCTACCCCGTGATGTGTTCAACTTGCAAGCTCTACATTTTCCACACGGGAAAAAACCTTTTAAATCTCCGAAAAAGGTAGGTCTCTTGGGGGGGTCGGGGACATTGAGAGCGATCATATTCCTCAGACTAGTGGCACCCCTAAATATAACACTTGGTCTATCTGGTAACACAGGGCCTAAGACACGATCATTTTTTATGACTGGCCAATGTTTCTTTATAATCAGAAACCATGAATCAGACCGAGATAGAAGTACAATTAAATCACACTTGTTTATTAAACAAAAATAAAAAGGTAAATAGAAAAAGCGTAGTCAAAGCATAGCCAGAGTCCAGTAAACAGATCGAGTAGTCAGCCAGGCCAGAGTTCAATAACCAAATCGGGTAATCAGCCAGGCCAGAGTTCAATAACCAGATCGGGTAATCAGCCAGGCCAGAAGTCAGGGATCCAAGTAGAGCAACAGCAAGCAGGATAAGGAGCCAGAAGGGATGTCAGCAAGTCAGTCTTTAAACAGAACCGCAGGAGATGGTTTCTTGTGATTCGACCAAGGCGAAGGCAGAGGTGAAGTGAGCTGGATAGCTTTAAGTAGGCAGGTCAGACGAGCATGATCAGGAACAGCTGGTAACTGTGGAAAGAGATGAGAGCTGGCAATTAGCCGACAGCTGAGCAGCCAGCCCAGGGAAGGAAGGGCTAAGCCAGCCCTAACATGAACTCCATGCCCAAGAGGGTTAAAGCAGTGCTGACCACACAAAATATTGACACTTTAGGTCCAATTTGGACATTTTCCCTTAGGGGTGTACTCACTTTTGTTGGCAGCGGTTTAGACATTAATGGCTGTGTGTTGAGTTATTTTGAGGGGACAGCAAATTTACACTGTTATACACAGTGGCGTAACTAGAATCTTCAGGGCCCCGATGCAGGAAACCTTGGAGGGCCCCCCCCGACCTACGGACAGGGCTCTTTTCTCCGAGCCCGATGGTGAAACACCAGGGCCTAGTCCCAAGTGGGTGGCCGCATATAAAGGAACTGATTTAAAAAACATCAATTACAGCCACCGTGCCAATCAAATGCCACCACTGTACCATAGAACGCCACCACTGTACCCATCAAACGTCACCACTGTGCCCATCAAACTCTGCCGCTGTGCCATCAAACTCTGCCGCTGTGCCATCAAACTCTGCCGCTGTGCCATCAAATGCCACCGCTGTGCCCATCAAATGCCACCGCTGTGCCCATCAAATGCCGCCACTGTGCCCATCAAATGCCACCACTGTGCCCATCAAATGCCACCACTGTGCCCATCAAATGCTGCCACTGTGAATCCCCACCACCTGCTCTCTGTCTGCCCACCACGTACCCTGTCTTGGTGGGGCAGCGCGTAACGGCCATAAGCGGGGTCCTCCATGCATCTCCTGCCATCCTCATCTCCCGTCCTCTCCTCCTGATAGGCGTCCAATAGCTGCGCCTATCGTTTCAGCCAATCAGGTGATGGGTAACAGACCCGCACACCTGATTGGTGGAGAGGCGGTTCAGTGTTAGGAAAGTGAATATTAATTCACTTTTCTAACACACCTGGGTAGACTGTGAGCGTCAAGCAAGGCTCTCGCAGTTCACCTATTTTGAAGCCTATTAGAGCCCATGGCTCTAATCAGGTGCTGCAAAAACACCCCCGCCGCTGTAATTCAGGTGCCCGGCACCCCAAAAGGGACCTGACACTGAGAGACGAGAGATATTGGGAAAAAAAACAAAAAAAAAAACAAACAGTGGTAAAGCAGAGGTTGCCCAGTTGGTAGATAATAAATCAGGCCAAAGAAGATATGGATTTCTTGGTGCAAATACCAAAATGTCAGGGAGTACGTGGTATATCAACCAGGAAGGTGGTCCGTGTCCACACCATTGGTCTGTTGTCTGGCTAGGCTGTGGAAAAGTCCCACACAAGTGGTGTCGTAATACTCAGGAGTAGCAGAATTTATTTTGGGGCATTATTTGTGGTATACACATGCCATGTGAGAGAAATAACCTATTACAATTACAATTTTGTGGAAAAAATTAATATAAAAAAAAATCTTCATTTTGCAAAGAATTGTGGGAAAAAATGACAACATCAAAAACCTCACCATGCCTCTTACTAAATACCTTGGAATTTCTACTTTCAAAAAAGGGGTAATTTGGGGGGTATTTGTACTTTCCTGGCTTGTTCGGGTCTCATGAAATGAGATAGGTCTTCAGTACATCAGGTGTGATCAATTTTGTGTGATTTGCACCACAGCTTGTAGACTCTCTAACTTTTACAAACACCAAATAATATCCACTAATTTGGGTTATTTTTTACCAAAGATAGGTAGCAGTATAAATTGTGGCCAAAATTTATGAAGAAAAGTTAATAATTTGCAAAACTGTATCACAGAAACAAAGAAAAATTCGTTTTTTTTTCAAAATTTTCAGTCTTTTTTGATTTATAGGTGATCAAATACCACCTAAAGAAAGCTCTATTTGTGGGAAAAAAAGAACAAAAAATTCATTTGGGTACAGTGTTGCATGACTGAGTAATTGTCATTCAAAGTGTGAGAGCACCGAAAGCTGAAAATTGGTCTGGGCAGGAGGGGTGTTTAAGTGCCCAGTAGGCAAGTGGTTAAAGGCTAATATGCAAGTTATTGTCCTAAAAAGTGTTTGGGGACATGGATCCTGCCCCAGGGGACATGTATCAATACAAATTTTTGTTTTTAAACGGCCGTTTTTTCGGGAGCATTGATTTTAATGACTCTTAAAGTGAAAAAAACTGCTTGCAGTTTTAATGTCTGGTTCTGGCAATATGCATGAAAATCATTGAGAAAATGGCATATGTAGCCCCCCCTGCCCATTACCAGCCCCTTGTATGGATATTAAGGGGAACCCCATACCCAAAAAAAAAAAAAAAAAAAAAGGAAAGGCGTGGCCCCCAGGCCCTATATACTCAGAACAGCAGTATACAGGCGGTGCAAATAAGACAGGGACTGTGTATGTTTGTTGTGTTAAGTAGAATCTGTTTGTAATTTTGAAGTGGTACATTTTTAAAGTGTAGCTCCAGTCAAAAAATCTATTTTTAAGCTTTTTGGAAAACATAGGGAAGGGTTATCACCCCAGTATAATTTTTTTTGCTGTCCATTGTTTTCATCTCCCTTCCTGGTGTCTGCTTCCGTTCCTTCAGTTTGCAAGTAGGAGACGTTTGTAAGTTGGATGTTTGAAAGTAGGGGCCTGCCCTATATGCTCTGCAGAAATTTGGGCCTAATGTGTTGGTGTTGCCACAACACTGCAAGCCCTCAAAGTGACTCTTGGTGGGTGTGGGTGCTGGAACACCCTGCTGTGAACTATTATATCAAGAATTGTAATTACATGCCATTGTTGAACAGTGGTAGAAAAATTGGGCCTTTGGTGGTTGTGGTGGTGGCGGTGCTGGTGCCACAACACTGTAAGTCCTAACAGTTACTCTCGGTGGGCGCAGGAACGGGCCCTGCTGTATTATATCAAGAATTGTAATTACATGCACCTGTTAAACAGAGGCTGAAAAATTGGGCCTTAGGCACTGGTGCCACGACACTGTCACCTCCCTGAGATACTCTAGTTGGAGTGCAGAAATGAGCCCTGCTGCAAAATAGTGCATCACAAATTGTAATTACATGCCCCCTGTTAAACAGCGGGTGAAAAATTGGGCCTTAGCCACTGGTGGCGGCGCCCAGAACCAAAAATGTTCTTCCAAGCTATCAGCAGGATCATTGCGGAAGAGGATAGTCAGTCAACATAACATAACAGGACAGTCACTCAGTATCAGCATAGGCAGTCTTGAAGGGATGTGACATTTAAAAAAAAATGTTTTGGTTACATCAGCTTCAGGTGCTTGGTAGCTGGTGGACAGGTGCACCCTGTGATCGGTTACAAAGCCTCCAGCAGCACTGAATGTGTGTTCCGAAAGAACTCTGTATGCAGGACAGCCCAGTAGCTCAATTGCATACTGTGCAAGGTCTGGCCAGTTATCCATCCTCAAAACCCAGTAACCCAGAGGATTATCGGTGGGAAAGGTGTCCAAGTCTGACCTTGCCCCTAGGTATTCCTGCACCATGTAAATCAGACGATGGAGATGGTTGCTGGAACTGATCATACCTCGGGGCTGCAGGCTAAAAAATTGTCTGAACGCATTGGTCAGGCGGCCACCTTCTCGACCGCTCCTTCTGTGACTAACCAAAGCCTCATCAACACGTTGTCCAGGACCAGGAGTTTGTAACCTCCCAGTCTCTGGGAACGCGTTGCACAGACCTTTCTGCAAGGCCTCCCAGAGATGTCTCACCCTCTGCTCCCGCTGCGACAGCTAGATAAGGTCCGCAACCTTACCCTTGTACCGTGGATCAAGGAGAGTTGCCAGCTAGTAATGATACCTCTCCTTGATCCACTGAATATGAGGATCCTTCCACAGGCTTTGCAGGATCAGGGAGGCCATGCAGCGTAGGTTAGCTGAGGCATTCGGTCCGGAGTCCTCTGGGTCACTAAGGACAACATGATCCGCAGCCACCTCCTCCCAGCCATGTACAAGTCTACGGGTTTCTTGGGACTGTAAATCATCCCTAAAAGACTGCTGCTGCTGATGCTGAGTGCCAGGCTCCACCCCCATGCTAACACAATCCTTCTCCTCCTCTTTCTGTGTGATCGGCGAGACAGCAGAAACACTGTCTGGATAAAGGGGGCCTTGAGAGGCAAGGAAGTCCTCCCTCTTCCTGCCACTGTTCTGCCTCAAGTGCCCTGTCCATTATTCCACGCAGCGTATGCTCCAAGAGGTGGACAAGAGGTACAGTGTCACTGATGCATGCACTGTCACTGCTCACCATCCTCGTGGCCTCCTCAAATGGTGACAGGACAGTGCATGCATCCCTGATCATGGCCAACTGGCGTGGGGAAAAAAATAAATAATCGAGCTCCCCTGATCCTGTATTGGTGCCATAGTCACACGGGTACTCATTGATGGCCCTCTGCTGCGTGTGCAGCCGCTGCAGCATGGCCAACGTTGAGTTCCACCTGGTGGGCAAATCACAGATAAGGCGGTTCTTGGGAAGGTTCAACTCCTTTTGATGCTCAGCCAGCCGAGCACTGGCATTATATGACTGGTGGAAATGAACACAGACTTTCCTGGCCTGCCTCAGGATATCCTGTAAGCTCGGGTACCTGCCCAAGACCTGCTGCACCACCAAGTTAAGCACGTGAGCCAGACAGGGCACATGGGTCAGTTGTTCCTGTCAGAGGGCAGAGACGAGGTTGGTGCCATTGTAGCAAACCACCATTCCTGGCTTAAGCTGGCATGGTGTCAACCACCTCCCAGCCTGCCCCTGCAGAGCTGACAGAATATCTGCCCCAGTGTGGTTCCTGTCCCCCAAGCACACCAGCGCAAGCACGGCATGGCATCTTTTTGCCTGTGTACTTGCGTAGCCCCTTGAATGCCTACGGAGCACCGCTGGTTTCAAGGACAAAGCACAGCAAGAGGCCATGGAGGAAGAAGAAGAGGAGGGGGTGGAGGAGAGAGGTGTATCACAACCAGTAGTAGTATTTTGGAGGCATGGTTGCGGAACAACCTCCAACACTACTGCATCTTGTCTGCATCCTTCCCAGCTGCCAGAAGAGTGACCCGTGAAAGATAGGCAACATCCCTGTCCATGCCTGCTGGACTATGAGTCAGCGGTAATATGCACCTTACCGCTGACCGCCCTGTCCAGTGAGGCATGGACATTGCCTTCCACATGCTGGTAGAGAGCCGGAATCGCCTTCCGTGAGAAAAAGTGGCATTTGGGAACCTGCCACTGAGGAACTGCACATTGCACAAACTCACGGAAGGGGGCCAAGTCTACCAACTGAAAAAGCAGCAGTTGAAGTGCTAGCAATTTAGCCAAGCTAGCATTCAACCGCTGGGCATGTGGATGGCTGGGAGTGAAATTTTTTCGACGGTCCAGCAGTTGGGGCAGGGAAATTTGCCTGCTACAATCGGATGTTGGTGTACAGCTAGCAGAGTGCCCGCAAGTACTTGGCTGTGACACACCTAATTCTACACCTTCATTCCCCTCAGTGCAGGTTTCAGATAGGACTGAAGGTATAGTGGGGTTGGAGATCCCAGCTGATGAAGAGCAAGGAGAGGTCCAATTTGTTCTTTGGTGTGGGTCTTTAAGGTACCTTGCCAACGAGCTGCATGGCAGGTCAACATAAGTCTGGTAAAGCATGTGGTGCCCAAGCGGCTGATGTTTTGGCTATGCGAGATACGCTTGAGACATATGTTGCAAAATAGCAGCGGTGCCATCTGATGCACTCGTCTCAAAAATGGCCCACACCAAAGAACAGAGGCCCTGTCCTGGGTGGAGACACTTCCAACTTAAGTATTAAACCCACTCTTTCAATTAGCAAAGGTTCTGGTTCTCTTATTTACTCACAAGTTTAGCACCATATTCTGTTGGGGGGGGGGGGGGACATTTCTCACACCTCCCCAAAAGAGGACTGCAAGTATAAACAGGAAGGCATGGAAGAACCTAAGGTTCCTGCTAACAGCGCACCGGCAGAGGGTGGTCAGACTGCGACAGTTTATATGCTGACATTTCCCCTGACAACTCATACTGACTGGCATCAATGAGAACAATTATCAGGTTTTTTTTAACCTTGAAGTCACAGATGGGGAAACCCTCTTCTCTCTAGGAATTAAATGTCTTGCAAAAATATTTCCTGCAAGGTGGGCATGTGTGCACTCCATGGGAAATAAAATAGGGACACTACGGTTTTGCTTACTTATAGTGACTTGTTTTCTGCCAACTTTAGTCTCCGGGCACCAAATCAGTTTGACACTTTAATAATATGAAAGGTCTAAATAATTCATCTTATTGGTTTTAGCAAGAGATAGTGATGAATTATTAAATGATTTCAAGCACTCTGCAGGCAGTCTACTTTCTGTGGTGTGCCGGAGTGCCCCTTTGGGCTTTTCCCGGCTGATTATTCCACACTTTTAAGCATGTACTGTGACCTTCCATCGCACATTGATGTATGTTTAAATTAATCATAGGCACTGGATCCAAGAATCTTAGATTTCCATCCTGATCGTGTTTCCAAATATAAAAATGATAAATATATACCCCTAGAAAGGCTTCCTCTGAGGCTTGTTTTGCTATTACCTTCCTATCTCTTTCATCACATCACCCAGTCTGCCATCGTTTCTGGAGGCTCCAACAGCTTTATGAACATTTAAATTAAAACCTACAAAAAAAAACCCATGAACACAGTTAAGACACTGTTCTGACTAACCCATGCTCCATCTCAGTAAAACTTGCCTACTTAATTAGATTTGAACATCTTGTTTTCCTGGTAATTAAAAAATGAAAAATTATTAACAAATTGGATCACATTGGATTTCCCCTCGCATTTAGCTCTTTCACAAAAATTGTATAAGTTTATGCTTCTTGATAAAATGGAAGCTGCTAAACATCAATAGCCCTTTACGAAAAAGTTATTTTATACCGGGACCCAGCACCTGCTCCATACCCTCTGACATCTCTCCAGGTTTTTAGAAGACGTATTATGTAGTTTATACAGTATATTCTCTATGGTATCATTTAGAGAAACTAAAAGGCTCTTTGGGCCCGTTAGAATTTTTTTGAACATAGCAGGTTTTCTGCATGCGTATATTTTAATTTGGAACCCAATATGTACTGTATGATATTTTGAGATGTATCTTTGAAACCAATTTTTAGTTGTTGAGGCTGAAGGCTGTTTGAGTGAGTGAATCTTGTTGATGGATGTAGTTTTCTTTTGGAAGATATAGGGAGTCTACTGGCAAAGCAAATAGTGAACAGGTTAAAAGGTCTTTTTTTTACGTCCTTTGCCTTTGGATTCTACTTGCTCTATATGTGTTTCTAGTTGCGTCTTTTCTTTTTTTTTTTTTTCATGTGTCAGAGGTATTTTGGTTACCACAATATCTGTGTAAATTATGTTATAATTATATATTTGTTATATTTTGTACTTATGGAAAAAAAAATCTAATATATAAAAAAACTGGGCTACAAGGGAGAGAGACGACATACCTGCTAGTATTTTCAATATTTCAGACTTTGGTGTTGATTTACTAAAGGTAAATATACTGTGCACTGCAAGTGCACTTGCTCCAGGGCTTAGTTGCGATAAAGCTTCACTTTACAAAGCATACTCAATCATATGCAAGAAAAAAAAAAAAAAAAAAAATCATCTTAGCTTGTATATGATGCTCAACTCAGTATGACGAGAGATTTTAGGTAGCACTAGATATACTCAAAAGGAAATGCAGGGATTTTAAAGGAATGCATATTTCAAAGCATACATTCATTTTTTTTATATATTGTGTTACCCACATACATGATAGTAATACCCAACTTATCATTTAGGCAATCTGGATCCTCTATATAGATTCTGAGACCTCCTGAAGGCTACAGGTTAACAAAGCTGATACTTCTCCAGTCTGCCTTTTCAAAGTCTCCTCTGATATGGGATTCTGCTAGACCAACACATGACATTCAATTAGACTGATTAAAGCTACAACAAATTTACGTTAGGTTTGCTGCACCCAGTGCCTCCATCAGGGGGGTACAGGCAGTACTCATGTAAGATTCCCGAGTGTCCCAAGGGGCCCAGCCGGCCAGGGCCCGCTCCCCCCTACACGAAACTCATCTTGTACCAGCTCTGCCGCTAATCTGCATGCCGCTGCAGAGAAGCATAAACAAGACAAGCCTCCCCCGCCTACTTTCACTTTCACCGGCCCCTCCCACTTCGGCGTGCCCCCCCCCCCCCCCCGCTGGCTGCAGCTGTGTGGAGCATTTTTTAAGTATTCTGCACACTGTAATGAAATTTAACAAGCCCGCTACCTGAGCACAAGCCGATGCAATCTTGCAACTGGCAACATGCCCAGCAGCAGGTGATCGTGGCCAGCGCTCACTCACTCCTCATCCATTCCCTGCTGAGGCGGAGCCTGCTGGCTGCTGCTGGGTTTGCTTGCAATGTGAATGGCCGGCACAAGGGGAGTGGCCAGCTTGTCGACAGTGCACGTGAACACAGCAATAACAACAGGTACATGCAGATAGATCCAAGAGTGCAGGATGGAGGTTAAGTCACAAAAAAATGTAATGTGTGCTTCTGACTGTGCCCCCTGTGCTGCCTGTAGATTTTATTTGGACTTCTAGCTCCTTCTTGGATGGGACACCCTGAGGCTGACAAGCTGGTATAATTGAGTTGCATTGTGAAAATGGATGACTCTGGGTACAGATGAAAGTTACATTTTGGAGTGCCTCGCCCAGCACCCTCCATCCCTCCAGTCTCCACAACGCATCGCCACCCACACCCTGCACCATCCATTCCTCCAGTCTCCACAACGCATTGCCACCCACGACCAGCACCATCCATCCCTCCACAATGCATTGCCACCCACACTCAGCGCCATACATCCCTTCAGTCTCCACGACGTATCACCACCCACGCCCAGCGCCATCCATCCCTATAGTCTCCAAAGGTGTAAGAGTGTTAAAATAAAAGTGGGTGCACCGAAGGACTCATGGGATGGCCTGTGGGCGGGCCCTGGAGAATGTCGGAGGTCGGGGGGGGGGGGCCCAGGCCTATAGCTGTGTTATGTTTAGCCCTCTATTTCCACTAAGGGGTTGGAATTTATATCTATACAACCATTGCCAAAAGTTTTGAGAATGACAAATATAAATTTTCACAAAGTCTGCTTCTTCAGTGTTTTTAGATCTTTTTGTCAGATGTTACTATGGTATACTGAAGTATAATTACAAGCATTTCATAAGTATCAAAGGTTTTTTATTGACAATTACATTACAACACCTTGAAAAAGTATTCATACCCCTTGACATTTTCCACATTTTGTCATGTTACAACCAAAAACGTAAATGTATTTTTTGGGGATTTTATGTGATAGACCAGGGATATGCAATTAGCGGACCTCCAGCTGTTGCAAAACTACAAGTCCCATCATGCCTCTGCCTCTGGGTGTCATGCTTGTGGCTGTCAGAGTCTTGCTATGCCTCATGGGACTTGTAGTTCTGCAACAGCTGGAGGTCTGCTAATTGCATATCCCTGTGATAGACCAACACAAGGTGGCACATAATTATGAAGTGAAAGGAAAATTATAAATGGTTTTTAAAGATTTAAAAGTGTGGCATGCATTTGTATTCACCCCCTCTTTACTCAAATACCCCTAACTAAAATCTAGTGGAACCAATTACCTTCAGAAATCACCTAATTAGTAAAGAGAGTCCACCTGTGTATAATTTAATCTCAGTATACATACAGCTGTTCTGCGAAGCCCTCAGAGGTTTGTTAGAGAACCTTTATGAACAAACAGCATCATGAAGGCCAACGGAACACACCAGACAGGTCAGGGATAAAGTTGTGGAGGAGTTTAAAGCAGGGTTAGGTTATAAAAAATAAATCCAAAGCTTTGAACATCTCATGGAGCACTGTTTAATCCATCTGAAAATGGAAAGAGTATGGCACAACTGCAAATCTACCAAGACATGGCCATCCACCTAAACTGACAGGCCTGCCAAGGAGAGCATTAACCAGAGAAGCAGTCAAGAGGCCCATGGTAACTCCGGAGGAGCTGCAGAGATCCACAGCTCAGGTGGGAGAATCTGCCCACAGATTAGTTGTCCACTCCACAAATCTGGCCTTTATGGAAGAGATGCAAGAATGAAAGCCATAAGAATTCTTGTTTGCAGTTTGCAAGAAACCATGTGGGGGACACAGCAAACATGTGGAAGAAGGTGCTCTGGTCAGATAAGACCAAAATTTTACTTTTTGGCCTAAAAGCAAAATTCTATGTATGGTGGAAAATCAACACTGCACATCACCCTGAACACACCATCCCCACCATGAAACATGGTGGTGGCAGCATAATGTTGTGGGGATGCTTTTCTTCAGCAGGGACAGGGAAGTTGGTCAGAGTTGATGGGAAGATGGATGGAGCCAAATACAGGGCAATCTTAGAAGAAAACCCGTTAGTCTGCAAAAGACCTGAGACTGAGGCGGAGGCGGAGGTTCACCTTCCAGCCGGACAACGACCCTAAACATACAGCCAGAGTCACAATGGAATGATTTAGATCAAAGCATATTCATGTGTTAGAATGGTCCAGTCAAAGTCCATCCCCAAATTGGTTCACAGAATGCAGTGCAAACCGTGGAATCGGATTGAATTGGATGGCATGGGTCTGAACACCCATGCGATCCAATTCCAGTGCAGAAAAAAAAAAAATCATGCGTTGCAGATCACATGCGATGTCTGGCTTCGCACCAGTGTAACTAAAGTCAAAACTTTTTTTTTTCTCCCATTTTGGAGAGTAGGGGTTGGTTATAACCCTTGTCATTTTTTTTATATTTTTTTTATTTTACCATCTGTGTCCCATAGAGGAGACTTCCCTTAATTTCCTGTCCGACAGTAAAAATAGGAAGTGAGAGGACATCCCTCCAAAGTGTGGGAATCCTAGGGGGTCACCAGGGTCCCTAGAATTAGTGTCCCCATTGAAAATTGTCCCCTCTGTGTCAACCCAAAAGAGTACAATAATAACAATGGATGTGCAAAAGCAGACACAACTAATTGACACTGTACAATATGGCAACAGTAGAAGTATAGTCCTAACGCGTTTCAACCCACTCAGGGGGTCTTCTTCAGAGAAATGCTCTGTTATAAAACAAAGATGCAGTAAATAAATACATCAAGTGTTAATTATACTGGGAATACCTAATAGTTTAGTATAATTTACCCAATAATGCACGTCCAAAGAAATAAAATAAATTAAAGTGCTTTTAGTGGAGTTCCCCCTCGGGGTGGTGCCTCGATTTCCCTTCACATATCAAGAATGTTACCAAGTCCAAGGATGTCACCAAATGCCAGGAGGGAAAGGTCAAAGGTCCAGAGGCGTGGCTCACGAGAGGTCACACAGATACCTCACCACCCATGGGCATAGGGGGTGAGTGCGGACATTGGCAGCCGGACAATATGGTGAGTCACACCTATGATAGAATCCCAATATATAAATAAAATTAGGGACATATACTTAACATATGAACACAGGGTGTATATACGGCATGAAACTATTGTCATACCTATAATCTATGTATATAGAGGATAACCACACCTAGATGTTTAAGTATATCTGTATGATGATTTGAGAAGGAAGAAAAGGAAAAAGGAAAACGACGCTAACAGACTCGGTTTCTGATTTAAAAAAAAAAAAGGAAAAGGAAAAAGTGAAAAACCAATAAAAAATAAATGAATAAATAAATAAATCAGTGAGAGAAAACAACAAAAACAAAAACAGCAAAAATGGGTGAGAAAAAGGAACGCTGAAGTAGGAAAGGTGCCAGTGAGGAGGTGACTAATGTTGTATGAAGCAACAAAGCATGTCCACTTTGGTTTCTGTCGTTGTTTGTTTCAGCTTTTCACCTTTCCAGCACTTTCTTTCTTCTTATGTAATTTTTTACACATAAGTCAGCATCACGTCTACGTACCAACACACACCTGGTTCTTAGGCACCCCGTCACCATTTGTCTCTCACATCACTTGTACAGTTCTCACATTCATTCACTTTAGCATATATACAGCTTTGTTGCTTCATACAACATTAGTCACCTCCTCACTGGCACCTTTCCTACTTCAGCGTTCCTTTTTCTCACCCATTTTTGCTGTTTTTGTTTTTGTTGTTTTCTCTCACTGATTTATTTATTCATTTATTTTTTATTGGTTTTTCACTTTTTCCTTTTCCTTTTTTTTTTTTTTTTTTATCAGAAACCGAGTCTGTGAGCGTCGTTTTCCTTTCCTTTTCTTCCTTCTCAAATCATCATACAGATATACTTAAACATCTAGGTGTGGTTATCCTCTATATACATAGATTATAGGTATGACAATAGTTTCATGCCATATATACACCCTGTGTTCATATGTTAAGTATATGTCCCTAATTTTATTTATATATTTGGATTCTATCATAGGTGTGACTCACTATATTGTCCGGCTGCCAATGTCCGCACCCACCCCCTATGCCCATGGGTGGTGAGGTATCTGTGTGACCTCTCGTGAAGCCACGCCTCTGGACCTTTGACCTTTCCCTCCTGGCATTTGGTGACATCCTTGGACTTGGTAATATTCTTGATATGTGAAGGGAAATCGAGGCACCACCCCGAGGGGGAACTCCACTAAAAGCACTTTAATTTATTTTATTTCTTTGGACGTGCATTTTTGGGTAAATTATACTAAACTATTAGGTATTCCCAGTATAATTAACACTTGATGTATTTATTTACTGCATCTTTGTTATATAACAGAGCATTTCTCTGAAGAAGACCCCCTGAGTGGGTTGAAACGCGTTAGGACTATACTTCTACTGTTGCCATATTGTACAGTGTCAATTATAGTTGTGTCTGCTTTTGCACATCCATTGTTATTATTGTACTCTTTATACAGGAGTCTTTTTTAACTGTTCAGGTGGAGCTCATGTTTTTACCCCTGTGCCATGTTGCTATTTTCTCATGATAATAAATATTAAAATATTTTTCATGTTACCCTGATATGCATTTATTATTGTTTTTTGCTGCCTAAAAACCCCGATTGTGGGGGAACTTGTTCAATTTTTTCATTCGTGTGGGGTGAGCAGCACTCTCCAAGCCCTTTGTGGCAGTGTGTTCTTTTCCAGTGTCGACAATAAGCATAATAGAGGAAACAATCTAGGCAAAGAAAGGCCAGGGCAGGCCACACAGGACAGAATAATCCAGTAACAGGCTAGGGTCAAGGCAGGCTAACTATACTTAGAGCGAGTTTTTAGAGCAGTGGTTCTCAACTCCTGTCCTCAGGGCCAACTAACAGGCCAGGTTTGCAAGATAACTGAAATACAACACGGGTGATATCATTTGCTGCTGAGTGATTGCAGTATTCTAGCCTGCATCTCCCCAAGGTAATATTTAAAATCTGGCTTATTAGTGGGTTCTGAGGACAGGAGCTGAGAGCCACTAGTTTAGAGTGTTCAATACATAGCTGATGTGTTAGCAGGTGCAGTTAGCTGTCTGGCCACTAGATGGCTCGGTTTATGTTATAGTACGGTAAAGTGATAAGCAAGTGATGGCTCCCCTTTTAAGCTGCATTCACACTTCAGCATTTTGAAACGTGGGCAGATTTGCCACGATTCTGCAGCGCCGATGTGTGAATGACAAATAGCGGGACTCGCAATCAAGATGACCTGCATTTGAATGACACCTAAAATTACGGTGTGGGTCTGCCACAATAAATCGCTCTGCAATCACTGGAAGCACGTCGCCCAAAAGTAGCTCCGGAATTTTTTTGCGGCAACATGCTTCCAGCGATGCGGGTTGCCGAGATTTATTGCGCAACAATTGCGGAAGACCCGCACTGCAATTTTAGGTGTAATTCAAATGAATGGCATCTCAAATGCGAGTCCCACGATTTGTCATTTACACATCAGCGCTTTAAATAGCGGGCAGAATAGCGGCAAATCTGCCCACGATTCAAAACATTGAAGTGTGAATGCAGCCTTACAGAAGTCCATCCTTAGTGATGTAATAGGAGGTAACGTGCCCATATAAAAGCCAGGATAGGAGGTGACTTTGATAGATGGGACATGGGAGCCAAACACCCCAGGGCTACAGTATGTACCGGTATATGTAGTCAGTTACTGCTAGAGCCCTGTCTAGGGCTGAAGCTATCACCCCAGTACTGTTTTTTAGAGCCAACGGTCATCTTTCATGTTATGGCAATCAGAGCAGCTAACTAGCCACTCGATTGCTATTATGAGCAGTGGAAGGAGAGGTGTGTCACCCCCCCTGCCCCCCCCCCGACTCTCTTGGGCTCATCCATCCCACCGGGGGACCCGAGCGAACAGCCGACAGGTCCTCCAGCTGGCCAGACAGCCCAACAAAGCCAGGATCAGCCTGATGGGCTGTCCATGATGATAACCTGAAAGCAATGACATGACATCAGTCCAGGTTTACCCAGATGTTTTCAGTGCCAATTTCAAATAATGAAAAGCATTAAAAAGAAAAATACTGATTTATATATATATATTTATTTATTTAAAGCAACAGTGTAAAACTAAATAAATAATAATTTTAAGTGCCCCCCCCCCCCCCATGCAAAGGTAAACACGTGTGTTGGTCCCACATGCAAGCAGACAGCTATCACCCCACACATGTGAGGTATCGCAGCGACCGTCAGATCATGGGCAGTAATTCTAGTATCAGATCTTTTCTGTAACTCTAAAGTGGTAACCTGTAAAGGCTTTTAAAGTGTCACCTATGAATAGTAAAAATTTACATTGATTGTAACCGCTGCACAGGCATGAGCAATTTTAAAGCATGACATGTTGACAAACATGACAAAAATTGGTATGTATTGTGTTTTTTGCATTAAAATTATTTTTTTTACAATAAATTGCATTTAAAAGTGCGTGCAAATACCATGCGACATTTAAAAATTACAAAACCGACCAATTTATTCTCTAGGGACTCTTTGAAAAATATTTTCTAGCAAAAAATAAACAGATTTTTACATGTAAACAAAAAGTGCCAGAAAAAGCCTGGTCTTCAAGTGTTTAAAGGGGCAGGAGTTCCACCGTCACGAACACTGGACCAATGAGGGTGGTAGCACAGCCGTTGCCATCTTGTTGACAGGCCCGCCTGGATCCAGAAATGTCTAATTTCCGTCTGACTTCACCCGGGCTGAAC
Organism: Lithobates pipiens; assembly: GCF_037356315.1. NCBI lineage: Eukaryota > Metazoa > Chordata > Amphibia > Anura > Ranidae > Lithobates > Lithobates pipiens. Next base: position 210,071,158 of record NW_027507787.1, read on the forward strand.
AGGGACAGCCAATGGGCTGGATGTGGCCCGGGGCTGTAAAATGCCCAGGTCTGATTAAAACCCACAACCTTTTAATACTGTGTAGGCAGGTATTTAATTTTATTGCCCAGTAGATTAACCACTTCACTGCCAGAGCTGTTTGTGTGTGTGTGTTTTTTTGGCATGCATGTTTAAAAAAATTTAGCCCTGAAGATTGTATAAAACCCCCTAAACAACATATATTTTCTGAAAGCAGACACCCTAAAGTGGTGGCAGTTCCAACCTTTTTAGGTTACACAGGTGTAGGAATGCAACATTTCTGTAAAATAAAAAAATACACTAAAGTTAATTTCGGGGCACAAAAGCGTAATAAATTACACAATTTTTGGTAAAATATAAAATATGAAGTTGTGCCGAGTAGATGGATACTCAACATGTCAAACCCTAAAATTGAGTGTGTCCATTAAATGGTGATGAACTTTATTACCCTATATTTTCCATAGGTATTGGCAATGCTTTCGCTGGCCGGACCGTTTTGAGGTTTTTTGCACACGTTTAAAAAATCATTTTAGGCCTGAAGATTACACAAAACCGACAAATATTATTTATTTTCTGAAAGCAGGCACCCTACAGAATAAAATAGTGGTAGTTGCAATTTTTTTACGTCACACAATATTACCGCAAATGTCTAGGAAGCGCAAAATTTCAGTAAAAAACACACCAACATGAATTTTAGGGCAAATGAACATAATAAATTACCCACATTTTTGGGAAAAATACAAAAGATGAGGTTGCACCGAGTAAATAGATACCCAACATACCAAACCCTAAATTTATGTGCGCCCGTGAAATGGTGACATACTTCAGTAACCTATGTTTTCTATAGGTAATGCTTCAGAAGCCCCCTGTAGGTATCAGTTTAGTGTTACGTAAGGATGTCTTGTCTTAGAATTATTGCTCTCACTCCGCCGTACGTGGTGATATGTAACAGTGTATCACAATCTACGTTTTCACACGTGTTTGGGTGTAATTAATCACATAGGGTATAAAAAGTCCCCAATATGATTTTTTTTGTGACAGGGTCCTATGATGTACAGACCAGGTGGAAAAAGGGTTAAACGGTATTTTCAACTTTTGCAGCCAAATTGGAGTAACACCTACTCCCATTCACATAGCATAACAAAAAAAATAAATTGAAGCTTACTTTTTTTAGATTCTCCATTCTGGGCCCTCAAGCAAGAAAAATCCTAGGTGGTTTACTTTGTTTGTGAGGGGGCTGGTCAGGTGTGTTTGCCATTTTTTTACTACTTGTCTACAAGGGGACTTTTACCTCTTTCCTGCCCAGGTTAATTTGAATGACAATTGTGCAATCATGCAATGCTGTACCAAAACAATTTTTTTATTTTCAGTAAAGAAATTCAAAGTAACGTACTGGTACGTTACTTTGCCCAGCCGTGCCATTCTGCCGACGTATATACAGTGCCTCGCGAAAGTATTCAGCCTCCTTGAACTTTTCAACCTTTTGCCACATTTCAGGCTTCAAACAAAGATATAACATTTTAATTTTTTGTGAAGAATCACCAACAAGTGGGACACAATTGTGAAGTGGAACGAAATCTATTGGATAATTTAACCTTTTTTAGCAAATAAAAAACTGAAAAGTGGTGCGTGCAAAATTATTCAGCCCCTTTACTTTCAGTGCAGCAAACTCACTCCAGAAGTTCAGCGAGGATCTCTGAATGATCCAATGTTGTCCTAAATGACTGATGGTGATAAATAGAATCCACCTGTGTGTAATCAAGTCTCTGTATAAATGCACCTGCTCTGTGATAGTCTCAGGGTTCTGTTGAAAGCGCAGAGAGCATCATGAAGTCCAAGGAACACACCAGGCAGGTCCGTAATACTGTTGTGGAGAAGTTTAAAGCCGGATATGGATACAAAAAGATTTCCCAAGCTTTAAACATCCCAAGGAGCACTGTGCAAGCGATCATTTTGAAATGGAAGGAGTGTCAGACCACTGCAAATCTACCAAGACCTGGCCGTCCCTCTAAACTTTCAGCTCAGACAAGGAGAAGACTGATCAGAGAGCCAAGAGGCCCATGATCACTCAGGATGAACTGCAGAGAACTACAGCTGAGGTGGGAGAGTCTGTCCATAGGACAACAATCAGTCATACACTGCACAAATCTGGCCTTTATGGAAGAGTGGCAAGAAGAAAGCCATTTCTCAAAGATATCCATAAAAAGTCTCGTCTAAAGTTTGCCACAAGCCACCTGGGAGACACACCAAACATGTGGAAGAAGGTGCTCTGGTCAGATGAAACCAAAATCGAACTTTTTGCCCACAATGCAAAACAATATGTTTGGCGTAAAAGCAACACAGCTCATCACCCTCAACACACCATCCCCACTGTCAAACATGGTGGTGGCAGCATCATGGTTTGGGCCTGCTTTTCTTCAGCAGGGACAGGGAAGATGGTTAAAATTGAGGGGAAGATGGATGCAGCCAAATACAGGACCATTCTGGATGAAAACCTGTTGGAGTCTGCAAAAGACCTGAAATTGGGACGGAGATTTATCTTCCAACAAGACAATGATCCCAAACATACAGCAAAATCTACAAAGGAATGGTTCACAAATAAACGTATCCAGGTGTTAGAATGGCCAAGTCAAAGTCCAGACCTGAATCCAATCGAGAATCTGTGGAAAGAGCTGAAAACTGCTGTTCACAAACGCTCTCCATCCAACCTCACTGAGCTCGAGCTGTTTTGCAAGGAAGAATGGGCAAGAATTTCAGTCTCTCGATGTGCAAAACTGATAGAGACATACCCCAAGCGACTTGCAGCTGTAATCGCAGCAAAAGGTGGCTCTACAAAGTATTAACGCAAGGGGGCCGAATAATTTTGCACGCCCCACTTTTCATTTTTTTATTAGTTAAAAAAGTTTCAAAAATCCAATAGATTTCGTTCCACTTCACAATTGTGTCCCACTTGTTGATTCTTCACAAAAAATAAAAATGTTATATCTTTATGTTTGAAGCCTGAAATGTGGCAAAAGGTTGAAAAGTTCAAGGGGGCCGAATACTTTCGCAAGGCACTGTATACAGGCGGCGGTCGGCAAGCAGTTAATGTGCAGGTATACAACCACTTTAAGTAACCCTGGTGGCATACAATGGGGTCTCATCACCTAAACAAAGCAAAACTGGAAACGTATTATTTTTTTACTCTGTAGAATAACATTCACACCCAAAGATGTGAAGGCATTAAGGTCAATTCACTCTCCTCAACAAAGAACAATCAAAAATCTCAACATTTCACTAGCACACTGCTGTTAACCTACAGCCATTTGAAGCTACAGCAGGAATTGGATAGAAATGCTGCAAATGAGCCACTTACATGGAACAGGGGAAATTTGGCAGGAAAATATTTTGAATACAGCAGATGTGTGAAAGCTTAACAAGGCACCAACTCAAAATGACAGAGCTGGATGGCAGCTCGTGTGGCAGTACATAACTTAGCCCATCTTCGAGAGGCGACGGTGGATCTGACAGCATTCTGTACTTAATTTCTTTCCGTCAAAACAATGTGGCAGCTGGCCGGTGGACATCCGTTATATGTGAACAGAGGAACTTGCGATGGGAGCAATTGTATGCATTGCCTCTGACTGCCCCGTCTACAGGCCATTAAAAGGAGAACAATCAATAGAAATCAGCAGTGAACTCATATTTTATCTAGTTGTGAGTATTTATTATGAATAAAGGGGCTGCACGCCTATTATGTCCTTTATATCTAGCAACACACACTATATTCTTCCTCCCAGGCCCCCAACCCTTTTCACCCATACAAGGCTTAATTATAAATCTATACAATTAAGCTCAATATGGGTGAAACGTGTTAGCCCTTGTACACACGGTTGGAGAATCTGTCGGAATGAGTCTTATCGGACCGTGTCGTCAGATAATCCGACTGTGCGTGGTATGCATCGGACTGATTCCGCCCGAATCTCCGTCCGACCCAATTTTCCAACATGTTGGAAATATTTCCCGTCCAACTGGGCCGGACGGACATACTCCGATCATGTGTAGAGCATTTTCATCGGACCAAGTGCCATGCATGCTCAGATCAAATTCCTACATCAAAGCTATTGGCTACTAGCCTGAATGTAGTCCCATCGTAACTAAATTACGTCATCGCGTTCTGAAAGATCGGATTTTTCGCCAACTTGGCCCGACCATGTGTATGCAACAGTTGGCTTAGTGTGGTTGCTCTGGATGGAAGGATGCAATGTGTGCTGTCTGTTCAATAAAATATGTTGGATCTATGCCATAAGTGTGCAGCCCCTTGGTTTGTATGTCTGATTGATCCTTAAACACTTGCCGACCGCTGCACACCGAAATACATCGGCAAAATGACAGCGGTGGGCAAATGGCTGTACCTGTACGTCCCCTTTAAGAGGCGGGGATAGCAGGCGCACACATGCACGCCCACCGCGTACAGCGTGACCGTGCCCGCGGGACCAGCAGACTCAATGTCCGCCGGTCTCCCGGCGATCATGTCACAGAGCCTCAGAATTCAAGGCATTTTCCCATTGTGCCTTGTGATATGACAGAGATTACTGCTCCCTGTCATCGGGAGCAGTGATCAATGTCATGCGACTAGTAGCCCATCCCCCCTACAGTTAGAATCACTCCCTAGGACACACTTAACCCCTTTATCGCCCCCTAGTGGTTAACCCCTTCCCTGCCAGTGTCATTTACACAGTAAACAGTGCATTTTTATAGCACTGATCCCTGTATAAATGACAATGGTCCCAAAATAGTGTCAAAAGTGTCCGTTGTATCCGTCATAATGTCGCAGTCCTGATAGAAAAAAAAAACGCAGATCGCCACCATCACGAATAAAAAAATAAAATAAATAAAAATGCCATAAAACTATCCCTTATTGGCCTATTTTGTAGACGCTATAACTTTTGCGCAAACCGATCAATATACGCTTATTGAGATTTTTTTTTACCAAAAATATGTAGAAGAATACATATCGGCCTAAACTGAGGGAAAAAATTGTTTTATTTATATATTTTAGGGGGAAATTTATTATTGCAAAAAGTAAAAAATATTGAATTTTTAAAAAAATGTACGCTTTTTTTGTTTATAGTGCAAAAAATAAAAACCGAAGAGGTGATCAAGTACCACCAAAAGAAAGATTTGTGGGGGAAAATGGACATTAATTTTGTTTCGATGTAGCGTTGCACGACTGCGCAATTGTCAGTTAAAGTGACACTGTGCCGAATTGGAAAAAATGCTCTGGTCAGGGAGGGGGTAAAATCTTCTGGGGCTGAAGCGGTTAAGAAAAAGCAAATCCATGATTCAAGTCTAATGTAGATGACCCTGTTCTGGTCCTAGGCTGCTACCTCTCTGACAGTCACACAAGGAAGCATTTGTCAGATACTAGATTCTTAAAGCAGAACTCCGGGATCGGCAGAAAATCCCCCATTAGTGCACATCCCCCCACCACCACCACCCACACTAAACAGTTATTACATTTGTGAAATTCCTTACCCTTGAAGAGAAAAGTCGAAATTGAATTTTCAGGAAGTCAGCTCTGTAGCTCAAAAAATGCATTATGTATTCTGCCAAGGATGAGTTATTAGAACAGTGGTTGCATCATATCCTCTCCCCTCTCTTTACAATATCATTAAACTGCATTTCCCTTCATGATTTGCAAATTGCAATGAATGTGGGAGGGTACACTAGGCCTGTACATGGAAATGTGTAATTCCATATTAGAAATAGTCCTCCTCCTGCACAGGGCCAGATTAAGAGCATCATGTGCTTAGTGTGGAGGATTTTGGTGGACCTTTTACTGGGCACCCTTCTGTTTTCCAAAAGCCTGTGCTGGCATGCGCCCAAACTCAAAAGGGCACAGCCACGCAGGCATAACACTAGGGAAGCCTGGCATTTGATTTGCCAATTTTCTGTAAGGTCCGTGCATCGGCATGCCCTTTGAGCTGAAAGAGTGCAGCTGTGCAGGCCTAACACTATGGAAGCCCCTGACTTCTTTAAAGCGGGATTCCACTATCTGCAAGTATTTTTTTTGTTGGCAATATGACAATCAATAATAGTATTAAATATAGCACTCACTTCTTTTGTTTTCAACTCGATTATCTGTCCGTTTTGTCCGATTTGGATAACTTATAAAATTTCATCACGATCGTTTCCATTTTGCCTGTGGGCATGTGAAGCCCACAGGCATCCTCTTCCGGGATACAGGCATGCTGATGGACCAGCATGCACCGCCCGTTAGAGCGCCGATCTCGCGCATGCGCAGTATCGCCGCCATCAATTGCGCAGGTTTTCATCACAACGGGCGGCGTCATAGGAAGTCCCGCCCCGTTGTGATGGCAACAAAGATAACTCTCATATAACCGGCGTCCTCCTTCCGAAATCTCACGAGATTTTGCAATTACTATGTCCCCCATGGATTCTTGGGAAATAGCTTAGAAATTTCCCAGGGACCATTGCGAGGCTGATAACCACACCTACTCCTACTAGCTCGGAAGTAAGCACAAACATCTGAAATATAAGGTAAGTACTGAATAATATTTTTTTTCAGGGTTCATTACTGTAAGTATGTCATCATGTGCTTTAAATAACAAGAAGAAAAATTTTTAGATACAAAACCGCTTTAAGAGCCCTGCATTGACGTGGCCCAGGCTTCTATTAGGACTGCTCATGCAGTGCCCATTATCAATCCCACCACCCTGCCCAGGCGGTCAGGGCAGGGCCCGTCAAGGGAGATCTCTTCCCATGGTCCCATTGCTTTCCATGGACAGTCTATCCTTTTTGGGTGGCTGGGCCTATGTTAAGATAGGGGCCTGGAACTGCAGCTCCAATAGCCCCTACGTTAATCCAGCCCTGCTCCTGCAGCTTTCAGATCTTTCTAACAGCAATCATTGCTGGTATGGCGTATAGGAGAACATCCCTAAAAGCAACACAGAAAGAGCCGGGCCATTCTGCTTTACATCAGCGTGTAGCACAAGTAAATGTTGGCATGAGGAAAAAAAAAAAAAGTTTAGTGCTAACTTACCAATCATAACACAATAATGGTGGAACCCTCTAATGTATAGAGATCTCAATAAGCTTCAATATCACCACAATACCGGTCTCTGTGATATGTAACATCACATTTAATACAAATCATATTAAAAATAAGACATAAAAAATGACTGCAAACTTTGCAGGGATGGTGGAAACCCCTCCTACGGATATTGGGCAGTGGACGGTGCCAGTAAAGTAGAGGACGGTGTCCACTGCTTATCAGTGCAGCCTCATCTGTGCAGCTTTTTAGTGCCCATAAATGCAGCCTTAGTGCCCATTAGTGCCGTTTATCAGTGCAGTTTATCGGTGCCCAGTGCGGGTCATCTGTGCCCAACAGTGCAGCCTCATCAATGCAGCCTCATCAGTGTCCATCAGAGCATCAGTGCAGCTTATCAGTGCTCATCACTGCAGCCTAATCTGTGCAGCTCATCAGTGCCCATCAGTGCAACCTCATCAGCGCCCATCAGTGCAGGTTAACAGTACCCATCAGAGCAGCCTCATCAGAGCAGCCTCATCAATTCAGCTTATCAGTGCTCACCACTGCAGCCTAATCCGTGCAGCTTATCAGTACCCAGCAGTGAAGCCTTATCAGCACCCACCAGTGCAGCTTATCAGTGCCCATCAATGTGTTCTCACCAGTGCAGCTTATCAGTGTGGTCTCACCAGTGCAGAGCAGGGATAGTTAGAGATCATCCAGATGACAGAGTAGATCTCGGGTTGACAGGTGTTGTATGTGAGAACATCGCTCGCCGTACAGCCCCACCTCCCTGTATCGGCACTCTAACAGTGCACTCTGTGTATTCCTTGGAATTTCCTTTCAAATTTGTCTGTTAGTCTACGTAAAGAATATGACTTTATCCGAAGTTACGCATTATTACCCGAAATAATGAATGCAACATCTAAACGAATGGAATGTAACAAATTAATAATAATAAATACATTTTATTATTATTTATTATTATTATTAATTTGTTACATTCCATTTGTATGAATGCAGCATTTATTTTTTTGGGATAATTCGTAACTTTGGATAAATTTATATTTGTTACATTCACCAACAACCAAATTTGAAAGGAAATTCCAATACCTATAATTTAATAGACAGTAATAGTTATTATTAGTTAGTTATTTTGGATTTTCAAATTTTCTTTCTTATTTTCAGAACTTTCAAATTTTCCGGATTTACGAATTTCCGATTTTTTCAATTTACAAATTTTCAAATTTCCGAATCTTCAAATTTACAAATGTTTGGATTTTGCTTTTCCGAATCTTCGTATTTCCAAATTTTCTAAATTTCCAATTTTATTGGAAAACATTAATTTCGATCAGAATGAATGACCCGAAAAACGAAAAAAAAACAAAATGAAACAAAAATAAAAAGGAACACTTTTTTTTGGCAGTGCACATGTCTAATTACAGGGTCAATTTACACACACATGGGGTACCTTTGAGGATGCTGTGGGAGAATAGTCAACCTTAAGGCAAACCTCTACAACCAGAGATGAACATACACTATGTACGGACTCTGCAACTGTTCTCCAGTTACCTCTCGGTTTCTTGTGACAATCTACAACTTCACCTTAACTTGCATTTTGGAGGGACACACAAAGCCAACATCCACCAGCCGCCATTCACTCTGGGTGAATTTAAAGGGGTTGTAAACCCTCATGTTTTTTCACCTTAATGCATCAACGTGAAAAAACTTCTGACACTGACCAGTTCGTTCCCTCGGCAGAGACACGATATACCCATCTGCCTGTTGTCTCAGCTCTTGATTGGATAGATTGATAGCAGTGCAGCCATTGGCTCCTGCTGCTGTCAATCAAATTGAATGATGCGGGTGCCAGGGGGCGGGGCAGTGTCCTGCATTCTGTGTGAATGTACACAGAAGCAAGACTCGGGAGCATGCCCGCATGGGTGTCCACCTTAGGAGAGCCTTCTCCAATGTGGCCACTTGATGCGGGGAGGAGCTAGCAGCTAGAGTTGCCACCTCATCCCTTTAAAACCGAACACATATGAATTACATAGGTTCTGTGGCTGATTAAGATGGTAATTAAACTCACTTGGTGCCTTATCTGCAATAAATTTGCCTCAGAAACATTTGGGTTTAAAAAAGGGATGAGGTGGCAACCCTACTACCAGCGCCGACTGGGGGACCCCAGAAGTCAAGGTTAGGGGACACAGTGCACAGTGGAGGCAAGTATGACATGTTTGTGATTTAAAAAAAACAAAAAAAACAAGGGTTTACAACCCCTTTAAAGAGGAAGTAAACCCTAATGGGTTTATTTCCTCTTTGTTTCCCTGCAAAGGCAAAGCATCGCATAGTAGCCCATTATGCGTCACGTACCTGACACAGGAGCCTGTGATGTCCCCGATTTCCTCGCTGGCTGGAAGCGTCCATCTTCCTTCCAGGGTCGCGGACTCCAGCTCTGAGACTGGCCAGAGTGACATGTGCACAGGGGCCGCCAGTCACGGCATGTCCTTTAATGAAAACGGCACGCCGTGTCCCTTCTAAAGTGCGCATGCGCCAAATACATCCTCATATGGGGAATTGTAAATATCTCCTAAACCATGTAGGTTTAGGAGATATTTACAGCACCTACAGGTAAGCCTAAATCTAGGCTTACCTGTAGGTGAAAGTGTGTTGTAAGGGTTTACAACTACTTTAACTGTTGAACCTGCCATACCACTGTACAGGATGGGAAACCTCTGTGGTGCACATGGACGCCCACAGCATAGGGCAATTGCTCCCCCCCCCACCGGAATTGTAGGAAGGTGTTAAAGACTGTTGCCCTGTGTTGCAGTGGCCGCTGTGGACTTTTTTTCTGAGTCTCCTGGCCTGGGGATGCTCTCTTTTCTGACTTATCACAGATACAGACATCCGTCCCTCCCTCCCCCACCCCTGGCCTAATCATCGCATTGGCTCTGCTGTTCTGTGATTGGCTGCCTGCCTATGTATGTACGTCGCTATGCAGATCTGGCTGACATGGCGTTGGCTCCTCTCACAGGTGCGTGCAATCAGTCAGTGGCCGAGAATACGCTGCATTGCCTGGGCCTATCACATCACAGGAGGAAATCCTGAAGAAACACAGGTAACAGCAGTGCCAGTTAGGGGGAGAATTTAGATATATATATTGCTTGGAAAGTTGGACAGCTGAGCTATTACTGGAAAAGATATTTGTGGGTTATATAATCTTCTTCACTTTGTATGGAAATTACTCAGTCTCGGCCATACCATGCCCATATAAATATAGCCTAGAGAATGTACATCTTTCTATATTTCAATGTATTGCAATACATCTGTTGTGGCCATATTTTGATAAAAACAATCTATACTGTATTGCAATATAGAAAGATGTACATTCTCTAGGCTATATTTATATGGGCATGGACTGGTATGCCTGGCCTGAATAACTTCCAATACAAAGTGAAGCTGAATTATCTCAGAGCCATTTCACACTGTCATCTGGCCAGGTTATCGGTAAAGCGTCGCTAGTTTTACCATTGTTTTAGCGGTGCTATTCGGCCACTAGCGGGGTGCTTTTAAACCCCCGCTAGCGGTTGAATAAAGGGTTAAATGCGACTGTGTATGGCTGCTGCCAAAGCGCCCCCCCCCCCCCCCCGAAAAAAGTTCTGTGGATGCCCATGGTGGTGCAATCCGCTCCCGCTGGCAAAAGGAGGCTCCCTCGCTGCCAGAGGCCATGACATCTATAACAGTTACATGCTTTTGACAGGATGCTTGTTACGCTTACATTACTCCAGGAAATTACATGTATCTTCACATTACTCTCCTCCATACTGATGTCTTCATACCACAAATGTGTTAAGACCCACTTGGTGAACCATGTGTGTGCCGGTTACTTACAATACACCCCTCTAATGATCCCAGACTAGGCAAGGACAAAGTCCCAACACTTTACTTGGAAAGGTGCAAAAATTGACGTTTAGGGGTTTATTTACTAAAGCTAGAGAGGGCAAAATTAGTCACAATTCTGCAGAGAAACCAATTAGCTTCTAAGCTCAGCTTGTTTAAATAAGCTTTAGCAATAAAACCTGGACGCTGATTGGTTTCTCTACAGAATTGTGACAATTTTTTCTCTTTAGTAAATAAATCCCTTACAGTCCAACAGGTAAAACACAACACTAAATGGCTACAAGCTGGTGTGCTGCCTCGGCATACCCGTGAAAGTACATTCCAGTGTCCATAGTCCTTCACAGGCTCTGTCACACAAGTATAGGTGATTTGAATGCATACTACAGGATCAGTGTTTTCACAGCGAACCCCAAATTAAAAGGCTCTGTTGGGAGGTGATCTTCTCCTACTCCTATGGGTCTCTTCTGTATCGATCCCCCTGCGGGACTTATGCTCAAGGCTGAACCGTGCTCACTAAGGGTCTCTTATGGGGTAACTGACCCACCCCCGCGGATTCCTTCGGGGGAACACTCTTGAAGCTGACCATTGTCCCAATTTATATTGCATAGGGCAAGTAGGCCGGACCCAGACAGGAAACCCACCAAAAAGATCAGCAGAGTGGGCAAAATCATTAACCCCAGCCCCCACCCACCAGCTGGAGCAGCACCTAATGGACACTTCAATCTGCTTACAAGCTAATTAGGGGCTTTGCCTCACAAGGATCTATTTAAATAGCCATGGTTAACAGAGGTTACTGGAAGTGAGCTGGCTCATCAATAGGGATGAGGGGTATTCCTCTCCAGAACAGAGGTAAGCTTTTGGAAGGCTGTGGGTCCTTTCTTATAGCGGCCTTTGAGGGAGGAGGGGCTCAATTTTCTTTTCATTTAGGTCCACTTTAATGCTTCACAATTTGTTTTAAATGTTGGAAAACATAGCTAGGACTTACAGATGGTCTTTTCAAACTCAATTTTTAGCCATCACTTTAACTTGAAGCATACCTAAACCCAAAAAACAAAAATTTAATATATTGCAGCATACCAGTCTGTATTCTGCTAGTAACACACTTTCAGTCCTAGGGTGACCACGCTCATTCACTGTACTGTATCTATGAAGGAGCATAGTCACTCTAGGAAAGGATCTTTATTATAACACAAAGGAGAGATAAATGATAAAAAGTGCAGCACAGGAAGGTATCAGCTAAGAAGATTTCTGGCAGGATCAACTGTTAATTTATTTTGCAAACAATTCTTTTTTGATGATATGGCATCAGATAAGAGAAGTTATTTGTTAGCGTTTACAAACACTTTAATTTTTGAATTTGATGCCGCAAGTGTCTGACACTTAAAATTCTGCCTATATTACTACACATTGCTGCTGGATAATTTAACTTCTTCAGATCCGCGCTATAGCCGGACCTGCTTTGCCGGGAGAGCGTCTATGGACGTCCTCCCATGCCCGAGCAACCTGCACGCCTCCTGCAGGGCGCAAGCTGCACAGTCTGTGATCAGCGAGTCTATGAGACTCGCTGGAGCACAAATCAGAATAAGGGGCGATCCTGACCCCTTACCACGTGATCAGCTGTCAACCAATGACAGCTGATCATGTGATGTAAACAGAGCCGGTAATCGGCTATTTTTTCTCCTCGCGCTGACAGCATGAGGAAAAAGAAAAAAAGCTGATCACCGGTGGCTGTGAGAGGGACATCAGTCCCGATCATGGAGAGCTGCCGCCAGCTCCTCAGTGCCCACCTGTGCCACCTAGCAGTGCCCATCAGCACCACACAGTGCAACACATCAGTGTCCACAGTGCCACCCATCAGTGCCTTATCAGTGCCACCTAGCAGTGCCCAGTGTCACCTACCAGTGCTATCTTTCAGTGCCATCTATCAGTGGTACCTGTCAGTGCCACCCATCAGGGCCCATCTGTGCCATCTTATCAGTGGCCATCAGTGCCGCCTTATCTGTGCCCCTTAGTGCCACCTTAACAGTGCCTATCAGTGCCCACCAGTGCTGCCTTATCAGTGCATATCAATGATGGAGAAAAATTACATGTTTGAAAAATGTTATAACAAAATATGAAATATTTTTTTTTCCCTAAATTTTCCATCTTTTTTTGTTTGTTTAGCAAAATATAAAACTCCGAGCTGTGATTAAATACCACCAAAAGAAAGCTCCATTTGTGTGAAAAAAATTATAAAAATTTAATTTGGGTACAGTGTAGTATGACCATGCAATTGTCATTCAAATTGCATCAGCGCTGGAAGCTGAAAATTGGTCTGGGCAGGAGAGGGGTTTAAATGCCCAGTAAGCAAGTGGTTAAAGGGCAACTCTACTTTCGTGTGGGAAAAAATAATATAGCACATATAATTGTGACACTAATCATAATGTGATTGAATGTTATTATAAATGACCTTTTCTTTTCAATCTGCAGCCACTGTAATTTTCTGAGAATTCATTGCAATATGGCTACCTGGAGTTGTTCTGCACACAGAATGTGTACTGACCACTCCCCATAAACATCATTTCCTGCTTGTGCGATTGGCTCACCAATTTTCCCAGAAGTCTGCCTAAGATACAAATTAGATTTCAGCCATCCCCTGCAACAAGATTTTTTTTTTGGAGAGATACTTTCAATAGGAACACGTCTAAAGGGATGCAGGCCCAGCAGATTTCCTCATTAGTGCCCTGCAGCTGCACACCTGACAATTATGAAACCACTCCCATTAGACCCACTCGGTACAGAGGCACAGATAAACACACATGGATTTCTTCGGAATAACAAAAGGTAGGAATCTGCAACAAAGTTTGTTATAATCCTTGCAATGTACATCGATCAGCCAGAGGGGAATGTTATTTTCTCAACAAAAGTGGAGTTACGCTTTAATATGGAACACTAGCTAAAACTCTTTTTTTTAACCACTTTCAGACCGGACCAATTTACTGGTCAAAGACCAGACCACTTTTTGCGATTCGGCACTGGGTCGCTTTAACTGACAATTGCGCGGTCGTGCGATGTGGCTCCCAAACAAAATTGACGTCCTTTTTTTCCCACAAATAGAGATTTATTTTGGTGGTATTTGATCACCCCTGCGTTTTTTATTTTTTGCACTATAAACAAAAATAGAGCGACAATTTAGAAAAAAAAAAAACGCATTATTTTTTACTTTTTGTTATAATAAATATCCCCCAAAAATATTTAAAAAAACATTTTTTTCCCTCAGTTTAGGCTGATACGTATTCTTCTACATATTTTTGGTAAAAAAAAAATCGCAATAAGCGATTATTGATTGGTTTGCGCAAAAGTTATAGCGTTTACAAAATAGGGATAGTTTTATAGCATTTTTATTAATAATTTTTTTATTATTTTTTTTTTTTTTTACTAGTAATGGCGGCGATCAGCGATTTTTATTGTGACTGCGACATTGTGGGGGACCCATCGGACATTTTTGACACATTTTTGGGACCATATATAAATGCAGTGATTCCTGTGTAAATGACACTGGCAGTGAAGGGGTTAACCAGTGGGTGGCAGTGTAGGGGTTAAGTGTTCCTAGGGGTGTGTTACTAACTGTGGGGGGGTTGGGCTTTCATTTAGTGAACACTGATCTCTGCTCCAATCACATGGAGCAGAGATCGGCGTCACTAGTTGCTAGGCAGAATGGAGAAATGCTGTTTACAACGGCATTTCTTCATTTGGCCGCTCCGTGAGACGATCGCGGGTATGCCCACGGCGATCGAGTCCGCGGGTCCCGCGACCGGACTCACGGGGGTCCTGACCAGCGCGAGAGCGCGCCGGCGGCAGCGCGCTCCCGATGGCAGGGCGGCAAATTTAAAGGGACGTACATGTACGCCATTTGCCTGCCCGTGCCATTCTGTCGACGTACATCGTCGTGCGCTGGTCGGCAAGTGGTTAAGCTATGGCTAAAGTTGGAAATAAATATAACCTTTGGGAGGCTTTTATTGCTGTCTGTGTTGATATTTCTCAATTCCTGTCCTAAAGACTCAACAGAAGAGGAGAAAATATGTAGTGGTCTCCAAAACAATTGCCCATTGAAAAAAACCCATGCCCCACCCAACCCTATTCAATTGCTCTACTCACAACAAATGCCAGGATAAAAAGGGAGGCTCCATTTTTCCAAAGGGCACACAAGAAAAAACAGATGTGTCACATTCTTTTTAAAAACTTTAAGAATGTGTTGGCAGAAATGCAGCTTTGTATAAAAAAAAAGTGCTCTGGACAGAAAATGTTATATTCTACAAAAAGGAACTTGCTTATTTGGCACAACATCTTGTCAAAAGGAGTTACATCATCTGTGCCGTCATTAAGTTTTCATGGTGCACCTGGAATGAAACTTGTAAACACTTTGCCCTTCGGTGTGCAGATAAATACTTTTCAAAGCTCGGGATAAATTAACGATACTATAAACTCTTAAAGGGTAGCCCTGCAGAAAGGTCCAGGCTACTTGCCTGGCTGTCAACCCGACTCTCTAGCCTTAAACTTTAAATCGGAACAAAGCATATCCCTCTATAGTGTGTTCTTGTCCCAATTAAGAGCACTAAATATCGTCTCTACCTGCTGCTTCGTTCCTCTGCTATCAGCATGAATCACTTCTGACAAGTTTTCCTGACACCAAGAGAAAAAAGGGACATACAGTTGATTGACAGCCTTAGCTCTGTTCATGTGTGCGGTGTGGTGGGGGGTGTGTTTTTCCCCTCCAATCAGCTCTCAGAGCTCTCCCCACTGGGCTCTACAGAGTGTGATTTCAGCACTCCGCCCCCTTTTTTCTGAACGCTCAGAAACGCTTTATAAATTCTGAACAGATGTAAAGAAAACACAGCAGATAAACAGGTACAACTTATGTAGGAGGATTTGTTTCAGCTCTGTATCACCCGAGGCAAGACACTTCACTGGATATATGTAAGGGTCTATAACCATTTTAAAGAGGAACTGCAGTCTGCTGACATAATTTGTAATAAAAACATCTTTGCCATTCTCAAGCTTCCCTCCAATCCCTTGCATATTATTTTATACATACTGTGATTCTGTACTTGCCAAAATATGCTGCAGAAATCTCCCTCCACCAAGTCTGGCTGCATTCATTTTAGCTGTGGGCAGCTGAAGATGCTGACTGTTGACTTCCTGGATTTACACAGACACACAGAGGCACACCTCCAGCTCTGTAGCCCTGCAGATTTCATTGGACCTCTTATGACTCATCCCCCTCCCCTCCTGGCAAACTCTCAGGAGAGTGAGAGAGAGAGAGAGAGAGAGAGCTGTGCAGGATGTCATAAGCCTGGGCTAATGACCAGACAAGAAACAGGAAGTGGGCTGTATAAGGAATTTACTGGCAGAAAAATAAAATTAAAGTTTAAAGGTAAGGGCAAAGAGATCAGAAAGGACACCACATCCCAATTTAACATATGAAAAAAAAAAAAGAGGAGGAACAAGCCCCGGGACTTTAAAGGAGGCAAAATAATAAATTGATTGCAATTGATAAAATTCAATACACATTATTACAACAATAAAAAGTTAATAAAAGATTCATTGTTATATAATTTGCTCAATTCATAAGCAAATACAGACACTACCGCTCTACATGTTTCACTTCAAAAAAGCTTCTTCAGGAGACTCAAGAGTGCCGTATGAATTAAATGCTATAAATAACAAATAAACATAGGAATAATTACATAAAGTTTTGTACAGACTTTTACATCTATCAATATATTGGTATAAGTACACATACTTGGTTTTATTTATAGATATTATCAGCAAAAAAACATTTTTAAATAAAATGTGAATTGAGATAAAGATGGACCTACCGGATACACTTGGAAGTGGGTTAGTCCAAAAAAAGCAGAGAAGTCCTGATTGATTTCAATAGATGCGCCATCAATGGATATTGTGTGACCACAGGGGAGAGACAGATATAAATCCTATGTCCTATAGGAAAGATATATATGTATGTGAGAAAAGAGATTTCCCTATTTGTATCTAATTGACTATCAAGGATGTATGGGTAATATTTACTTCACTTGCTTTTGTGCAATGGGATCAATTTATTTATCCCCCTCTTCTTTCAAGAGAAGGGTAACACAATGTTGATGGAGGGATGGCAGAGATGAAAAAATGCTGCTGAGTATCCTTGAAAAGGAAACGAAGAACCACCAGGATATCCCTTCACTTAAGAATCTTAATGGTTCTCTACCTTCATAATACAGGTCAATTGAATAGAGCTTGAAAGATAAATGAAGCATATAAGCCTCATCGGTCAAGGGCTGTATCCATATAGATAGTAATGTAAATGTTCACACTAATCGGCCAGTAAATTCTTAATACATGAACAAATGTAATGGAGCAAGGATGAGTGCTTACCTATTCTGTGAAATCAATGGAAATAATGCGGAGGGAGAGGACAGATGCAAACGCTCTCTCAAAACGCCTCTGACAGAATATGGCGGCTATTCGCCGCATTCATATCTCCCCACCCCCCCCCACCCCCCTACGCTCTGGCGAAGTCTGATGTCACTGTCGGAATGCGGACGTGGCTTGGGTGCTAATGGGCAGGATCCAAACGGCGGAAGTAGCGTGGCGCACAGTGCGTCATTTCCAAAATCTGCATTTTTGAATTTTTTTCTGCCCTCAAACTGACGTGATTGGGCAGATCATCACCACAGCCTGTTAGTGAGTGGAACAATCTGCATTAATATATAATAATAAGGGTAATAGGGGAAGACTGCTATTAGATGACTTTGATCCCAATCCATTCAAGCGCATCCGTCTTATACAAATAGGGCTCAAGTCAATCCAAGTGATTGATCAAACACCTTTAGACCCCTTTCACACCAGGGCGTTTTGCAGGTGCTATAGCGTTAGAAATAGCGCCTGCAATCCGCCCTAAAACAGCTGCACCATTGTCTGTAGTCTGAAAGCCCGAGGGCTTTCACACTGCAGCGGTGCGCTGGCAGGACGTCAGGAAAAGTCCTGCCAGCAGTTTCTTTGGAGCGGTGAAGGAGCGGTGTGTTTACCGTTCCTCCACCGCTGCTCCCCATTGAAAATCAATGGGACAGCGCTGTAATACCGCAGCAAAACGCCACTAAAAATAGCAGCGTTTTACCGCCGACGCTATGCGCGGCGTGGTGTGAAAGGGGTCTTAAAGACAAGTGCCCGGGGCTCCGTGGAAACACTGAAACCCACTGTATTAGGGCAAAATTATTAGATAAAAGTAACTTGGAATTATAAAATAATTCAACTTTTTATTTATATTTACTATGAAATGTAACTGCTAAACCCAAATTGGTCCTGATATCAATGGGAGTCCATCTCAAAACCATAAAAAGTTGATCAATACTATTATTACAGATGTACAATAACATAACAATACTTAAAGCGGTAGTAAACCCGCAATTTTTTTTTTTTTTTTTTAAAACCTGCAAAGCAAAAGGCATAATGAGCTAGTATGCACCGCATACTAGCTCATTATGAAATACTTACCTTAGAACGAGGCCCCGACATCTCGCCCGATCCACGCCGAGGGAGCCGACATGCTCCCTCGGCGTCTCTTCCGGGTATCGCGGCTCCGGCGCTGTGAGTGGCCGGAGCCGCGATATCGTCACTCCCGCGCATGCGCGCGGGAGATTTAAATCCGGCCGGACGAGGGCTGCCGGATTTTCACGGAGAGAACCCCCTTGTGCGCATGCGCCGCTGCAGTCAGCGGCGCATACCGAGGGGAATATCTCCTAAACCGTACAGGTTTAGGAGATATTTTTTTTACCTACAGGTAAGCCTTATTATAGGCTTTCCTGTAGGTAAAAGTTAAAAAAGTGGGTATACAACCACTTTAATTATAATAAAGCATATAGGTAATCAGATATAGTTACAAAATATATATACATGAATTTGTGTAGACTTTGTGGAAGAGACAGCATCATGATGCTTTTCCAACTACAAAAACTTGTAGCTGAGTGCATCATTTAGGCCAGGGTATTTTAATGCAGATAAACCATAAATCCAGTGAGCCTCTCGCTGCAACAGCATTGTGTCATTACCTCCACCCCCCCCCCCCCCCATTAATTTAGTGGGATATATTCCAAAGCATAAAAATGCATTTTGGAGCAATCTATTCCATGATAAAGACCCATGTGTCCACTTATTGGTGTCTCCATTTTCTTTTTGGACACATGGTCACGGATCCAATGGAAAAATTGCCTTTTGGTTTTACCCATATAGTAGGCACTGCAGTCACACAGCATAATATATACCACTCCTACCGACTGGCAATTAGGAAAAACTTTAGGTCTAAAAAGACGTCCATCGGGAAGAGTGATATGATTTGCTTTGAGAACGTATCTACAAAAATTACATTTGTTACAAGGAAAGGTTCCTGGCAGAAAAAAAATGTTTTACTATCCAAAGTTAAAACAAAAAGGGCAGAAGATTTAATAGATGGAAAAAGGAAAAAAAATTACTAAAGTTCCGCTTTAAGGTAAGTATTTAGGCCTGCACCAACAAGGATATACTGTATACTACTTTCTGTATTATGGCAATAATGTTACAGAGTATCACAGTCCACTATCTCTCATGTCTTTTACAAGTATAAGCAGGATCCTCGCTTGTATATCTGCAAACTCTATGGCAAAATACAGGATAATATTGCAAGGGTGGCAGGTAGGTGAGGAAAATAGTGGTGCGCCGTGGCAAATAAGCATCGAGAAGCATGGTTTGATGTGGTTCTGGCTTGCAGAGCAGTAAATTGTAGTACACTATAAAACCTATATAATAAAAGTATGGTCAATTATAATAAACTAAATCCTGTAAAGAAAAAAAAAAAAAATCAAAAAATGTACAATACATAAACTATATGATCTCATGCACAAAGGGCGTCGGTTTGGCCCCTCTGAACACCAGAAGTCCTGGCAGGGGAAAAGCTGCTTAAAAAAGCGTGCCTAAAGCTGCCTATTGCACATGTATTTAGGCAGATCAAGGGTTTGAGTGTTAGAGAATTTCATTGGCCATAATCATTTATTCTGGCTACAGGAATGATGCATTAATGCTCAAACACACCTAAGTGCCTCTAGAGTTTAGGAGCATTTAGACAAGTTTAGCCGTGTTGCAAGGGCCTTCAAAAAGTTTTCACACTTTTATATTTTCGTTGGAAACGGTGAGGGCGGTGAGTAGTAATTGGTCGTGTCTGAGAATTGGCATGACACTGGGAAAAATGCATCCCAAAGGAAGTCGATTAATTAGAAAATTTATGTAATTTGTTTTTGAAACCCTTAATAAAAAAAAAAGAGTTTAAAAAAGTGCGGAAACATTTTGAAGAACCCTCATATTTTCTGCTCAGTTCCTTTCCTAAACATGCTTTTAATGATTATTTTTTTTTCAGCCTGTGAACAGTCCTCTTGTAATCTGCCTGTAAACGCCTGTGTGCATAGACATATAGGCTAACAGAGGTGATTTTACAGGCCAAAAAAAAAAAAACCTGAACGTCTGTAAAAATTGAGAGCAGTGTGCACGAGGCCAAAATGAGTAACACGTGTTTACTTGTAGAAATACATGGACTACAAACAGGTAGTTGTTACAAAAGAAGGGCAGCATATAGGCAGTTAATACTAAAAGGCTAAAAGGCAGCTTACAGGTAGACATGAAAAAAGTGTTCAATAAATGGGTAGGCTTTACTAAATGTGGTCAACAGGAAGCCATTATAAAATGCAGGCACAAGCGGGAAGCCCTTTCAATACAATTACAATACAAAAATGTGGGCAGCAAACTGGCATTTACTAAACAATGGTAAACAAGTGGGCAGTCATGATAAAACATGAGAAATATATTGGAAATTGTTACAATATGTGGGCAACCAGAGGTGAGACTACTTTGAACGTGATAGTAATAAAGTTAAAGTGTATTAAAAAACTGAATAAAAAAAAAAAAAGAGTAAGCAAAAAAAATTTTTAAAGCACCCCCGTTCCCCCTGTGCTCACACGCAAATGTGCACTTAGGCCTGGCACATGGGGTATCGATGCGAACATTGGAGTGACAGTGATAATTCTAGCACCATAGCTAATGCTTAACTGTAAACTTTTAATCTGCAAAGGCTTCTAAAGCATCACAATGGACAATTTTAGGTACCAAAGTTTGTCGCCATTTCACAGGGGTGCACAATTTTAAATCTTGACATCTTTTATCTATTTACTCAACACGTCATATTTTACATCTTACAGAAAAAAACTTTGTTTTTTTGCACTAAAACTGATTTAAGTGTATTTTTTACCTTAATTTGCGTTTGATAAACAGCTGCTCAAATGTCATTTGACAAAAAAAAAAAAAAAAAAAATGGAAACATTTATTCACTAGGGCCTTTGCTTTCTCTAAAAATACATAATGTTTGGGTGTTCTACCTAATTTTCTAGCAAAAAAAAAAAAAATGCAGAATTTAACATGTATGTGAAAAAATAAAAAAAAATAACCCCAGCAGGCAAGTGTGTATGTAGGTACAGTTAGCTAGTCTGCCACTAGGTAGCTTTGTCCTAGAATAGTGTGGTAATAGGGAATTAAGTGGGCGTTAGGTTAAAGCTGAATCTTCCTGTAATGATAAAAGGTAAAAAGGTAGTGGTGCGCGGTACTATGGTGAAGAATCTAGTTAAAACAGGTTTAATATATTCAATAGGTACTCAAAAGATTAGAAGATAAATGTAATATCGTCTCCACTACAAGTAATAAATGGAGCGTAGAAAAAGAAAAGACAATATATGTATATAAAAAAATATATATATGTATATATAGTGAGGGACCCTCACTCCTATGCGTAGTAGTATTTTGAGTGGTAGACAAATGGATAAGAAAAACAATTAATGATAAATAAGACTGGTGGTCCCAATGCGATTTTTTAGGTAGCAGAGTTGCATAAAGTGGCAGTGCTGAATATAAAAAAGGTCCGTGAAAATAACTACTACTGTATTTGTTTCAGTGACTAAAGTACTATACATAAAATAGTGGACGAAATAAAAAATATATAAAGTGAATCACCATGCGATTTGTTAAAAATGACGAAAAACGCATACAAAGTGCTAGTGCTGAACAATAAATAGATCTGAAAAGAAAATCTGCTAAGTCAAAGTATATGTGTAACAGTGTACAAAAGTAATCATTAGCTAGATAAGGCAAAAGATGTAAGTAATGCTTGCCTTGTGACTAAAGAAATCGCATATGGTGTTAAAGCCAAGGGAGGGTTAAGCAAAGTGACTCTGTGCGGGTGTCTTTATAACATAGACTTAAATATCGGTGCAGTGCACTAAATTGAATCATACAAAGAAAATAAATCAAATTGTTAAATCAAAACAAAAACGCATAAACGATCCAAGTGTTGGTGAGAGGGAAACAACCCTCTGGGAATAATCCAAAACAGAAGGAAAAAGGTGCACAGTGTTAGAAGCTATAAAAAATATAAAAAAACAACAATGGAACAGTAATCCTAGTTAAAATTGTCCATTCAGCTGGTGCAACAACAAGTGGCGATTAGCCCAAAATCGCATGTAACAAGACAGTCGCCTGCAATGCTGGTGCTTAAAATATATGTGCACTATAAGGTAGAGATTTAAACAGTGATAATGGTGATGGTGGATATCTCCCACGTGGTCCTGTGTAATCAGAATATGGGTGTCCCCTTACCTTACAGCTGTAAGGTAACAGCATATGGTATATGTATCCTCAGGGTTCCTGGTGGTCCTTATCCCTCGAGGTCCTATTCACGTGTCCCCGGGTCCTGGCGTCTCCTGCCTACTATGCCGTATTGGGCTCTGTAAGTGGTCCCTCAGCGGTACTTCAGCGTGGGGGGGGGGAATTGGTGGTATACCTCGGCGGTTTTATGCAAGGGGTTAAACAGATAAGGAGGAAGGGAGCCCCATAGTATAGTATTTTTCAACAGTATTGAAATTTATTTATAAAAACAGCTTTGGTACTCACAAACAGACAGAGTTTTTGTATGGTGTATAAACGAGCCTCGAGCTCGATTGCGTCACTTCCGGTAGCGTCCCGACTAGTGTTCGTCACGGTCACGTGACTTCATCACGTGACCGTGACGAACACTAGTTGGGACGCTACCGGAAGTGACGCAATCGAGCTCGAGGTCTTTGGCCAGCAAGTGGTTAAAGTGTTAGTTAATCTTTTCAGAAAAAAATACCCTCCACCCCCTTCCTGGTCCCCCACTGTAAATGCCTCCCATGGGTGATGAGCAGTCAGTTCTCACACAGCCGACGAACGGGCAGTTCAGAGCACTTCTGATTGGTCGGCACGTGCAGACGCTAGCTAATCAGAAGTGCTCTGAACCATCCCAAAAGCTGTACAGAATGAAGAGTGAGAACAGCGTGATTGTAAATCCCTGGACCCATGTCTGGGAACCGACAGGGAACTAACAGCTCATCTCCCATGGGAGGCAAGTACAGCGGGGACTGGTGGGGGAGGTATACGGTGTTAGTTCACCTTGTCAACACCTTAATGCACACTGCAGCTTGAAAAAGCACAGTGCAGCTTTTTTTTTTTACTGAGCTAAAATACAGCCCATTAATTGTATTTTGCCTATACACACAGGCGCCTGCATTCTTCAGTTAAAAAAAAAAAAAATTTGCTTTTTTGGTCAGTAATTTACACGCAAAATACACACGAGTGAACATAAATGTGTGCAAATATCCATTTACATATTTTGCGTTACAAAAACACAAACTTGCGCAAACACATGTGTGCAAAAATAGGTGTAAATACATATAAAAAAAAAGTCTGCAAAAGTAGATACCCAAACAGGAGTATCATATGCAAGAGCCCTAAGAGGATAATGAGTTGTTTGCAGATGTCCATGGCTCTGCATGCAATACAATTGTCATTGAACCAGAGGTCTTTTATACTGTCGGGACTTTTGGAAATCTGGCTTTTTAATTTACCACCCGATAACTTTTACTGCTATATTTGAAGAACTTCTATGGAAATAAATCTATAAAGTTCAAAGCTGAACTAGCAGAATAGTCAGAACTAATCAGAATCATCATTGTGCCTTCATACATATTCAGCGGAGAGAGGGAGAGATCAGTAAGAGAAGTACGAATCCTGCTTTCTAATATGGGCTTTTGGAGGAGAAAAGATGCATTTTTATTGCATATTTTATGTGTTTATTACATATGTAAAACTAATCAAAACAAAATCTTCCCACTGAAAAGTTAGAAAAATATTTTCTAATGTTTGTATAATGAGGAAGCGGGAGTAGTGCTTGCATATACAAACTTGTGTGTGTGAGAATGTGAATATATATATATATATATATATATATATATATATATATATATATATATATATATATATATATATATATATATATATATATATTACTGTGAGGGGTTAGCTTGGCAGCGGGTGTGTGTGACCCCCTGGATGGGTTCACAACACAAAATCAGGCACAGCAGACAGCGTTGTAGGTGAAAAAACATAAAAGGTTCGGTTTATTTATGCTACGGTACATGCAGTGAAAAATGTAACAGCCAAACAAAAAAAAAAAAAACATGAAAATAAATCCTGGTCAGCTTGACCTCTAATTACACACATAGATTCCCTGTCTAACAACTGAGTGCAGCCTTGTGCTGCACCAGTCCCTGTCTCTGTCGTAGAGGTTTGCCACACAGGCGTTAACTCACTGCACAGAACAGATATCACACTCCCCAGTCTATACAACACAAAACTGGTTCCAGGATGGAGCATCTCCCTAAGCATGCTGGGGTTTTTTGTAGAGGTCTTAATGAGCCCACTTACTTCAGCTGGGCTCATTCTTCCCCTATAGGACTCCCAGCACTCCCCTCTAGTTGTACAAGTCCGCATAAAGCCTGAATCTAGGGCATACATATTTTCCATCCTGGATACAACCAGGTGATTTTACCTGCCTGCTGCCACAATATATTATATATATATATATATATATATATATATATATATATATATATATATATATATATATATATATATATATATATATATATATTTATCTTACACACATACACACACAATGGGGGGTTGTTTATGAAAAGCAAATCCACTTTGCACTTGGAAGTACAGTCGCTCTAAATCTAAGGGGTAGATCTGAAATGAGTGGAAGCTCTGCTGATTTTATCATCCAATCATGTGAAAGCTAAAACGCTGTTTTTTATTTTCCTTGCATGTCCCCCTCGGATCTACAGCGACTTTAGTTCCAAGTGCACTTTCAGTGCAAAGTGGATCTTCCTTTAGTAAATAACCCTCATTATCTCACAAAAGTAAGTACACCCCTCACATTTTTGTAAATATTTAATTATATCTTTTCATGTGACAACACTGAAGAAATGACACTTTGCTACAATGTAAAGTAGTGAGCGTACAGCTTGTATAACAGTGTAAATTTCCTGTCCTCTCAAAATGACTCAGCACACAGCCATTAATGCCTAAACCACTGGCAACAAAAGTGAGTACACCCCTAAGTGAAAATTTCCAAATTGGGCCCAATTAGCCATTTTCCCTCCCCGGTGTCATGTGACTTGTTAGTGCTACTCTGAGGATCTGAAAAAATTATTGTTTCTCTACATAAAGATGGCCTAGGCTATAAGAAGATTGCCAAAACCCTGAAACTGAGCTGCAGCACGGTGGCCAAGACCATACAGCGGTTTAACAGGACAGGTTTCACTCAGAACAGGCCTCACCATGGTCGACCAAAGAATTTGAGTGCATGTGCTCAGCGTCATATCCAGAGGAAATAGGCGTATGAGTGCTGCCAGCATTGCTGCAGAGGTTGAAGGGGTGGGGGGTCAGCCTGTCAGTGCTCAGACCATACGCCACACACTGCATTGAACTGGTCTGCATGGCTGTTGTCCCAGAAGGAAGCCTTTTCTAAAGATGATGCACAAGAAAGCCAACAAACAGTTTGCTGAAGATAAGCAGACTAAGGATGTG
The DNA here is from genome assembly GCF_037356315.1 of Lithobates pipiens. Classification (NCBI taxonomy): domain Eukaryota; kingdom Metazoa; phylum Chordata; class Amphibia; order Anura; family Ranidae; genus Lithobates; species Lithobates pipiens. Next base: position 210,097,100 of record NW_027507787.1, read on the forward strand.
GATTACTGGAACCATGTCCTGTGGTCTAATGAGACCAATATAAACGTATTTGGTTCAGATGGTGTCAAGCGTGTGTGGCGGCAACCAGGTGAGGAGTACAAAGACAAGTGTGTCTTGCCTACTGTAAATGTATGTATATATTTAGATAAATTGCAAGTGCCACCCCCGCCAGTACTCCGTGGTTCTCGGCTTCTCCAACGCCTTTTGTAACATCAGGAGGTAAAGCTGGAGGAGATCAGAATCATTCATTCATCAATCTCCTCTGCTGTGTATGAAGCAAGATGGTTTAAGCAATGAACATTTCTAGCTTCAGAGCGGTCATCCTTGGCTGCTGTGGCCAGGGAAACAGCTAATCAAGCACCATCTTTGCTTGATTAGCTTCAGTAGAGGGCAAGTGAGACATTTGAGGTCTCCATAAAGCGGACCTGTCACCTGCCCAATGCTACTGCATAGGGGATGTGTTAACCCCTTGTAAAAGAAATAAAGTTAAATGTTAAAATAAAAAACTGATACATTTAAATTATATTAAAATTATAAAAAAATTACACATTTAACCACCTGCCTACCAGGCACTTACACCCCCTTCCTGCCCAAGCCATTTTCAGCTTTCAGCATTGTCGCACTTTGAATGACAATTGCGCGGTCATGCTACACTGTACCCAAACAAATTTTTCTTCATGCAAATAGGGCTTTTTTGTGGTATTTAATCACTGCTGGGTCTTTTATTTTTACAAAAAAGACCAAACATTTTGGGAAAAAAAGTTCACTTTTTTTCTGTCAGTAAATTTTGTAACCAAGTAATTTTTCACCTTCACTGATGTGCACTGATAGGCAGCACGGATAGGTGGTACTGATGGGCACTGATGGGTGACACTGATGGGCATTGGTTGACAGCAGTGATGGGCATTGATGAGCAGCACTGACTGGCATCGCTAATGGGCACTGATTGGTGGCACTTGTGGGCAGTGGTGGGCACTAATCGCTGGCATTGGTGGGCACTATACGGTGACACTATTTTTCACTATTGTAATCAGGGCACTGATGATCTGTGCCCTGATTACATTCCTAAATGTCCCCCTGCGTAGAGATGCCACTGATCAGCTCTCCTTACCACACACTGTGTCAGTGTGAGACGAGGAGCGCCGATTACCAGCACTAACTTGTTTACATGTGACCGGCTGTGATTGGACACAGCCGATTACATGTTTAAAGAGCAGTGGATGCGGCTCTTTCCACAGATCGGGGTCGCGCTGTGTCCTAGCAACGTGGCGCGCCCGAGATCGGCGCTCTGCGGGCGCACGAGAGTGCCCATTCTGGGTCGCCGTTATATGATGGTTTCCCAGAACAAGAGCCGCACCGCCCCGCCCTGCCATCATTTGACAGTGGGTGGGTGACAACCAGTTAAAAAACACCCACCCATAAATGCAAACACCTGCACAGAGTGCACATGGTACTCTACACCGCCTTGTCTTTTTTTTTTTATCTCAAGTTGGAGATCAAACACTTCCCCCAAACGGACTTGCCCATATGTCCTAAGGTTTCAGTGATTCTACCAGAGTCATGGCTGCAGCTGGTATGTTTTTTTTTTTCTTTTGGCAATGCTCTATAATGTATACAGAATTTATGATTTCTTGGCAATTTTTTAGAGAATATGAATGATAACACAACAACTTTTCTTTCATTTGTAGTTAGTGTTTGGCTGAAACCATTTATTATCAATCAGCCAATGGCTTGCATCTTTCATCCAGTGCTGCACTGACGTTTCTGGATTCTGTGTCATGGGTAAACCAAAAGAATTGTCAAAGTATCTGCGGGAAAAGGTAGTTGAACTGTATAAAACAGGAAAGGGATGTAAAAAGATATCCAAGGAATTGAGAATGCCAATCAGCAGTATTCAAACTCTAATCAAGAAGTGGAAAATGAGGGGCTCTGTTGAAACCAAACCACGGTCAGGTAGACCAACTAAAATTTCAGCCACAACTTCCAGGAAAATTGTCCAGGATGCAAAAAAAAAAAACTCAAATAACTTCAGGTGAAATACAGAACTCTCTGAAAAGATGTGGTGTGGCTGCTTCAAGATGCACAAGAATGAATGAATGAATGAAATACTTATATAGCGCACAATGCGAACTGAATCGCCTCAAGGAGGTACTTTAATAAAGATGGGCTACATGGTTCGAGTCACCATAAGAAAGCCATTACTAGGCAAATGCCACAAAGTATCCCACTTGCAATACGCCAAACAGCACAGAGACGAGCCTCAAACCTTCTGGCACAAAGTAATTTGGAGTGATAAGACCAAAATTTAGCTTTTTGGCCACAACCATAAACACTACATTTGGAGAGGAGTCAACAAGGCCTATGATGAAAGTTACGGAGGTGGATCACTGATGTTTTGGGGATGTGAGCTACAAAGGTACAGGAAATTTGGTCAAAATTGATGGCAAGATGAATGTAGTATGTTATCAACAAATACTGGAGGAACATTTGCATTTATCAGCCAGGAAGCTGCGCATGGGATGTACTTGGACATTCCAACATGACAATGATCCAAAACACAAGGCCAAGTCAACCTGTCATTGGCAACAGCAGAATAAAGTGAAGGTTCTGGAGTGGCCATCTCATCTCCTGACCTCAATATCATTGAGCCACTCTGGGGAGATCTCAAACATACAGTTCATACAAGACAGCCCAAGAATTTACAGGAACGGGAGACTTTTTGCCAAGAGGAATGGGCAGCTTTACCATCTGAGAAGATAAAGAGCCTCATCCACAAATACCACAAAAGACTTCAAGCTGTCATTGATGTTAAAGGGGGCAAAACAAGGTATTAAAAACTGGGGTATGTAAACTTTTGATCAGGGTAATTTCTGTTGCCATTATGATTTAAAAACAGTAAACACATTTGATTGATAATAAATGACTTCAGCCAAACATGAACCATAAGTGAATGCTAATTTTTTGCGTTATCATTCATATTCTCTGAAAAATGGGCAAGAAATCATAAATTCTGCTAGGGTATGTAAACTTATGTAAGTGATCTGAGCAGCTACAGAGCCACTGGATCACTTTTACATGTGGCAGAATGTGGTCCCCCACTCCACTGGGAAGCACGGGACTGAAGCCGGCAGTCAGGCGGCGCACCGTAGAGATGAAGATCATTTCTATGGTCTATGAAACTGGAAGCGATGAAAATATTGAATAAAAATGAAATAAAAGAGTTTTTAAAAAATTTTACATGCCCCGACCCACGTGTCCACGCTCCATTATAAATGTCTGTCCCTCGCGGCAACATTAGAGTGAGTGCATTAATTCTAGGACCAGACCTCCTGTGTAACTCTTTCAAAGCTTAGACTATGGAATATATCCATAATCCGCATTCCACCAGCGTATACAATTTTAAAGCGTGACGTGTTAGGTATCTATTTACATGGCGTAACATCAATCTTTTATATTTTACTGAACAATAGGGTATTATATTGTGGTTATGTGAACTAAAATGAAAGTTTATTTTTCCCAAACATTTGCATTGAAAAAACGATGCGGAAATATCGAAAATTGCAACAACCAACATTTTTTTACCGGGGTATTTGCGTTCAGAAAATTAGAGGGCTGAAACAACTAATCGATTAATCGACAACTAATCGATTATCAAGATAGTTGCCAACTATGTTGATAATCGATTAAATCGGCTAGCCGATTAGTCCGCCTACATACAGAATGTATTATTTGTTTACATATCAGGAAAAAGAGTGCAGCACACATACAGCTCTGTACACCATCCATGTCAGTAAGTGCTTGAGAACTTCTGAATGTGAATGTGTGAGGAGCAATGCCTCATGGGACATGTAGTCCTGTGCAGGAAGTGAGTGGTTCTAAAGTCAGAAGTTTTTTTTACCTTGCTATAGGGGGCACTGTATACTACATTTTCCGGCTTGCTATTAGAGCATTTTGAAGGCAGGAGGAGCCAGAAGTGTCCGTGGGGGACCCCAAAAGAGGAGTTTCTGGGCTGCTCTGTGCAAAACCATTACACAGAGCAGGTAAGTATGTCTTGTTGTTTAAAAAAAAAAATTACTTTAACCACTTCAATACAGGGCATTTGTACACCCCAGACCAATTTTTAGCTTTCAGCGCTCTCACACTTTGAATGCCAATTACTCAGTCATGCAACACTGTACCCAAACAACATTTTTATCATTTTTTTCATACAAATAGAGCTTTCTTTTGGTGGTATTTAATCACCACTGGGTTTTTTATTTTTTGCAACATAAGTGAAAAAAAAAGAGCGAAAATTTTGAAAAAAAATAAAAAAAATTTCGTTTCTATGATACAATTTTGCAAATAAGTAATTTTTGTTCATAAATTAGTGGATATTATTTAGTCTCTTTGAAAGTTATAGAGTCTACAAGCTATGGTGCAAATCATTGAAAATTGATCACACTTGATGCACTGACAGCCTATCTAATTTCTTGAGGCTCTGAAATGTGAGGAAAGTACAAATACCCCCCAAATGACCCCTTTTTGAAAAGTAGACAATCCAAGGTATTTAGTAAGAGGCATGGTGAGTTTTTTGAAGTTGTAATTTTTTCCCACAATTCTTGGGAAAAAGAAGAATGTTTTTTTTTGTGTTTTTTTTACAAAATTGTCATAATAACAAGTTATTTCTCATATACAGAATATGCATACTTCCAATTACACCCCAAAATACATTCTGCAACTCTGCCGATACCACATGTGTGTGACTTTTGCACAGGCTGGCCACACAGAGAGGTACAACATGCAGGGAGCACCGTAAGGGGTTCTAGGAGCATAAATGACACCTCTAATTTCCTAACGACCTATTACATTCGTGAAGGCCCTGGAGCACCAGGACAATGGAATTACCCATGAAATGACCCCATTTTGGAAAACAAACGCCCCAAAGTATATTCTATGAAGCATTATGAGTCTTTTGAACGGTTAATTTCTTTTACACAAGTCTTCAGAAAACGAGGAAAGAAAAATGAAAATCTTTTTTTTTTTTTTTTTTTTTTTTTACACAAAGTTGTCCATTTATAAGATATTTCTAACACATAACATGTATATATCAAAAATTACACCCCAAACACATTCTGCTACTCCTCCTGAGTATTGCGATACCACATGTGTGAGACTTTTACACAGACTGGCCATATACAGAGGTCCAACATGGAAGTGGTACCTTCAGGCGTTCTTAGAGCATAAATTACACATCTCATTTCTTTCCTACCTATCACACTTTTGAAGGTCCTGGAGCACCAGGACAGTGGAATTACTCACAAAATGACCCCATTTTGGAAAGCAAACACCTCAACGTGTATTCTATGAGGCATGGTCTGCAAATAGGTACTCGGGTACTCCGACGGGCTGGTGACAGGTACTCCGTTACTCTGACGGACTGGTGACAGGTACTTGGGTACTCTGACGGACTGGTGACAGGTACTTGGGTACTCAGATGGGCTGACAGGTACTCAGATGGGCTGACAGGTACTCAGATGGGCTGACAGGTACTCAGGTACTCAGATGGGCTGTGATGGGTGGTGACAGGTCCTCTTTATTGGGGGGTAATCAGTGTGTGTTGGTGTGTACACTAGGTGGTAACAAGATGTTACCGCAATCTCCTCCTCACACACCATCAGTGTGTGAGGAGGAGAACCCGGTAACATCTCGTTACAGCAGTTTGTTTACATTCTGTGACCGTCTGTGATTGGACACAGCCGGTCACGTGGTAAAGAGCCAATTTCATTGTCTCTTTACGGCAATCGGGGTTGGGCTGTGTCAGGGTGCGCGAGCGATGTGAATGAACAGTAGATGTGACCGGCTGTGATTGGACACGGCCGGTCACGTGTATTGGGGGGGGGGGGGGTGGATGGGGATGAAAAATCCCACAGATCGGGGATGGGCTGTGTGTGAGGCACACACCTCATCCACGATCGCCGTGCTGCAGGCCCCCTGGGGCCCGCAGGAGCGGCGAAATACCGAGGACATCATATGACGCCCACCCAGGATGGGAGATCCCATGGCCTGGTATTGAAGTGGTTAAAGACTGTGCAGGGAAGATCAGAATCTGAACCCAGAGAAGGTGGAGGAGGAAAGATTGGAAATAATATAAGGCATTACAATTACATTTAAAGTACTTTTACTTTACCAGTATTTTGCATTATATTTAAATTGATGATATCCATGGAAAAAAAAAAAAAAAAAAGTCTCAGCTTTTAGTACTACTTTAATATTAAAGATTTTAGAAGTTTTCTATGTTGCTCCTTCGATTCTTCCCATCACTGTGGTTTTGTATTATTATTTATTTATTTTTATTTTTTTGAAGGAAGACATTGTTTTTTTTATGGCCAGCATAGAATATATTAGTTTGGTCTGAAAATGGGCAAAACAAGTCTTTCATATTTTTTTTTCTTTTTTCTTTAAAGCGGAGGTCCACCCTAAAATGGACCTTCCGCTCATCGGAATCCTCCCCCCCTCCAGCGCCACAATTGGCACCTTTCAGGGGGGAGGGGGGTGCAGTTACCTGGATAATCCAGGTAACTGCACCCACTTCCGGGCTAGCTCTCTGCGGAAAGGGGTGTAGATTACGCCCCTTTCCGCAAGTGCCCGCCCCCTTCCACAAGTGCCCCGCTGCCTGCTGGGAAACACACAGATCCCAGAGGCAGCGGGGACCGTCCTCATTGCGCAGCGCGGCTCGCGCATGCGCAGTAGGGAACCGGGAAATGAAGCCGAAAGGCTCCATTTCCTGATTCCCATACCCAAGATGGCGGCGGCAGCACTCGAGTGACGATCTACAGATCGGCTTCGGGTGCCGACATCGCGGGCGCGCTGGACAGGTAAGTGTCACTATTTTAAAAGTCAGCAGCTGCAGTATTTGTAGCTGCTGACTTTAAAAAAAAAAAAAAAAAAAAAAAAAGGCGGAGTCCCGGCGGACTCCCGCTTTAAATAAAAAATGTGATCTCTGGGTCTGATGATATTTACCAGATTCAACCTCAAATAGGATATACAGTATATTTCTTCTGTCTGTTCTTCTCAGAGTGGATTAGAGATTTTGCTCCCTAACCATATAGTTGGTTATTTATAGTTACCACTGCATATAGATATTTAAGAATAAATTGCCTTTTTTTTTTAAACTTTACATATTAACGAAATAAAATTAAACACCACAGTTTTTGAAGGTTATTATCCAATTAATAGAAACAATGATCGGCCAACTAATCGATTGATTATGAAAACAATCGTTAGTTGCGGCCCTATGGCCGGGAGTCATGAAAATATATAATGTTTGGGGGTTCTAAGTAATAAGTGAGTAAATAATGCTGATTTTTAGATGCGTGTGAAAAGTGTCAGAATTGGTTTGGGAGTCAAGTGGTTAAGTTGGGTTTATATTAGAGCTGCACAATTCTGGCTAAAATGAGAATTACTATTTTTTTGCTTAGAGTAAAGAACATGATTCTCATGGTGTAACATCATCTTTCACATTATACAAAAAAATTGGGCTAACTTTAACGTTTAGTTTTTTTTTTTTTTAATTCATTAAACTGCATCTTTTCCCCAAAAAATTGTGTTTGAAAGACCGCTGAGCAAATACAGTGTGACATAAAATATTGCCCACCAATTTAGTCTGTAGGTTCTCTGCTAAATGTATATATATATATATATATATATATATATATATATATATATATATATATATATATATATATATATATATATATATATATGTTTGGGTGTTTTAAGTAATATTCTAGCAAAAAAAATACTGATTTTAACTTGTAAGCAACAAGTGTCAGAAAAAGCTTTAGTCTTTAACCACTTTCAGACCGGACCATTTTGCTGGTCAAAGACCAGACCACTTTTTGCGATTCGGCACTGCGTCGCTTTAACTGACAATTGCGCGGTCGTGTGACGTGGCTCCCAAACAAAATTGAAGTCCTTTTTTTCCCACAAATAGAGCTTTCTGTTGGTGGTATTTGATCACCCCTGCGGTTTTTATTTTTTGCGCTATAAACAAAAATAGAGCGACAATTTTGAAAAAAAACGCATTATTTTTTATTTTGTTATAATAAATATCCCCCAAAAATATATAAAAAAACATTTTTTTCCCTCAGTTTAGGCCGATACGTATTCTTCTAGATATTTTTGGTAAAAAAAAAAAAATCGCAATAAGCGATTATTGATTGGTTTGCGCAAAAGTTATAGCGTTTACAAAATAGGGATAGTTTTATAGCATTTTTATTAATAATTTTTTATTATTTTTTTTTTTTACTAGTAATGGCGGCGATCAGCGATTTTTATTGTGACTGCGACATTGTGGGGGACCCATCGGACATTTTTGAAACATTTTTGGGACCATTGTCATTTATACAGTAAAAGGGTTAACCAGTGGGTGGCAGTGTAGGGGTTAAGTGTTCCTAGGGGTGTGTTACTAACTGTGGGGGGGTTGGGCTTTCATTTAGTGAACACTGATCTCTGCTCCAATCACATGGAGCAGAGATCAGCGTCACTAGTTGCTAGGCAGAATGGAGAAATTCTGTTTACACAGCATTTCCTCCATTCAGCCATTCCGTGAGACGATCGCGCGTATGCCCGCGGCGATCGAGTCCGTGGGTCCCGCGACCGGACTCACGGAGGTCCCGACCAGCGCAGGAGCGCGCCGCCGGCGGCGCGCTCCTGATGGCAGGGCGGCATTGAAGATTGGACGTACATGTACGCCAATATGCCTGCCCGTGCCATTCTGTCGACGTACATAGTCGTGCGCTGGTCGGGAAGTGGTTAAGTAGTTAAACTGACCTCACTTACAGACCGAAGTTCATTCCTTTGATCCAAAAGAACTATATTTTACAATGTTTCTCTTTATCTCTGCCTAAGGGGTGTTGTGAGAAACTTGGCAGGCTGCCTGTTTTTTTTTTTTTGGTTTGTTTTTTACAGCTGTCAGCTTGTGCAGAGAACTCTCTGCACTGAATCGAGAAAATGCTTAAGATCGTGAGGAGGGTAGAATGTGACGTAGAACACGTACGACGGGACTAGAAAAAGGAAGTTCACTACCTAGTAGCCAATAGCTTCCATCTTGTAGTTGAATCTGAGCATGTGTGACTTTTTGCGCGTCGGAATTGCATACACATGATAAGAATTTCCGATAGCATGTTCTCAATTTTCCCGATGGAAAAACTTTCTACCAAATTTTATCTGGCAGGAATTCGGCCAGCTAAATTTCGGATGGTGCATACACACCGTCGCATTTTCCAATGAAAAGCTCTCATCTGTATTTTGCTGGCCGAAATTCCAATCGTGTGTACGCGGCATTAGAGGGAAATTGGTTAAAATCCATTTTATTGCTTGCCTTTATTCTGACCTTGGGGCACTATTCCTCCTGCTGACACAAACGGCAGGGCACTATTCTTCCCGCTAATACCTCCTGCTGGCAGAGTCAAACGGCATCCCAAGAGAAAGATTTAGGCCATGCCAGCCCTTTTATATCCTTTCACAGCAGTCTGTTATGTCCACTCAGCATTCTATTAATTGTAGTTCAGATGGCATTGAAATGGCTGGCATTGAAACATCAGCATTCTAAACTACACATCCCATGATGCTTTGCTCTGAATTTTGTCACAAGAAAAGGAAATGACACAGAGTCCAGCAAACACTAGAGGGAGTGAGGGGTGTATAGTGATAAGGGGGCGCTAAGGCCGCACACAAACGCGTGGACTGTTCGCCCAACTTTGTCCGCTGAACAGTGTTTCGGCGGACAGTCCGCCCGTGTGTGGGCTTTCAGCGGACAGTTTCAGCGAACAGTCTGCTGAACAAAGTTTTTCGGAAATTCCGAAAAACTGTCCGCTGAAACTTGGTTTCAGCGAACAGTCCCCTCGTGTGTAGGCTTGTTCGTCAAACTAAGTTCCGCGCATGCTCAGAAAGGATTTACACGCCGAAAGTTGTAATGCAGTGTATAGGACGTCGTATTTTCCGTCCCGTCGTACGTGCCGTTCACGTCATCGCGCACGGTTTCAGCAAACTGTTCGTTCGTCGTGTGTGGGCAAGTCCGTCCATGCTAATTTTGAGCGGACTGTCCGCTGAAACTGTTTGACGGACAAAGTTGAGCGAACAGTCCCCGCGTGTGTACGCGGCCTAATAGTGAATAAATATGACAGTAAAGTGCTAGTGCTCAATATTTCATGGTCAATGAACAATACCGTACAGAACGTAATCATGAATAAATAGAAAAAAAATATCCATATAACGACAAACGTGAATAAAATGAGATATATTGTGCTCCTAGCAGACATATCACACACTTGCCTGCAGATATATCAAACAAAGCATCCACAAATTGTGTGAAGTTTTCTGGACTGCTATACCATCATATGCATCATTGTTAAGCATAAATAAACACTGAACACAAACAATTAAAAAGTGCAGTGTGCATCAATGAACAACCAGCGAGTGTGCCAAAACAAGGTCCATAAATTATGTGAGGTTTTCTGATCTTTTACACCATCACCAATACCAAAGAGCGGTTTTGGATACAGCAACACCCAGTGAATAAAGGTAAGTATCCTACTTACCGAACCACCATGACTTCTTTACTTAAAAAGATAGGTCAGGTGGGGCTATGTGTGACAATGGTCTGTAATCTTTACTGGTGCCAAGTGGATAATCTGGGAGAAGCTCCGCCAGAATGGTATTTTTAGAAAAAGGGTGGAAAAGGCAGTACCATAGTGTGACTCCATTTACAGTGCCTTGCGAAAGTATTCGGCCCCCTTGAACTTTTCAACCTTTTGCCACATTTCAGGCTTCAAACATAAAGATATAACATTTTAATTTTTTGTGAAGAATCACCAACAAGTGGGACACAATTGTGAAGTGGAACGAAATCTATTGGATAATTTAAACTTTTTTAGCAAATAAAAAACTGAAAAGTGGTGCGTGCAAAATTATTAGGCCCCTTTACTTTCAGTGCAGCAAACTCACTCCAGAAGTTCAGCGAGGATCTCTGAATGATCCAATGTTGTCCTAAATGACTGATGGTGATAAATAGAATCCACCTGTGTGTAATCAAGTCTCTGTATAAATGCACCTGCTCTGTGATAGTCTCAGAGTTCTGTTGAAAGCGCAGAGAGCATCATGAAGACCAAGGAACACACCAGGCAGGTCCGTAATACTGTTGTGGAGAAGTTTAAAGCCGGATTTGGATACAAAAAGATTTCCCAAGCTTTAAACATCCCAAGAAGCACTGTGCAAGCGATCATTTTGAAATGGAAGGAGTATCAGACCACTGCAAATCTACCAAGACCTGGCCGTCCCTCTAAACTTTCAGCTCAGACAAGGAGAAGACTGATCAGAGATGCAGCCAAGAGGCCCATGATCATTCTGGATGAACTGCAGAGAACTACAGCTGAGGTGGGAGAGTCTGTTTATAGGACAACAATCAGTCGTACACTGCACAAATCTGGCCTTTATGGAAGAGTGGCAAGAAGAAAGCCATTTCTCAAAGATATCCATAAAAAGTCTTGTCTAAAGTTTGCCACAAGCCACCTGGGAGACACACCAAACATGTGGAAGAAGGTGCTCTGGTCAGATGAAACCAAAATCAAACTTTTTGCCCACAATGCAAAACAATATGTTTGGCGTAAAAGCAACACAGCTCATCACCCTCAACACACCATCCCCACTGTCAAACATGGTGGTGGCAGCATCATGGTTTGGGCCTGCTTTTCTTCAGCAGGGACAGGGAAGATGGTTAAAATTGAGGGGAAGATGGATGCAGCCAAATACAGGACCATTCTGGATGAAAACCTGTTGGAGTCTGCAAAAGACCTGAAACTGGGACGGAGATTTATCTTCCAACAAGACAATGATCCCAATCATACAGCAAAATCTACAAAGGAATGGTTCACAAATAAACGTATCCAGGTGTTAGAATGGCCAAGTCAAAGTCCAGACCTGAATCCAATCGAGAATCTGTGGAAAGAACTGAAAACTGCTGTTCACAAACGCTCTCCATCCAACCTCACTGAGCTCGAGCTGTTTTGCAAGGAAGAATGGGCAAGAATTTCAGTCTCTCGATGTGCAAAACTGATAGACATATACCCCAAGCGACTTGCAGCTGTAATCGCAGCAAAAGGTGGCTCTACAAAGTATTAACGCAAGGGGGCCGAATAATTTTGCACGCCCCACTTTTCATTTTTTTATTAGTTAAAAAAGTTTCAAAAATCCAATAGATTTCGTTCCACTTCACAATTGTGTCCCACTTGTTGGTGATTCTTCACAAAAAATAAAAATTGTATATCTTTATATTTGAAGCCTGAAATGTGGCAAAAGGTTGAAAAGTTCAAGGGGGCCGAATACTTTCGCAAAGCACTGTATTTAAAACAAAAGAACAACAGGCCAAGTGGCCACTTACTTTAAAAGTGCTTTTCCTCTGCACCGAAGGTAACAGGCTCAGCAAATGTCAGGTGAAGTGTGAAGCATCCGCCTCACTTGCTCCCACTTGTGGTGATTTGACGTGCGTTTCACTGCCTGATCAGCCAAAAACACTAGAGGGAGCCAACCCCACATTAATAACACAGCAAAAATGTTTCTGAATTGTAGGCATAATAGCCAGCTCCTGGCTACATAAAAGAGAAGAGGAGACTTGCTCCCAGTCAGCTCTGATGGTGCAACATTTAACAAAGCCATCTGAGAGTCAGGTTGCATATCAAATAGATGGGAGAGGATTTGGAAAATGTTGACCCAATAGGACTTCATGAGAGCACAGATCCACCAAGTGGACCTGTGTAGGAGATATGTTCGGGCTCACCACAGCCCCAAAAAACAGGTTGGCGAGTAGCCCAGAACAAATTTTGCTACCCTGTATGGTATTAGATACCATCTCGACAGTACTTTATAGGACGTTTCCAAAGTGGAGATGTTTTGAGATAACTTATGGGTTGCGTGACAGATTTCAGACCAGTCCTCAGGCAAGGGTACCTCGGTTGTCCACTTAGCCACATAGACTAGGATGTGGAGGGGGGAAGGATCTAGCAGCGGATAAAGGGGCTATACAGGAATTGAATGATCACTCCTTTGACGAGGGGGTCCAACACAATAGGTGTTCGTAGCTAGTCATGATGTGCAGTTGGATGTTCACTGCATACAAATGTTTAATCTGGAGATATCGAAAGACTTAAGAGCTACAAAGTTTGTGTCATTCGTTGGGCAGCACAGTGGTGTAGTGGTTAGCACTCTTACCTAGCAGTAAGAAGGGTCACTGGTTCAAATCCCAACCGCGACACTACCTGCCTGGAGTTTGCATGTTCTTCTTGTGCCCGCTTGGGTTTCCTCCGGGTACTCCGGTTTCCTCCCACAATCCAAAGACATGCAGGTAGGTTAATTGGCTTCTGTCAAAAATTGCCCATAGTATATAAATGGGGACCTTGGATTGTGGGCTCCATGTGGGTAGGGACCATGTGAGTGTGCAATATACAGGGATAGGGACAATTGTAGACACTCACTCAGGTTGAACTGGATGAACTGGTGTCTTTATTCAACCTAACTAACTATGAAACTATTCTTGCAGGGCAAGGAAGGGCTTAAAGTGGAAGTAAACCCACTTTTTTAACTTTTACCTACAGGAAAGCCTATAATAAGGCTTACCTGTAGGTAAAAAAAATATCTCCTAAACCTGTACGGTTTAGGAGATATTCCCCTCGGTATGCGCCGCTGACTGCAGCGGCGCATGCGCACAAGGGGGTTCTCTCCGCGAAAATCCGGCAGCGCTCGTCCGGCCGGATTTAAATCTCCCGCGCGCATGCGCGGGAGTGACGATATCGCGGCTCCGGCCACTCACAGCGCCGGAGCCGCGATACCCGGAAGAGACGCCGAGGGAGCATGTCGGCTTCCTCGGCGTGGATCGGGCGAGATGTCGGGGCCTCGTTCTAAGGTAAGTATTTCATAATGAGCTAGTATGCGGTGCATACTAGCTCATTATGCCTTTTGCTTTGCAGGTTTAAAAAAAAAAAAAAAAAAAAAAAAAAAATGCGGGTTTACTACCGCTTTAAAGCCTGTTGAGGTGACCAGGTAGGGTAGCCTAATTAACTGAAAACGCGACCAGTGCTAGAATGTAGAAAGTGAAACCTCTGCCGGATAAAAGTTCATGTTGTGGGAGAAAAAAAAAACACGTTTTTTTTTCAAATACGTTTTAATATGCAAGTAGCCACATGCATATTAAGATCTTTAAATCAATTATTTAAGGTGTCTAAATTGATAAAACCGAATTAAAGCCATACATCAAAGAACTTTGTTGATTGCTTCTGATCATATGAGAAAATATCCACATGTTTCACAGAAAGCTAATCATAATCCAGGTCGATTAAATTATTGTTTTTGATAGATAGTTTACATTTATATCTCATAGATCAGATTATCGAACAATATTTTTAGTTGGTTGAAATATGTGGAAAAATACAATGTGTGCTGCATTGTTCGATATCATAATCGATGGCAGATTTTTTTTGTGTTTGCTCATATCTAAAATCGACCACACCCCTCTACACGTATTTCCAACATTAAACAGATATGTTTTATACAATCAACACAGTTAATCAGTTCAAAAAAATTAATATTTTTACATAGTCAAAAAAGATACTAATGTCTAAAGCAAAAAGAGAAAGTGAGAGACAAGGTAGAGGCGCAGTGATAGTAAGACAGTATAGTATTCAAGTCATAAATATATAATTATGTATCCACACATGATAAACAATTCATGCGGCATGTAAACAGCTAGACAAACAGATGCACTGCTTCCTGGCTAACTGCGTGTAAATAAATCGCAAACGGTTTATGGCAACAGATGAGTAAAAAAAAGGCACTAAATGCTGACGCAAGTACAGTAAAAATTCTGTATATACCTGCCTCAGTAATAAGTGAAACAAGCTTTGTGAACGCAAAGGACAACCTACGAGGATAATTAAACAGACCCAACTAAGAAGAGGAAAAATTAGGATACACTGTGTGTGTGTGTGTGTGTGTGTGTGTGTGTGTGTGTGTGTGTGTGTGTGTGTGTGTGTGTGTAAGAGTTAATGACACCCTGTTACCATGCCCATTCAAGGGGGGGTCATCAGGAAAACTATCGAGTGCAGAGGGGTGTTGGCAAGGGTTAGTGCTCCTGTAATGTCACGTACACACGGTCGGAATTTCCGACAACAAATGTTCAATGGGAGCTTGATGTCGGAAATTCCGACCCTGCCTAGGCTCCATCGGATATTTTTTGTCGGAGAGCTGTTTCTCAAATTTTCCAACAACAAAATCTGTTGTCGGAAATTCCAATCGTGTGTACACAATTCCGACGCACAACATTCCACGCATGCTCGGAATCAAGCAGCAGAGCCGCACTGGCTATGGAACTTCATTTTTCTCAGCTCGTTGTACGTGTGGTACCTCACCGCATTCTTGGCGATCGGAATTTCCGACAACATTTGTGTGACTGTGTGTATGCAAGACAAGTCTGAGCCAACATCTGTCGGAAATAAATCCAGGATTTTCATTTTTTGGAATGTCCGATCGCGTGTACACGGCATTATTGTTATCTCTCCTTTAGTGATGTAATGGGTGGAGAGAACACCCCTATATATGTCAACTGTGGGTCAAGTCTATTGCACTTGGGGTAAGAGAGCTGGACATCCCCCTGATCTGTTGCGATCTAGTGCTGTGCTGAACTAAAGGACCCTCTGTAGGGCTGAACTGCTAGGGTGGTGAGTGAGGATTCTTTGACCCTCGCCTAGCGGGTCTTGTGGTTTGGTTTAGAGTGGCCTCCGGGCCTATGGAGGACTTCTTTGTGTGTGTGAGGAAGGACACCCTGAGTAACACCCTTGCTAAAAAAGGCTGTAACATCTGGGGAAGATGGCTTTACTGTTTCGGGAGACCATAAAGTGTTCCACACTTGAATAACGAAAAAAAAAAAAGGAGGAGTACTCAGCTTTGTGAACTGCAGTCAGTGAGATTGAACTGTCAATGTGTTGCAATATTCTTTTAACCTATTAATTGCGCTGGAATGATGTTGCAGCAGTAAATAAGTGAAAATGCAACTTGTAAGGACATTTACTTACTCTGGGTAACAGGACTCAGACCAGAAATATTTGTGTGAGCAGTCTTCAGGCCAAGAAAAGGTGACACAGTATGGCAAAATCTCTCTGATACAACAGGGGGGGGGGGCGACTGTCCTAAGCAACGAAAAGTATGGTGGGTCCAGGGTTCACAGCCACCAACAGCAACCAATGTGGCCCATCTTTACACTGGGACACAAGAGATGGACACTGAGATGGGGGCTCTGTATCAAAGCTTTGGTCTCCTTACTAGCTTCAGCGATGGGCTAGTAAGGAGACCCTAGCCATCGCTGCAGCTAGTGTTACAAGGCACCTAGGGAGATGGAGAAAAAAAAAATACTACATGTATCTTAATCCATCAGGAACACTATATTATATAAAAATAAAATAAAATTCTTCTTTAAATTAAGAGGTGGACAGCCCTGAACATGCTTTAGGTTACAACCTTACCCACCCATTTATTAGAACCTGCTTCTGTCTTTCTCCTACAGACACCCCCAACACGTCAAGTCTTTCTACCATGAAATCCCAAGAAGCAATGTATTATCCTATTTCCTCTATTATATGACATGATGTATGTACTGGATTTTGCATATTTTTTCCTTCTGACACAATTTACAAAGCCTCTTAAACCGTGTGATTATACTGCTTACTGACTGTGCTCATTACGCCGAGATAATGAACAAACCATAACGTTCCATTCAGCCAAATGAGCGCTATATTAGAGAAATACACAATTTACAGATTTGGGAAATATAAAGAATATAGTGGCGCTGAATGGTTTATGAATCATAAATGATGTTCTTTTTTTCCGTTGCTTCTCTAGTATTAACTGTGGATTTAATGACTGCCTTGTTAGATAAAAGACAAGCTGCCTCACGCTATTCATTAAAAGACACACTCCAGGCAGATAGAAAATTTAGCTTTTAAAGCCATTCAGTGGACACAACCCAATTGCTGGATGTCTGTAAGATTCACCTTGGCATTTAGCTGCAACTGGCTTCTCTGCTACCTAAATCCACATAGTTTCCGCAATTCTTTTTTTCTACACAACTTGAAATCCGAGGTGACGAAAAGAGAGACCAGCATGTTCACTGGTTCAATCAACAAGCCCATTGCAGCCTAGTCCATACACAGCAACACCAAAGACCAAGCATGGCACCCTGCAACCCCGATTCAGCCCATAATGAGGCACAAATTGAAAAATATAAATAAAATACCCTTGGAGTGCCCTCCCTTTCCATAAGGGTTAAATGCTCACTAGGCCCAAGGGGTAGAACGAGAGGCTGCATTACTTATCTACCAATACTCCAGAGAGGGGCTTTGCCTTGCATTGTGGAGGCAATAGTGCAGCCACAGCAAGGAGCAGCTTACAGAGGGGGCTGCAGTGGTCCAGTAATATGGATCAAAGGGCGCTTGCTAAAGCAAAGAGAAGGTATGGAATACAGCCTCTTCTGCAGCCCTCTAGACTTAGTAAGCCTTTTTTGCCTTGGGTTGGCACTGCAAGAGTATTTATTTTGTTGTGCCTGGAGTTGGGCTTTAAATTTAAAATGAATGTAAGCTGGCATGGCCTCCTATATTTACTACAGTTGCAATTTTTTTCTAGACAGCATTAGACTTTGACTGAATTGAGGCTGCTACTACTGAATGCCGCTTCAGGAAATGCTAGTTTGTGTGGCTGCCTCACCAATGATTAAGTCATTGATCAAAAAATATACAGCCAGTGAAGTAAAACCTTCATGCAAGTGCTGACCAACCAACTTTCTGAACTGATAAAGAGGGACATTCTTTTAGCACACGGTATGTAGGAAAAGGACATAACTCTGCCATGGCCCCGGTTGCATGAACCAAAGGATCTAATATGCTGAAAATGACTGGCTAAAATCACACAAAAGTGCTTTTTGGCCCTCTATTTTTCCTTTAAATTGGCTTTCTAAAATAACAAATGCAGCAATATTGGAGGTTGGATAAGAAGTTGAGTGCAGCATAACACTTTTGTTAGTAAAATAGTGCATTTCATATAGAGATGCGCACATCAAACCAAAAAGTGGGACAACTGAGGCTGCATGAGGAACAGAGGTCAGGGACGGACTGACCATTCAGCCACTCGGGCACTGTCCGAGGGCCCCAGGCCACTAGGGGGCCCCATGAGGGTTGCTAGCCTCAGTAAAACCAGGGACAGTATGTAAAAATCTGTGTTTTTTTTACATCTGTCTCTGAAATATCCCTTACTGACATCCTTTTGGTCTAAAAATCCTGAGATTATAGCTGCCCCACCTCTCCAGTGCCTTCTCAGTCCAATAGAAACATGTCTGTGTATACTGTGTGTACTTGTATGTGTATAATTGTATACTGCGTGGCCCTGTAATCACTAACTGCCTGGGGGCCCCATAATCTCCTATTGCCCGGGGGCCCCATGAGTTGTCAGTCCGCCCCTGACAGAGGTATTTGGTCTCAAACGAATGACAGTCCCTCCAGTGAGGGGCAATTGAGAACTTTTACCCACTCAGAGTATTAAAGCCAGGGGACTAGCATGAACGGCAGGCAACTAGCAAGTTCAGGTGGAGAGGTCAGCACAGGTTTCTACTATTTCCTGATATTCTGTGCCAAACTTCAATAAAGGGTTTGCTATTATGTGTTCAGCACTGTATTATTAAAGTATACAGTATCAAATGCCAAAACCTTTTTTCCTCCCCATTTTAGAGTAGGGAACGTATAAGCCTCACATCATGTTCTCCTATGCCTAATGCATCTCATTCAAGATAATGCCTTTAACTTTCTGTACAGTAAAGACAATAGAAAGGGGAGGGGATATTACTTCAAAATGAGGAAAAAGCCCTTCTTAGATCGTTGTCACCAAATCAAGTCCCCTGTTGGAAGATTTCCCCCCCTATTCCTGTTCTGGTGACAACTCAAAATTTTGGAATTTCACTCACTAGTCCCAGAGGCAAGGGTATCTAGGTGAAATGTAAAGAGTAAATCTCCCCTGCTGCAACACAGACAACAATAAAAACACAGTAGGGTCCACAACAGTATTATTAGAGTCCAGATATAAGTGTATCATGATGAAGACAAATGGTTTACAGAATCCAACACTTTTCAGAGCTCTGCCCTCTTCATCAAGGGCTTGAAGAAACAAAGAAACAATGTATACGGACATAAAGATCAATGACTAATCAGGTGTTTCGTGTTTGACTGCTTGATTTTGCTGCTCACGAATGATATGAAAATTCAATCACTATCAGAACACTCACTTAGATATTGATCTTTGAGTCTGTATACATTGCATCTTTAAATACTGATGAATAGATGGAGTTTAGCCCCCAAAATACGTTAGTTTCTGTAAACAATCTGTCTTTGGAAATAATATATCTGGACTCACAAATTATGGTGTAACCCTTTAGTTCTAGACGTATTTACCTTCATCACAACCCAAGGTCACTTCACAATTATGTGTCACTTTGTGTTGGTCTATCACAAAAAATTCCAATAAAATACATTCACATTTTTGGTTGTAACATGACAAAATGTGGAAAATTTCAAGGGATATGAATACTTTTTCAAAGCACTGTATGGCTGGAACATGTCTTAAAAAGTATTAGATAAGAAATGTCTTAAAAATGTGAACTTAGCCTTAAAGTGGAGTTCCACCCCCAAAAAAAAATATTAATAATATATTTTTTTTTTAGCACAACATTTGGAGAAAAACATTTTTATTTTATTTTTTTTACTCACCTCTAAATGCTTGTTGCTAGGGGGACCCTCGTAGTCTGCCTCCTTTAGCGCCTGGGCTCCTGACGCCACTTCCCTTGGAGCAGGAAGGGAGATCACCTTTCCCCCCTCCCTCTAGGCGATCATCTAGGGACACAGGTCCCAGATGATGGTGCAGCCAGTCACGGCGCAGCTCGCGCATGCACAGTGGATGCCCGGCTGTGAAGCCCCAATCGGGCGCCCACAGTTAAAATGCTGGCGCCGCTGAGCGGAGGGGGAGACGAGCAGGGGGTTCAATCCCCCCCATCGCTGGACCCTGGAACAGGCAAGTATCCGATTTTTAAAAGTCAGCAGCTGCAGTATTTGTAGCTGCTGACTTTTAATTATTTTTTTTTAATAATGGAAACTCCGCTTTAAGTCTAGATTCATATCTATGGGGTTGTTGTTTTAAAAAAAAATTCTGGCATGTTTTGTGGTGCTTTTTTGTAAAATCTTTTGTGTTTTTTTTTGTTGTTCCCTTTAAAAACACTGTACATAGCTGGGTTGCGAAAACATTTGTGAAAAAAAAAAAAAACAGCGTGGTGTCCTCCCCAAATCCATACCAGGCCTTTGAAGGGTCTGATATGAATTTGGGGGGCCATCGTCTGCTTTTTTTTTTCTCAAATTTTCAGCCAGCAATTCTTTTTTTTATTTATTTTTTTTTTACATTCAGCGTTCGGTTGGGACGCCGTGGCTGGATTCTCTGCCTGCTCCTTGGCAACCAGCTATATATATTGTTTTTAGCCACTTTCAGACCGGACCATTTTGCTGGCTTAAGACCAGACCACTTTTTGCGATTCGGCACTGCGTCACTTTAACTGACAGTTGCGACATGGCTCCCAAACAAAATTGGCGTCCTTTTTTTCCCCACAAATAGAGCTTTGTTTTGCTGGTATTTGATCACCCCTGTGGTTATTATTTTTTGCGCTATAAATAAAAATAGAGCGACAATTTTGAAAAAAAACGCATTATTTTTTACTTTTTGTTATAATAAATATCCCCCCCAAAAAATAAAAAAAATCGCAATAAGCATATTGATTGGTTTGCGCAAAAGTTATAGCGTTTACAAAATAGGGGATAGTTTTATGGCATTTTTATAAATAATTTTTTTTTTTACTAGTAATGGCGGCGATCTGCGATTTTTATTGTGGCTGCGACATTATGGCGGGCACATCTGACATTTTTGACACATTTTTGAGACCATTGTCATTTATATGTAGGGGTTAAGTGTTCCTAGGGGCGTGTTACTAACTGTGAGGGGCTGGGCTTTGTTTTAGTGAACACTGATCTCTGCTCCAGAGATCAGCATCACTTCTTGCTAGGCAGAACGGGGAGATGCTGCTTACAACGGCATCTCCTTGTTCAGCTGCCCCGTGAGATGATCGCGGGTATGCCCGTGGCGATCGAGTTCGCGGGACCTGCGACCAGACTCACGGGGGTCCCGACCAGCATTCTCGCGATGGCAGGCCTGCATTTAAAACTGGACATACCTGTACACCAATATGCCTGCCCGTGCCATTCTGCCGATGTACATCAGCGTGCGCCGGTCGGGAATTGGTTAAAGAAAACAAAAAAAAAGCAAACCACAAAACGCATTAAAAACGCATCAAAAATTCAACACTTGCATTTCTGGCGCGATTCCATTGATGTCTATTACATGCAAAAATGCAACCTGCTGTGGGAAAAGTAGTCTCTGACCCGTTCTAAAAATGCACTGGCTGAAAAACGCATAGATGTGAATGTGTTCCATAGGAAACCATATTAAATGGACTATAGCACATTTCTGCACAACCGAAAATGCACAGAAAAGCACATAGGTGTGACTGTAGGGCTAAACATGTATAACTGACACTATTCAATCAGGTTTATCAAATTCATACAAAGAGCGTACTTTATATCTCATATATGATATATGTAAATTTTAGTTTTGCAACTTGCTACATTTTAAGCAAGAACAAATTTTTTGACGTTGTGGATTACAAAGAAATGTCGAAAGAATTACAGGCTCAAAGCAGACTTCTAAAATTCTTCCTCCCTTATGTTACATTGTGATCTCAGATCTAGAGCTGAGCAGAGTTCCTGTCGAATATCATCTATTTGTAAAAGGAAAAGCAACTTCTGCTGCCTTCTAACAGGCTTCCTAGGGAGTTTGGCGTTTTACTGAATTAGTGAAGGAGGCTGATCTACGGTGACAAGTTCACACGGGAAACAAACATATCGAGCCAGATGGCCTTCCATGAGAGCCTCATTAACTGCCATCATACAATGTAAGCATTCCCATCCAGCAGCATGGAAAGTTCAGAAAGTCCATATAGGAAATGTACACCTTTCTGCTGGGATCCAACATAGTGTTATGTTTAGTTGATTGACACATTAGGGCTACAATTACATATACTGTAGGTCGCTTGCACACTTCTCATGGTGAGAAATGTCCCTTCTGCCATACAATTGGAGGGACAGGAGCGGAGAGGTGTCAGATCGCTGACACCCATGGCTACATTACCAGTCAGATCTTTACTAAGAATATTTTGGTTCATAACCAGAGATCTGCTTCCTCTTTAACCACTTCAGCCCGGAAGATTTTAGCCCCTTCCTGACCTGAGTACATTTTTCGATTTTGCACTGCGTCACTTTAACTGTCAATTGTGCGGTGTAGCACCCAAAACAAAATTGACATCCTTTTTTTTTCCCCACAAATAGAGCTTTCTTTTGGTGGTATTTGACCACCTCTGCGGTTTTTATTTTTTTCACAAAAAACAAAAACAAAAAAAGAGCGGCAATTTCTAAAAAAACAAATTATTTTTTTCCTCTGTTTAGGCTGATATGTATTCTTCTACATATTTTCGGTAAAAAAAAAAAAAGAAGATAGCAATAAGCGTATATTCATTGGTTTGCGCAAAAGTTATAGCGTCTACAAAATAGGAGATGGTTTTATGGCATTTTTTTTTTTATTTTTTTTTTTTTTATTAGTAATGGCGGCGATCTGCAATTTATAGGGACTGCAACATTATAGCGGACACTATTTTAGGACCATTGTCATTTATACAGCGATCAGTACTATAAAAATACACTGATTACTGTGTAAATGACACTGGCAGTGAAGGGGTGAACCACTAGAGGGTGATGAAGGGGTTAAGTGTTTCCTAGAGAGTAATTCTAACTGTGGGGGGGATGGGCTTCAAGTCACATGACAGCGATCACTGCTCCTAATGACAGGGAGCGGTGATCTGTCATGACTCTAGGCAGAACGGGGAAATGCCTTGTTTACATAAGCACTTCCCCATTCTGCAACATGATCACTGGGAGACATCGAGTCTGCCGGTCCCGCAGGCATGGTCGCGCTGTACGCGGCAGGCACATGCCTGCTATCCCTGGCTCTTACAGGGGACATACAGTTACGCCCATTTGCCCACCGCTGCCATTTGGCCGACATATATCGGCATGCAGTGCTCAGCAAGTGGTTAAGCTGACTATTCACTAGTAGAATTTTTTCAACATTTTTCATTGTAGGAACGTTGGTTCAATTTTCTGTTAGTATGGCCAAATCAATGTTTACTAGCAGTGATGAAAAATCTTTCCTGAAAAAAAACACGTTTCCAATAATATGTGCGTTTTTGTTGCTATGGACTTTTAATATTAGGACACTTAACGGTCCACTAATCCAGCGGTGTCTTTACCCCAGCTGATTTGGAAGTTGGTTCTCGGGTGCTGCCACAATTTCTTTTATGGGCAATGTGTGGTGCACTTTGTGAATGGCCCGACAGCAGGAGATGGAGGAGAGGGTCCGAACTTCCAGGTGACTTCGCCATGGCGAGATCAACCAGAAGCGGGAGCAGGTATCTGTCAAAACCAGGTACCTGCTCCTCCATGAAAGGTGCCAAATGTAGCACTGGGGGGGGGGGGGGGGAGGAGCAAACAAGCGAAGCGTCCCCTTTTGGGTGGAGCTCTGCTTTAGAAGCCAATTACATTTTTAAAAGGGCATTTGTCAAGTCATCAAAAGTACAGAATATTAATAAATAAGTGTGGCACTCTAAGGCCTCATACACACAATCAGATTTTTGGACGAATGTTTGTCCGTTTTTTGTTGCATGCTAGTCTCATGTCGAAAGTAAAAAATTCATATGACAGAATACAACGTCAGAAGTGACGTAATGTGTTGAATAGTTTTTTGTGTGTTCTTTCTTTTCTAAACATGTGTCTTGTGCCTAAGATTTTTTTCTGACGAAAACCGCACTAATTAAATGAAAATCGGACATTGTGTTCACACCCGACAAAAATTGTATAGGTTTGCTGTCGAAAGCACCGTACTAACGATCTGAAAATCGGCAGATCGTTAGTCGGATGAAATTTTACTTCCAATTTTCGTATCGTGTGTACAAGCATTTATGTATCTGCTTCACCCAAAAAAAATAAAAATAATAATTTGTTGGTGAAAAGTGCATCAAATACAGAATTAATCAAAATATCAACTATATCTCTGCAACCCAAGTGCCTGTAAAAATCATTTATTTAAAGGGGTTGTAAACCCTCATGGTTTTTCACTTTCATGCATCCTATGAAATTTTTTTTTTTTTTTTTTAGTGCTGCTGCAAAGACTCATTGAAGCCCCACTGAAGCACCAAGCAAAAGCAAGCTGTAAACAGGACTGTAAGCTAACTATTTTATTTGGTGACAGGAGCTTTGACTGATGTTCAGAGAGATTTAACAAAGCCTGTCCCAAGCCTTGTTTTAAAGCAAGTGTAAACTAGCTCTAAGTCCTTCTCCTGAGACCTTCAGACCTGCATGATTAGGTATGCTTTATAAATGGGAACACATATCAAACTGGGTTTTCTTACATTTTACTGCAAAAATGGAAATATACATTAGGGCCTGGACTGCTGCCAGGGTGTCAGACTCTATCGCAATCCCTCTCGAGTCTATTGGGTCACTAAACATAAACTTCATAAATTCTATAAACCGGATTATGTAAATTCATTTTTAATAAGAGTAATGAATGAATATTTAAAAAGGGCGATTAAACTATCAGAACAGAAGATATTAAAGTAAAGTAAACTTGTTCTCCACTAGCCTCAAATGAATGTGGCTGCAGCACAGCAGTTCTGTTCTTACCTCCCCGATACACCAGCAGAGCCCCAAAAATCCCAAAAAATCCTATGCAAATACCGACTTTCTCGAAAGTCAATATTTGCATGTTGCTAAGCACACCCACCACATTAAACTGCTGGGGCATGATGATCAGCTGCTTAGACACCCTGAACAGCATTGTTGGAGGTAGGGCAAGTATGCTGCCAAACCAAATAATTTGTTTTTAATAGGTTGTACATGGGAGTCTGCAGAAGATCTGGGAGGTGGTTGGTGTTTTCAAGCTAGAAGTACCCTGTGGTGCCTCCTGTACAGTACCTGCATTAGTTCAAGTTAAACTGAAAACTGATTTGCTTAAAGACAGCAGATCATGATTGGGCTCATACCCAAAATTAGGCCCCTTTCACACTGGGGCGGGGGTGGTGTTGGCGGTAAAACAGCGCTATTTTTAGCCCTGCTTTACCGTCGTTTTAGCGGCGGTATTCGGCCGCTAGTTGGTCGGATTTACCCCCCTTGCTAGTGGCCGAGAAAGGGTAAAAACCTATATAGCCGCGCTGCCCCATTGATTTCAATGGGCAGTAGCGGGGAAGGAGCGGTGTATTCACCGCTCCAAAGATGCTGCTAGCAGGACTTTTTTTACCGTCCTGCCAGCGCACCGCTCTAGTGTGAAAGCCCTCGGGGCTTTCACAATGGAGGGATAGCAGTGGCTCTTTCAGGGTGCTTTGCAGGCACTATTTTTAGCGATGTAGCGCCTGGAAAGCATCCCAGTGTGAAAGTGGTCTAAAGGTGGTTGTAAACCCTTAAAGTCATATCAAAGTCGCTTTTTTTTTCCTTTAAGACTTTTTAGCTTTCGTGGGGAAAAAAATAGCAAATAAAGAAAAAATAATAAAGGACATAAAATTGCTACAGTAATCATATTGTGATTGAATATTAACAATTACCTTTCCTTTTCATTCTGCAGCCACTGTAATTTTCTGAGAATACATTGCAATATGGCTACCTGGAGTTGTTCTGTACACAGAGTGTGTACTGACCACTCCCCAGAAACATCATTTCCTGCTTTCCATCATTTTCTCCTGTGATTGGCTCACCAATTTTACCAGAAGTCAGCCTAAGATACAAGTCAGATTTCAGGCATCCTCTGCAACAAAATGTTTATTTTCTGAGAGTTACTTTCAATAGGAGCACGTCTAAAGGGATACTGGCCCAGCAGATTTCCTCATTAGTGCCCTACAGTTGCTTACCTGACAATTATGAAACCACTCCCAAAAAGTGGAGTTACGCTTTAAAAATAACAAACATGTTATACTTGCCTGCTCTGTGCAGTGGCTTTGCACAGATCAGCCTGGATCCTCCCCTTCTCGGGTTTCTCGCTGGCTCTCTTGGCCCCTCCCTCCTGATCGAGTGCCTCCACAGCAAGCAGCTTGCTTGATTGGCTAGCTGACTTTGATTGACAGCAGCGGGAGCCAATGGTGCCGCTGCTGTGTCTCAGCCAATCAGGAGGGAGAGTACCAGACAGCCGAGGCACTCGTGCACATCGCTGGAAGAAGATCGGGCTCAGGTAAGGGGGGGCTGAGGAAGGCTGCTGCAGACAGGTTTTTTTTTACCTTAATGCATAGAATGTATCAAGATAAAAACCCTTCTGCCTTTAGAATCACTTTAAGTTTTTTTAACCTAGATGCAGTCTATGCATTTAGGTAAAAAAAAAATTTCTGTGCTGTACATGTGATCCCCACCTGAGCCCGATCCCGATCCAGCGATGTGCATACTTTCAGTGGCTCTCCCAGCTCTGTTTCTTCTCACTGTAGTTATAGCAATCAAATTCTGTGACGAGGGAGCCAGGGGCAGGACCAAGGCGCCCTTTCTGTGTCAATGGATGTAGACTAGGCGGCTCAGGAGCCAGCCCGCATGAGTGCCCCAATAGGAAGTGGCTTGCTATGGAGGCACTCACCAAAGAGGAAGAGCCAGGAGCGCCGGCAGAGAACCTCAGAACAGGAGGATGGGGGCTGCTGTGTGAAAAACCCTTACATGTGGGGGGTGTCATTAGGAATGAATGGCAGCCCCGTGTGCAGGGCTCGTGCGCCCTCCCTCCTCCTCTTGTGTTAAACATGATGTCCCTGTCAGTGGTGGAGTTTAGCGTGTGTAGTACTGCAGCAAGGGTTAATAGATAATTGGGCACTCGCCAAGCTCATGCTGTCCACCAATAGATTGTTCGGCTTGGGCTAACTGACACGGTTTTACACCGCCAGGCAGCATTAAACATCCCAGGAGTGCCGCCTGTACTCCCGCCCACCCCGTCAGGCAGCACTACTCTCTAGCGGTGGATAAGACTATGGGTGCCGCTCCCACTGTGTCACGATCTGGAGTCAGGCTCAGAGACCAATAGCTATAGCAGCAGAGCAAATATTCACACAGGTCACCCTGGCTGATGGCACGGGTTCACCTGAGGTGCGGGGTCTAAGCACTAACCGGTATTCACCAGAGCTCCCAAAGGTGGAGATGGGCTTGGCTGCGTGTTAGTGCCAGGTCGCGGTCCTCAGGATAGCCCCACCAGGAGGTGAGCAAGCCGGGGGTCTGGTAGCAGATATAGCAGGTAGAGATCAAGCAGGAGCGTAGTTGAGAAACAAGCCAAAAGTCGGTAACCAATAGTTGCAGATTGGGATTCAGCGGAAGCGTAGTCCAGGAGCAAGCCAAATGTCGGTAACGAAAGGTAGCAAGGATACGGTCGGCAGCAGGAGAGATAGGAGCAAGATATTGGCTGGTAAAGGCACAATATTCTGGCAACCAGGAAGTGCAGAGACATGGCTTATATAGGAAGTTCATGGGAGGAGCAAAGGGTTCAAGGTTCAAGGCAAACAAGATTCAAGACATGATCACTAAAGGAACTGTCCAAGGAGCTGTCCAAGGAACTGTCCAAGGAGCTGTCCAGCATTCCAGGTGGCTCAGCAAGCAGAGCCACCGCCAGACACACCAGAGGTCCCAGGTTCAAGCCCAGGTCCTAACAGTACTCCCCTCCTCCCAGGACGTCCCCTGGATGTCTTAGGGCCAGGTTTCTGAGGAAATCTCTGGTGGAATTCCCTTGTTAATCTAGGGGCATGAACATTCTCCTCAGGCTCCCAAGAATTTTCTTCTGGCCCATATCCTTCCCATTGAACCAAATATTGCAATTTGTTCCTAGAGATCCTGGAGTCAAGAATTTTTCCCACCACAAATTCTTCTTCACCCTGTACCTCGACAGGTGGGGGAGGAGGATGAATTCTTCCAGAAAAATAATTTTCATGAAATGGTTTGAGTAGTGATATATGAAACACAGGGTGAATCTTCATATTGTCAGGAAGTTTTAGGCGAAAAGTGACCGGGTTGATTTGAGCAGAAATCTCAAAAGGTCCCATAAACTTTTGACCCAACTTAGCACATGGAACTTGAACTTTTAAATTTTTGGTAGATAACCAAACTTTCTCACCTACTTGAAAAGTGGGAATTGACCTACGATGTCTGTCAGCAGCCCTCTTGTAATATTCCTGCGCCTCCTTCAATGTATCAGTCAATTTCTCCTGGATCTCATGTAATGAAGTTAGTCTGTTGGTAACAGCAGGAATTGAAGTTGAGATGGGGAGATCAGGAATAAAAACTGGATGATACCCCGTGTTTAAGAAAAATGGGCTTTGGGATGTGGAACTATGTTTAGAGTTATTATAAGCAAACTCTGCCGTAGGAAGGTAGTCCACCCAGTCATCCTGAAGATAACTCACGAAGCATCGAAGGTATTGCTCCAGAGTTTGATTGGTCCTCTCGGTCTGACCATTAGACTGCGGATGAAAAGCCGAGGACAGATTAACTGTTACACCCAAAGCTGAGCAAAAACTTCTCCAAAATTTTGAGGTAAACTGTACCCCTCTGTCAGACACCACATCATCAGGAATTCCATGAAGTTTAAAAACTTCTCTAACCATTACCTCAGCAGTATGTTCGGCGGAGGGTACCCCTTTAACTGGAATAAAATGAGCCATCTTAGTGAGACGGTCAACGACTACCAGAATGGTGGTCATCCCTTTTGAAAGAGGAAGGTCAACCACAAAGTCCATAGAAATTGACCCCCATGGTCTTGATGGAACAGGTAGTGGTAGAAGTAACCCCAGAGGAGAAGATCGAGGTGTCTTATTGCGAGCACAGGTTAGACATGAAGCCACATAACTCTTAACATCTTTCTTGTACCCAGGCCACCAAAAGGAACGTGATAAGAGTTCTTCTGTTTTAGAAACCCCAAAATGACCAGCAAGCTTAGAGTCATGTACCAACCTGAGGGCTTCTACCCGAACTGATTCAGGTACATAGAGGCAATGCGCTTGAGTCCAAAAACCATTGTTGTACTTGAGGTTAATGTCCTTAGGAGGATTATTAAGAAGTGGGTCATTCTCATACCCCTCCTTGAGAAGATTAAGAAATGTCTTTGAACTCATGGCCCCTAGAAAGTTCTTTTGAGGCAGGATTGTACATTCAGAGGTGCTTTCCTGGAGAGGCCCAGACAACATCCGTGATAGGGCATCAGCCTTACCATTCCTTGACCCAGGGCGGTATGAAATAACAAAATTAAACCTGGAAAAGAAAAGGGTCCAACGTGCTTGTCTAGATGACAACCTTTTAGCAGACCTAATAAATTCTAAATTTTTATGATCGGTGAGAACGGTTACAGGGTGCTTAGCTCCTTCCAGCAGATGCCTCCACTCAGAAAATGCTTCCTTAATTGCCAGCAGCTCCTTGTTTCCAATGTCATAATTCATCTCGGCTGAAGACATCAGTCGAGAGAAATAAGCACAAGGATGAAGCTGCATTTTTTCTCCCATTCGCTGAGAAAGGATAGCTCCTACAGCAGAATTAGAAGCATCAACTTCTACGATGAAAGGTAGTTCTGGATCTGGATGTACCAGGATTGGTGCAGAAGTGAAGAGAGTTTTCAGTTTACTAAAGGCAGCCTGTGCCTCAGGAGACCACAAAAAGGGCACCCCTTTCTTTGTCAACTGTGTGATTGGAGCAATTACCCTAGAGAAATTCCTTATAAATCTTCTGTAAAAGTTGGCAAAACCAACAAATCGCTGTATCTCTTTAACATTCTTAGGGGCGGGCCAATCCACCACAGCTTTGATCTTATCGGGATCCATGCTTACCCCTTCAGAAGAGATTATGTATCCCAAGAACTGAATCTGAGTTTGTTCAAACTCGCATTTCTCTAATTTTATGTAAAGTTGATTTCGCCTTAATCTCTCGAAAACAATACAGACATGCTTGCGGTGTTCTTCCAAGGTATCAGAGAAAATGAGAATGTCATCCAAATATGCTATTACAAACTGATCAAGCAAATCTCGAAAGACATCATTAATAAAATGTTGAAAAGTTGCAGGAGCATTGCAAAGCCCAAAGGGCATGACCAAAGACTCAAAATGTCCATATCTGGTTCTGAAAGCAGTTTTCCATTCATCACTGGAACGAATGCGGACAAGGTTGTATGCCCCCCGTAAATCTAATTTGGTAAAGAGCTTGGCAGAGCGGAGTCTCTCAAGCATTTCTGGAATCAGTGGGAGTGGATAGCGATTCTTAATTGTGATCTTATTTAAATCTCTGTAGTCGATACACGGACGCAGGGTGGAGTCCTTTTTCGTCACGAAGAATAAGGCTGGGCCAGCAGGAGAGGTTGAGTGTCTGATAAAACCCTTCTCAAGATTCTCATTAATCCACTCCCTGAGCACTTTCAGTTCAGGTTCTGATAAAGAATAAAGGCGACCAAATGGTATTTCTGCCCCTGGAAGCAATTCAATGGGACAATCATAAGAGCGATGAGGAGGCAGCTGGTCTGCGTTCTTTTTATCACAAACATCCCGAAACTCAAGATATTGTGGAGGTAGCTTGTCATATGACTGGATAGTTGCCAAAACTGCTTGTAAATCTTGGGTTGGTGGAGGGCTTATTTGATAAGATTCTTTGCAATGTTTCTTGCAATGGTCAGATGTAAAGCTTAAAGAACGTGTCTCCCAGTTGATGGAGGGATTATGGATAGAGAACCAAGGAATGCCCAGGATAATAGGGAACTTGGGTGATGTAATCAGCTCAAAGCTGATAGTCTCCTGATGGTCAGTTTCAATTAGGAGTTTAAGTGGGATTGTCTCGTGGGTAACAGGGCCTGAAGTCAAAGGTGAGCCATCCACAGTTTCCATATCAATTGGGGCAAGTTTATTTCTTATTTGAATGTTATTACTTTGGGCAAATTCGATGTCGATGAAGTTTCCCCCAGCCCCTGAGTCCAGCATAGCAGAGCAAGGTATTTCATTGCTTTCAACAATAAGCTTTATAGGGATGACAAAATGAGTTGATAAAGAATTAACTTTATTTGCTTCCTGAATCAAAGGAGAGATGGACTGAGAAATTGAGTTTATTTGTTCAGATACTGTAACATCCATTGCTGCAATTGTTCTTTTAAATTTATTGGGACAATTAACTGCGTAATGTCCAGAGTCTCCACAATAAAGACATAAGTTTTCTGAACGTCGTCTTTCTTTCTCCTGAGTAGTAATAGATCTTTTAATAGCATCCACCTGCATAGGTTCAGGAGTGTCAGAATCAGGAGAAACTCTTGGAACCTTAGGAGGATACTGAGTAGTAGAAAAACGCATGCCACCATTACTGCCTAGGATTCCCAGTCTCTCCTTTCTCCTTTCAGTAAGTCTCTGATCAATTCGAATACATAATTTAATAAAAGCTTCAAGGTCATCAGGACTTTCTACTCTGGCAAGCTCATCTTTTACTTGTTCCGAGAGTCCTTGACGGAACTGACTCTTCTGTGCTGCTGGATTCCAATTGGTATCTGAGATCCAACGTCGGAATTCAGTTGTGTACTCTGCAACAGAGCGTCTTCCCTGACGTAAATTGTGCAATTTTGCCTCAGCAGTAGCACAGCGGTTAGGATCATCGAAAACTTGGTTCATCGCAGTCACAAAAGAATCAAAATTATCCAGGATGACATCATCTTTCTCCACATAAGGGGAGGCTCAGGCTAAGGCTTCCTCAGTCAGGAGGTTGATAATAAACAGCACCTTTTTCCTGTCAAAAGTGAATGCAGCAGGTTGCATCTGAAAGTATATACGACATTGATTAAGGAATCCTCTATAATGGCGGCGGTCTCCGCTAAACTTGAGTGGTAGGGGCATTCGTGCATTAATTTCTATGGCAGCAGTATCTCGGGCATGAAAATCCCGCAATTGTTTGTGTAGATCAAGGATTTCCTCTTGTAGACCTTTCATTTCAATTTGTAACTCAGAAAATTTTTCCTGGTAGTCAACACCAAATGCCTGTAACTCAGCGATTTGAACCCTGAGAGGAGCCACGGCAGCTGCTACAACGGCCTCCATGTTTTTGGCCAGAATATTCTGTCACGATCTGGAGTCAGGCTCAGAGACCAATAGCTATAGCAGCAGAGCAGATATTCACACAGGTCACCCTGGCTGATGGCACGGGTTCACCTGAGGTGCGGGGTCTAAGCACTAACCGGTATTCACCAGAGCTCCCAAAGGTGGAGATGGGCTTGGCTGCGTGTTAGTGCCAGGTCGCGGTCCTCAGGATAGCCCCACCAGGAGGTGAGCAAGCCGGGGGTCTGGTAGCAGATATAGCAGGTAGAGATCAAGCAGGAGCGTAGTTGAGAAACAAGCCAAAAGTCGGTAACCAATAGTTGCAGATTGGGATTCAGCGGAAGCGTAGTCCAGGAGCAAGCCAAATGTCGGTAACGAAAGGTAGCAAGGATACGGTCGGCAGCAGGAGAGATAGGAGCAAGATATTGGCTGGTAAAAGGTACAATATTCTGGCAACCAGGAAGTGCAGAGACATGGCTTATATAGGAAGTTCATGGGAGGAGCAAAGGGTTCAAGGCAAACAAGATTCAAGACATGATCACTAAAGGAACTGTCCAAGGAACTGTCCAAGGAGCTGTCCAAGGAGCTGTCCAAGGAGCTGTCCAAGGAGCTGTCCAAGGAGCTGTCCAAGGAGCTGTCCAGCATTCCAGGTGGCTCAGCAAGCAGAGCCACCGCCAGACACACCAGAGGTCCCAGGTTCAAGCCCAGGTCCTAACACACTGTGTTCAATGCTGCCTGGTGGTATATAACCGTTTCGGTCAGTCCGAGCCTGATAATCTGGCAGTGAACAGCGTGAGCTTAGCGAGTGCCCAATGATCTATTAACCATTGCTGCAGTACTACACAAGCTATACTCCACCACTGAGAAGGACAGCATGTATTTTGATTTTTGCAAATTCCCATTGGCTTGCAGCGCTTCCCACCTTGGGCTTGGGGGAGGCTGCAATGATGGGCACGGTGAGGATGCATTGATGGGCACAGTAAAGCTGCAATGATGGGCACAGTGAGGCTGCATTGAACCATTATCACACAATGTTTTTTTTTGTTGGTATAGCATGCAGGTTAAATAATTTTGTTGTTAGATCTGTTCTATTTATTTTTTTGATGCATGTGAATTTTGGAGGTGTCCTCGTAAACTGTCACTTTAAATTATGGGGTGGTACAGTGGTGTAGTGGTTAGCAATCCCAACCACGACACTACCTGCCTGGAGTTTGCATGTTCTCCCTGTGCTTGCGTGGGTTTCCTCCAGGTACTCCGGTTTCCTCCCACAAACCAAAGACATGCAAGTAGGTTAATTGGCTTCTGTCCAAAATTGGCCCTAGTATATGAATGGGGACCTTGGATTGTGGGCTCCTTGAGGGGAGGGACCAACGTGAGTGTGTAATTAACAGGGATAGGGACAATTGTAGACACTCACTCAGGTTGAACTGGGTGGACTGGACTGGTGTCTTTATTCAACCTTACTAACTATGAATCTATGAAACAATAAATGTTGCACTTTATTTGTCAAAAAATTTTTGAGGTTGGGTGGGGAATCGTGGGGGAGTTCTCACACTTTTTTTTCCCCAGGACTTGAACCCTGTCCGTGTGCATCTGTAAAAGAGCAGCGCGTGTTGACTGCAGGTGGTTGGGGGTGCTGCAACAGGTGCGATTTCTACACCTGCAACCACCCACACAAGTTTGAACCTAGACTAAATGTCACACCAGTGACACCACTATGCTGCCATTGTGTGCATTCATTCGGTTGCGGGGCCGTGTTGAATGTACTTTCACTTACCTTCATGCACTACTGGGAATGGGCATTGAAGTCCTACCAAGGCCATGAAGCCAAGCATTACCAGCCATGGCACGTGTGCAAATCCAGCCACTGCCTTTCAGCTAAAGGGGGAGCAGTTCTGGGTGGTAAAAATGTGTGCATGGTGTGCAACTGCATGGTTTTACTGCCCCCCCCAAACGCATGCATGCATCAACCCCTTATTTTTAGTAATAATGCAACTGTATCTGACGGTTACACTATTATGGCTTCACAGACTGAAATGTGTCAATGTTCCTCTGCAAGCTTTAATTTTTTAATAAATGAAGCAACAGTGGTTACCAGGACAAGAAGCAAACGGAAACCTTTTCAGAGGCAAAATACAGTACCAAACGGGTCCTAACGCATCCTGCTGCATCCAAAACTAGAGAAAAATGTTTTAGCCAGAGTTCCACTTTAACATTGTGTGAAGTTGTCATTTTGTAAGGATGTCAACTAAAGCTGTAGACAAAGACCAGAAACTCTGCTAAGGTCCTGCTAGAAGATGGGAATAGACCTGGCTGTGCTAGGCAATCAATCTTTTCTATTTGGCAGCTTAGTACATAGGCTCACACGTGTAACGTGTGAACATATGACAAAACTAGAAGTCCCTTAGCCTGGGCTATGCATACAATTGATCTCTACACGATGTTTGGTGCAGGTTCAAGAATAACTACTAACAATTCTTGTTACAAAGTAAAGCTTGAGCTCAGGGCTCAATAGTTTCCACTAGGTGGTGATGTATCACAATGCATAATGGAAGTTGTATTACACGGCAGAGCCGCTTGTTGCAACAAATTGTTTTATGTAAACTGCTAAGCTGATCAAGAAAAACTGGAGAAAAGGCCAGCGTGCATTTTTCACAGCAGCCCAATCCCATTGTGTAGGAGTACAGCATGCATTTTCATTTTTAGCTCTCACCAGAACAGCCAATGTTTAAGTACCTCTGTTGTGATCATAGAAGTGACCTCTGCAAGGAACAGATTGGGGGTCAGTCAAACCTTGGGTTCCTGCTCCACTACTTTGGTGCGCATGGATTAACATGCGTTGTTACTTTTTTTTTTGCACGTTAACCACTTAAAGACCTCTTTATTTTTTTTGATTTTTATTATCATTTTATTTTTTATTTTATTTTCTCTTTCTTTTTTATTTCTTTTTTATTTTTTAAAGGATCTCTTTTTGAGATGTGTTGTTTACAAGTTAAAAATGGTTTTCTTTGCTAGAAAATTACTAAGCACCCCCAAACATATATTTTTTTCTAATACCCTAGAGAATAAGATGGCGGTCCTTGCAATACTTTCTGTCATACCAGTCTTACAAGCTCACTTTTTTAGGGGAAAAAAAAACACTTTTTTGAATTGAAAAATAAGACCACAGTAAAGTTAGCCCATTTTTTTTTATATTGTGAAAGATAATGTTACGTCAAGTAAACTGATACCCAACATGTCACGCTTCAAAATTGCACCCGTTCGTGGAATTTTTTTCTTATTTTATCTTTTATTTTTACACGGTTTAAAAAAATAAAATAAAATTGTGTCACTTTAATTCCTATTACAAGGGATGTAAACATCCCTTGTAATAGAAAAAAAGCATGACAGGACCTCTTAAATATGAGATCTGGGGTCAAAACGACCTCAGATCTCATATTTACACTAAAATGCAATTTAAAAAAAATGCCCTTCAAGAGCCATGTGCGAAAGTGATGTTTTGATGTTGCTTACACCCTGCAATGTTATGGAGACGGGTGGCGGCGATCTTCCCCTCATTTGTCAACATACCCAGCAAGGGTGAAGATCCGATCACCTCCGCCGCTGCCAACAGCTCCGGTAAGCGGCGGAGTGCACTGGAGCGTGGCGGGCGGGGGAGCCCCCTCTCCTGCCGCCCATAAAAGTGATCTTGCGGCAAATCCACTGCAGAGACCACTCTTATTGGAAAGTGGACCGCCGAAGAAGAGGATACCGGGGTTATGGCAGCTAACCGTTACATATCTTTGGCAAAAATAACCCAAATCGGTGTATATTATTTGGTCTTTGTGAAAGTTATAGAGTCCGCAAGCTATGGTGCCAATCACTGAAAATTGATCACACCTCAAGTACTGATGGCCTCATTTTTTGAGACCCTAACAAGCCAGGAAAGTACAAATACCCACCAAATTACCCCTTTTTGGAAAGCAGGCATTTCAAGATATTTAGCAAGAGGCATGGTGAGTTTTTTTAAGTAATTTTTTCACACAATTCTTTGCAAAATCAAGATTTTCTTTTCTTTTTCACAAAATGGTTACATTAGAAGGTTCTCACACACAGCATATGTATACCACAAATTACATCCCAAAACACATTCTGCTATTACTCCCGAGTATGGCGATACCACATGTGAGACTTTTACACAGCGTGGCCACATACAGAGGCCCAACATGCAGGGAGCACCATCAGGTGTTCTAGGGACATAAGTTTCAAATTGAATTTGACTACCTATTACACTTTTATGAGGCACTGTAGTGGCATGGATGTGCCATGGATGAGCGTTAATGGGGATGGCTGATCATGAATGAGTATGGCTGGGTATGGCCGAGTATGGATGGGTACGGCCACGTATGGATGGGTATAGATGGGATGGCTGGGTATGGCTGAGTGCGGCTATTGCTGGGTATGGATAATTATGGATGGTAGTGGATGGGATGGCTGAGCATGGATGGATGAGTATTGCGGGGATGGATGGATGAGCATGGATGGATGAGTATGCTGAGCATGGATGACTGAGTATGTGGAGTATGGATGGTTGAGCATGGATGGATGGATGAGTATGCCGAGTATGGATGGTTGAGCATGGATGGATGGATGAGTATGCCGAGTATGGATGGGTGAGCATGGATGGATGGATGGGTATGCAGAGTATGGATGGGTATGCAGAGTATGGATGGGTAGGGATGGGTATGCAAAGTATGGATGGATGGATCTGTCACTGAGCAGTGCTGTGGGCACTACACATGCAGCCCACAGCGCTGCAGCCACTGATCTCTCCCCTCACACTGGACGGAGAGGGGAGGGAGGAACCGAATATCACGCCGGTTTGTTTACATGTGATTGCGCCGTCATTTGACGGAGCGATTACGTGGTAAACGGCCGCGATTAGCGCCCATTTACCGTGATGCGCCAGGTCCTCTGGACCCGGCAGTCACGGATGTTCTCGCGTGTGCACCCTAGGGAGCGCGCAAGAGAAGGATTCTGGGAGGACGTCACTGTACGCCCTCCCAGAGTAAAGCAACCGCCCTGTAGCTGTCATTCGGCTATAGGCCGATTGTTAAGTGTGTAAAGAAAAAAAAAAATCTAAGAACATTTTTCCTAATCGATATACAGCTGTCACATGACCCAGACCTTTCCCAGCCTGTCTGCAGGGAAATATAAGCAGGAGGAGCTTCTAGTCCTCTGCTACTGGTCAAAAAAAAAAAAAAGAACAAATAATATCAATAAACCGTTTTAAATTGCCTTACAAATATAGAATTGAAATCAAATCTTTATTATTTTTTTGGCAATAACATGGTGTGGGTAGACTTCTGCCAGTCACAGGCTGTGTCTCGCCCCTTCCAGCCTGTGTATTAGAATAGGAGGTGTGACAGACCTAGCCAGGACAGGGCATTTTGGAGAGGACTGGGAAACCTAACAAGTTACCCTATGTCTATTAGGGGCACAGAGTAACAAAGCAAATAATGGACAACTACTTAATGGACACCAAGAATGTGGTTTGTGCTTCAAATGGGACAGAAATATTTATCAACAATATTCCTCAAGAAATCTATGATAAATGAATTCCACTGTATTGGAATGATGGAACATTGTATGAGCTTTGCCTCCACTGCACCTCCATCAATCTACATGTAATATCCCACCTCCATTGTGTTTAGCTAGTTAGAGGGCATGGAGGGGGAGGAGTGAGGGAGTGGGCTGTCATTTACCACTGTATATACACCCACATGGGCGGATCAAATGGCAATAGTGAGGTAAAATGCTCAGCATAGAAACATACTGAAAACCAAGCATGTGTAGAGTTGCCACCACAGTTGCAAAATCCCTAGCTGAATTACGGCCATGAACAGAAGATGGCGATAAAAAGATACGATCAACCAGGTTTTTTGCAGAATACAGAAAGTGACTAAGTATGATCAGCATGTAATACACAATTTATTGTTAGTTTTTTTATTATGTGTGTAGCGGCCATAACCCTTTGCAGGGCGACCTTGACTGAATGGGATTAACGGTTACCTTCTCCTGGCCTGCTCTTCCGCGTCTAGGGGTTCCCAGGGTTGATACCCAACAACTTGTACACTGACACAGATAAAGTCCTTTCAAAAGGTTTTATTTTGCAGTAGAACTTTCACAAAACACAGTCTCTTTGGGAACAGAGGGCACGGGTGAAGAACTCGGGTACCTTGAACTGTAGGTTTAACAAAATCTCTACTTCCACCGAGAGAGTAGCCACTCGCAGCTGGGTACTTCAAGGCTGAACAGACCTCTAGCCAGAGGTCATGGCAGTCAGCGTGTTGACTCAAAACTTGAACAATCAACTGAAGATGAACAGGAACCTTTTTCCAACCGCACCTCAAACGTTTCCCGCTTCCTTTGAGGTACTGGAAAAGTGTGGACTTGTCAATGTCCTTCCCAACTCAGTAACCAGGCACTTCTGAGGATGCCACTTGCCAGCCCTCCTCTGAAGAGTCCTCCCCTGGTCACTTGCACGAGCTGTGGTGCCCCTCCAAGCCGAGAGCACAACCGGACACTTTGAACCCTCCCTCAGTTACAGCGCCACGGACCAGCAGGTTCCAAGATTTGGGAACAGACGGATCCCTACCCCAGACCAGTCGGGTCTATCAGGGGCCATGGACATGAACATGTTGCAGGATATCAAATACCCCGTGAACGGGACCCCTCGCGGGGCTACCCCAGTCCTGGAATCAGAACAGACCACACGGGTCTCTCGAACAACTCCGGAACCCCCAACACGTGACCCACACCTGCTTAAGTACCCCCTCCCAGACTCAACGGGCCCGGCACTCCCGCTGAATGGCTCCGAGAGGGCCATACCCAAACATCCAACCAGGCCTGGTTTTAGCCTGTCATATGCACCTCACCGCTCACATGACCAGGCAGATCAATCAATCATGGCCTGGCCAGACTGGTGTTAAAGTGGAAGTAAACTCCCCTATTGTTTTCAGCCAAGGAAGCTGTCATCTTTGCCTCTGTTTAATCTTCAACTGCTATGGTGCTGCACATGTGATTCGTTATGACACCAGCCATTGGATAGTTTGGCTGAGAGCACAGCCAATGTGCAGTTAGCATTCCCGCCATGCCTTTTTTTTTTTAACTGTTTAAATTGATGGGTTTACTTCCACTTTAAGGCTTACCTACACAATTAACCCTCAGAACTGTAAGGTTCTGGCAGAACTGTAAGGACTCTGGCACACCCCTAAGGCATGTACTTCACCCATATAACCCCTCCCATTATTGGGAGTCCTCAGTTTTGTAGCCAAGCAATCAAAGTGTATAAGAAGAAGAAGGGAGGGACCTCTGTGTCCCCTGATGTACATCAAACAGAAAAGGATTTTACAGGTAAGCGGTTATAAAAATCCTATTTTCTTTTCTTACATCAGGGGACCCAGAGCCATAGTAATTACTATGTGGGATGTCCCATAGCAATGGCAACTGAAGGGGGGTGGGGGGGGTGGGGACAGAACAAAAAACAGGAGGCCAGAGGACTCATACTGCAGCCTGCAGTATATGCTGTGCCCAAAAGCAATATCCTCATGACCTTTAATATCGATTTGATAAAATTGGATAAAACGTATGAACCGAAGACCAAGTCGCAGTCTTACAGATCTGAGCCATAGAGGCCTGATGATGCACCACCCAAGAGGCACTAATCGCCCTGGGTGAGTGTGCTCTTAATATGAGAAGGAAGAATTTTCTTCTTTAAGCTGAAGCTTGAACAATCACTTGACAAATCCATTTGAAAAATATGGATCTTGCCTGTCCACATCTTGGACCCTCTGGCAGTACAAACAAAACCTGTGTTTTGCGAACCTGAGCGGTCGCCTTTAAATAGACTTTGATCGCTCTTACTACATCAAGAGAATGTAGTGCTTTCCCTTTCCCAGATTAAGGCTCTGGGGAAAAAGAAGAATATCTTGGTTTAAATGAAAACCTGTTACCACTTTTGTAGTAATTCAGGATGAGGACATAAAACCACCTCATCCTTATGAATGATGAAATATGGCTCTTACAAGACAGAGCCTTCTTCCCAGGTTAATTTTCAGTTTTCAGCACTATCACACTTTGAATGACAATTACTCAATCATTAAACATTGTACCCAAATTAAATGTGGATTTGTTTTTTTTTTCTTGTTATCTAAAGCAAAGAAAGACTGTACATTTAAAAAAAAAAAAAAAAAAAAACACACACGTTTTCTTCATGAACACCACCATTCATAAAAGAAAAAGGCCCCCACATAGTGTAAAACCATCAACCATGGGTTTTATTTTAGAGAAGCGCAGAAACGTGGAGCTAATTCAGTCTACTCGATCCGGTTTCATTCAATAGAACATCATCTAGGGCACGTGCTCATTGGGTCCACGGAGTCTGGTGAGAGTAATCGGTGGTGGATTTTACAATCTATGGCGATTTCTTGATGTGGCCTATCATTCAGAGGATCGAATATACTTTCAATTTCAACATTGGTTTCTACCTAAACACTTGAGATTTCATTTACACCTGTTTGTACTGTTTTGTTTTTCTCTCATGGGTCATTTATTCACAATGCCAGTTCAAATATATGGACTTTTTTAGTGATGTCTATTTATGAACTGTATTTTTATTAATTTATTGGTGTTTGCAACTAGCACTTTATTTTACACAGTATTATACACATAATATGGATTAGCACTGCATTTAATATTCCCATTATCCACTAAAATTGTCAGATTGTGGTGCTTGCAGCTTTTCCTAATTTGTGGAGTAGCGCAGTGCATATTTTGGAATTTAGATATATCACTGGGAGAATATAGTCTGGTCAGATGGGACCAAAATTGAACTCTTTGGATGCCATAATACACACCATGTTTGGAGGTCAAATGGCACTGCACATCTACACTTCACCCCAAAAACACCCCAATACCAACCGTGAAGTTTGGAGGTGGGATCATGGTGTGGGTGGGGCTGTTTTCAGCATACGGTACTGGCAAACTTCATATCATTATTGAAGGAAGGATGAATGTAAAAATGAACCAAGACATTCTTGATAAAAATCTGCTGCCATCTACCAGGATGATGAATAGTGATGGGCCCGTACAACCCCCTTTGGTTTGCAGCAGGATTTCTGAACAAGAGAAAAATTCTGCCCCGAACAATGAACTCCATTAAAGTCTATGGGTGCCGAACATGAGAAAGCAATCATTTTAAAGGCGTATATAAAAGTGGTGAACCTCTAGCTTATATAGAACACACTGCAGCTAAAATGACATTTTTAAAGAAGAAAAAAAAAATCTAAATCACAATCACATTTGAATTGACTCGCGGTTGCAATTGCCGGTACCCAGCTATTGGAAAAAACATTTAAATTAAAAAAAACGGAAATCCAAAATTCAAATCCAAAATCCATACCAGACTATTATGAGTGTGCAGCCTGTCAGGTCAGGAAAGGAGGGGGCCAAGTGAGCGCTCCCCCTCCTGAACCACAACCAGGCCACACGCAGGGGGGCAATTGTCAATTTTTTTTTTACTAGTAATGGCGGCGATCAGCAATTTTTATTGTGACTGCGACATTGTGGGGGACCCATCTGAAATTTTTGACACATTTTTGGGACCATTGTCATTTATACAGTAATCACTGCTATATAAATGCAGTGATTCCTGTGTAAATGACACTGGCAGTGAAGGGGTTAACCAGTGAGTGGCAGTGTAGGGGTTAAGTGTTCCTAGGGGTGTGTTACTAACTGTGGGGGGGGGGGGTTGGGCTTTCATTTAGTGTACACTGATCTCTGCTCCAATCACATGGAGCAGAGATCAGCGTCACTAGTTGCTAGGCAGAATGGAGAAATGCTGTTTACACGGCATTTCCTCCATTCAGCCGTCCCGTGAGACGATCGCGGGGATGCCCGCGGCGATCGAGTCCGCGGGTCCCGCGACCGGACTCACGGGGGTCCCGACCAGCGTGGGAGCGCACTGCCGGCGGCGCGCTCCCGATGGCAGGGCGGCATTGAAGATTGGACGTACCTGTACGCCAATATACCTGCCCGTGCCATTCTGTCGACGTACATCGTCGTGCGCTGGTCGGGAAACGGTTAAATATGACATCTGGGGTAAAAAAGACCTTAGATCTCGTATTTGGACTTAAATGCAATAAAAAATAAATAAAAAAAATTGTCATTTGAAAAAATGACATTGAAAAAAAAAAAAAAAAAAAAAATTTACCTTTAAGAGGTATGGGCGGAAGTGACATTTTGACGTATATTCCACCCTGCTATGGTATGGAGATGGGTGGGGGCCATCTTAGCCTCACTCGTCTCCATACCAAGGAAGTGACAAGACCCAATCGCCTCCGCTGCTACCAACACCTCTGATAAGTGGCAGAGGGCACGGGAGATCGGCGTGGGGGGGTAGCACCTCTCCCGCCGTCGATAGCGCTGATCTCACGGCGAATCCACCACAGAGACCACCATTATCATTTACCGAACCACCGCCTGAAGAGATAGATACCTCGGTTGTGGCGGCACACAAAACGGACGTACATCGTTGTGCGGCGGTCGGTAAGTGGTTAAAGTCTACTTGACACGAAGCATGAAAAATCGAAATTGCTAATTTTAACCACTTCAGCCCCGGACCAATAAACAGCCTAAGGACCAGAGGTCTTTTTACAATTTCGCACTGCACTGCTTTAACTGGTAATTGCGCGGTCATGCAATGTTGTACCCAAATGAAATTTGCGTCCTTTTCTTCCCACAAATAGAGCTTTCTTTTGATGGTATTTGATTGCCTCTGCGATTTTTATTTTTTGCGATATAAATGGAAAAAGACCGAAAATTTAGAAAAAATTATATTTTCTACTTTTTGTTATAAGAAAAATCGAATAAACTCAATTTTAGTCAAACATTTAGGGCAAAATTTATTCAGCCACATGTCTTCAGTAAAAAAAATGTCAATAAGCGTATATTTATTGGTTTGCGCAAAAGTTATAGCGTCTACAAACTAGAGTACATTTTCTGGAATTTACACAGCTTTTAATTTACGACTGCCTATCTCATTTCTTGAGGTGCTAAAATGGCAG
This sequence comes from Lithobates pipiens, assembly GCF_037356315.1. Lineage (NCBI taxonomy): Eukaryota > Metazoa > Chordata > Amphibia > Anura > Ranidae > Lithobates > Lithobates pipiens. The sequence continues at coordinate 210,140,531 of NW_027507787.1, forward strand.
GGCAGTACAACCCCCCCCCCAAATGACCCCATTTTGGAAAGTAGACACCCCAAGGAAGTTGTGGAGAGGCATGTTGAGCCCATTGAATATTTTTTTTTGTCCCAAGTGATTGAATGACACAAAAAAAAAAAAAAAAAAAAAAAAGTTTACAAAAAGTTGTCACTAAATGATATATTGCTCACACATGCCATAGTTATATGTGGAATTGCACCCCAAAATATATTCTGCTGCTTCTCCTCAGTACGAGGATACCACATATGTGGGACTTTTTGGGAGTCTAGCTGCGTACGGCACCCCGAAAACCAATCACTGCCTTCAGGGTTTCTAAGGGTGCAAATTTTTGATTTCACTCCTCACTACCTATCACAGTTTCGAATGCCATAAAATGCCAAAATAACACATGGGATCGGGGGGGGGGGGGGGTTGTGTCCCTGTGTGTGCCTACATGTCAGTGTAGTGTTGGTGCACACTTACTTTGTCTTCTCCTCGTAGTCCGGTCAAAAAGACCGCCCGAGGAGAATGACATGACTTCCTCCCTGCCTGTGTATACAATACACAGTGGGAGGAAGCTTCTCATTCGCCAGGAGCGATCGAGAGGGGGTGGCCAGAAACCAACGGCCATCCCCTCATCTCGGATCGCTCCTGAAGCGAACCGGACCGCTGTATCCAGCGAGAGGGGGTCCGATCGGACCCCCCACCCGCTGGAAGGCAGGCACGTACATGTACGTGCTTGTGCCTGCCTGTGCCATTGCGATGACGTACAATGGCAATACGGCGGTCCTTAAGTGGTTAAAGGCTTATATGCAAGTTATTGCCATAAAAAGTGTTTGGGAACCCGGGTCCTGCCCCAGGGGAAATGTATCAATGCAAAAAAAAAGTAAAAAAATACATTAAAAAATGAAGTTTTTTTCGGAGTAGTGAATTTAATATTGCCTAAAGTGAAACAATAAAAATGAAATATTCCTTTAACCCCCCTAGCGGTAATCCCGAGTCTGGCTCGGGTTGGGATTTTACTAACACAAGCGGTAACCCTGAGCCAGACTCGGGATCGCATCGCTGGATGCAGGGGAGGACACAGGGAGAGTTACTTACCTTGTCCCCTGGATCCAGCGATGTCCTCTGCACTGTGTGTGCGAGCTGTCCTCCGCTCGATTCACAGTGCCGAATGCCGCCGAGCTCTGTTCCCTGTGATGTTACGGCGCAGGGAGCGGAGAACGGCGGCAAATTCAAAAAGTAAAAAAGACACAAAACACATACAGCACTGTAATTTTACAGATTACAGTACTGTATTACAAAATACACACCCCCTTTGTCCCTAGTGGTCTGTGCAATGCCCTGCATGCACTTTTATATTATAAATACTGTTTTTTCTGCCTGAAATTTGGAGATTGTCCATAGCAACCAAAAAGTGTCCCTTTTTCAGTGTTTTAGGATTTGATTACATTATTGAATAATTTCTATTATTATTTATTATATTATAAACTTTATCATACCCGGGATGTCTGCTAGACTCTGGTTTGAACAGATTTAAGAGAGTTAGTCCTAAGAATTACAGGACTACAATATAAGACACCAAATTTCCATGCAAAATAATTGTACCGCTTTCAGCACCTAAAACCAGACTGAATCATACCGCCAGGGAGGTTAAATATCATGCCTGGGAGGTGTCCTCAGAATGCCTGTAAAATAGCATATTTTTCCCGTGTTTAGAATAATACCACAGCAAAATGACATTTCTAAAAAGGAAAAAAATTGAATTTAAAACTACTCACGGCTGTAATATATTTTCGGGTTTCCGGCAATATAGATGAAAATCATTGAAAAAAATAAAATAAAAAACCAAATGGTGTGGGGGTCCCCCAGGCACTATATACTCTGCACAGCAGTATGTATACTATATGTCCTGCCCTATATATTTTATAGGTATTGGTGGTACCAGAACACTGTAACCCCTCACAGATACTCTTGTTGGGCGCAGGAATGGGCCCTGCTGTGAAATATTAGATCAAAATTTTTAAACTGCATGCCCCTGTTAAACAGGGGCAGAAAAATTGGGCCTTGGGTGGTGCCCTAAACCAAAAATATTGTTGGAAACTAGCATCATCAAGATTGAGGAGGAATAGGATAGTCAGCATGGGCAGTCTTCAAGGGATCCCACGTGCATAGCAAATTCAATCAGGTGCTCGATAGCTGCAGATCCAAGACAGATTCATTTTTATGAAAGTGAGCCTGTGGACAGTGATCCGTTACAAACCCTCCAGCAGCACTGAATGCGTGTTCAGAAAGCACGCTGGATGCAGGACAGGCCAGTAGCTCAATTGCATATTGAGCAAATTCTGGCCAGTGGTCCATCCTCAAGATCCAGTAACCCAGTGGATGCTCTGCTAGAAAGGCCTCCAAGTCTTCTTTTGCCCCTAGATATTCCTGCACCATGTAATGCAGACGCTGGCGATGGTTGTTTGAACCGATCAGACCTTGGCGATGTGTCCCCAGTGTGGCTCCAGTCCCCTAGGCAGACCAACTCAAGCACCGCATGGCATCTTTTAGCCTGACTGCTTGCATAGCCCCTTGAACACTTATGGAGCACCGCTGGTTCAGAGGACAAATCTGCAGAAGAAGCCATATAGGAAGAAGAAGAGGAGGGGGTGGAGGAGAGAGCTGTGGCAGAATCACTGCTAGCATTTTGAAGGCGTGGTGGCGGAACAAGCTCCAACAACACTGAACCCTGTCCTACAACCTTCCCAGATGCCAGCAGAGTTACCCAGTACACCGTGAAGAATGCCTTTTGGACCAGGAGTCTGCGGTAATATGCACCTTACTGCTGACCGCCCTGCCCAACAAGGCCAAAATGTTGTCTTCCACATGCTGGTAGAGAGCCGGAATGGCCCTCCGTTTTGGAACCTGCCACTGAGGTACAACACATTCTTCTCCTTTCATGAATTTTTGGAGTCTACCAGCTGAAAAGGCAGCAGTTGCAGTGCTAGCAATTTGGCCAAGCTAGCATTTAGGCGCTGAGCATGTCCTCTTACAACGGCAGTCGCCAGGGAGCATCTGCCACCAGATGCACCAGGTCTGCGTACCAAGGACGCTGAGGCAAATCTGGGGCAACCAGTGTCACTGGGATCCCTTCGGCTTCCACTCTGCAAAGCAGACGTGGCAACAGTTTCAGTTTAGGAAAGGCATAGATCAGCTGGTACTGATCCCACTGAACCACTAGCGCGTCTGACGCGTCGGCCCACGGATCTCTTGTCCTGGACAGGATCTTGGCACCTTCCGATTGAGACGGGAGGCCAATAGATCCACGTCTGGTGTGCCCCACTTCAGGCACAGCAACCTGAATATCTCCGGATGCAATGCCCATTCTCCTGGGTCCAGCATCTGTCGACTCAGATAGTCCGGCTGCCAGTTCTCAACTCCCGGGATGATAATGGCCGACAGGGCCGGTAGGTGTCGCTCTGCCCACTGAAGTATGTGAGCAACCTCTCGTGCAGCGGCTGAGCTTCTTGTTCCCCCTTGGTGATTGACGTACGCCACAGCCGTGGCATTGTCTGACTGTATCCTGATCGGACGCCCTTGAAGTCTCATCGACCATGTGTAGAGGCACAGCCTGATTGCTCTCAATTCGAGCAGATTGGTCGGCAACTCAGATTCTTCCGTCGACCAGAGGTCCTGAGCCGACTGAACCTCCATCACTCCAACCCAGCCGGATAGACTGGCATCTGTCGTGATCACCGTCCATTTCAGAGGAAGGAACGATTTTCCGGACTGAATCACCGGGGATCTCAACCACCAAATCAGTGAGTCTGACTGACTGGCTCACCTGGATCTGTCGATTCAGGGACAACTGAGATTCGTCCCATTTTGTCAAAATCTCCCTCTGCAGGACAGGGCATAAGGTACTGCCTCGAAGGAGGCTACCATGAGCCCCAGTACTCGGATGGAAAACCGGAGCGACGACCACTTGCGGTTCATCAGTGGTTTGACCGTGGATCTCAGAGTCTGCAGTTTGTCTGAAGGGAGAAAAACTCTCGCTTCCCTGGAGTCCAGCAGAAAGCCTAGGTATTCCAGACACTGGGTCGGCACAATCACCGACTTTTTTGAGGTTCAACAGCCACCCAAATTCTTGCAGGGTCTGCATGGTGATCGCCACATCCTCCTCTAATTCTGAGGTGGAAGATGCCCTCAGGAGGAGATCATCTAGGTATCCCACGATCGCGCTCCCACTGTCAGGGCACTTTGCGAGCGGACCGCCGTTTGCGCATGCACACTCGCGCCGCTGGTCAGCCTGGACTTTGGCGCGGGTGCGTGCGACGTCGTGCGCCCCAGGTGCGCGTGCACGCATGTGTGCGCGCTAACGCGATTGCCGCCAGTGGACCTTTTTGAAAGATACAGCTGCAGATGCTCTGTGCTGTTTGTCTGCAGCTAGTACCTGAAGCACCCCGTTTTCTGCCAGTTATCTACCTGATTATTTGACCCGGCTCCCGTCTGACTTCGCTGCTCTCTCCTGCCCCGACCCCGGCTTGCCTGACCTTGTCTCGGACTGATCACCACTGCTGAACCTCTGCCTGTTTGACGTTGCACTAACTGCCACCTGCCTGCCTACCTGTCTTGCCTATATCCTGTTCTAAGGCTTTCCAGGATCCACTGCAGCCTTACAGGTTCATCAGGCTGCCTACCTTGCCGCCACTGCCAGCTCTGCCAAGCTGTCTCCTGCTTCCATCTGCTCCTGTGGTCCCTGCATCTGGAGGATTCTTCGCTTCGCCTGCATCTGCTGCTGCATCCGGCCAGACACTCCTACCCCGCTGTGCTCTCGTCCCACTGTTCCCACTCCAGGGGGACTTGAACCAGAGCCGTAAGAGAGGTCTCCTTCCATCAAGTCAGGCTCACCACCCAGGTACCTAACACCCACGTTGTCACAGCAACGCCAAAACTGGAGCCAGTACCTTGGTAAAGACTCGGGGGGCTGATGCCAGACCAAAAGGAAGAGCCACAAACTGGTAGTGGGCTTCCCCGACTGCAAATTGCAGAAACTTTTGATGCCGAAGGCATATGGGTATGTGCAGGTATGCATCCTGGATGTCTAAGGACGCCAGGGAGACTACTGAGCAAATTGATTCCATTCTGAACCTCTGCACTTTCACAAAGTGATTGAGGGCTTTTAGGTCGGACGTACCCCTTCCTTCTTGGGAACCACAAACAGATTTGAGTAGAATCCCTGGAAGCATTCCGAGTCCGGAACCGGTACAATCATCCCACGATTCAGCAAATCCCTTACCGCCCCCAACAGGGTCTCCCGGCGAACCGGGGATACGGGTATGCTGGAGGGGAAGAATCTGTTTTGCGGCCAAGAGAGAAACTCTATCTTGTAGCCTGTGGAAATCAGATCGCAGACCCATTAGTCGGATAACCGGGGAGGACCACCGGGCTGCAAACTCCCGAAGGCGGCCCCCCGCCCGAGACATGGGTGGGGGCAAACCTTCATGCTGTAGCACTTTTATTTGCAGGCTTGTTAGGCTTTCGGTTCCAAGGACGTTTTTGACCATCTGTGGGCGTCCTGTTGGGTTGGGGACGTTTTGTCGAAGCTCCAGGCGGACGCAAAAGCCGTTTGTGAGCGGAAAAAGAGGGCCCTTGCCTACGGCGTGGCTCCTTAGCCTTCCTGGCCTGTGGGAGTAGGGTACCACAGGCCAGGTGGCATTATTAATAATGTCATCTAACGAGGCTCTAAAGAGCCGGTCACCAAGGAAAGGAATATCCGTCAGGGCTTTTTTGGATGCCTGGTCAGCAAACCAGCATTTTAGCCAAATTAGTACTTAAGGCCTTGCACTGGTTGGTCAGCTAGTTCCACGCAGACAGGGGAAGCCCGTGGCTCTCCCAATTCGCGGTGCAAAAGTTTTGCCCACTCAGTCAGTGTCTGCGACACCAGTGTGGATGCCAGTACAGGTCGCCAGCTGACCCCACAACTGTAAACAACGAAAGAGCCACTGCCTTGGCCTTCCTGTCCGTGGGATCCTTGAATGCAGGAGTCCCCTCAACCAGGATCGTGGTTACTTTATTTAACCTGGATACTGGGGGTCCATGACCAGAGGAGCCGATCACTTTTTGAGAAGGCTTTCCTCAAAGGGGTAACACACCGCCATGTATTTGGGGACCGAAAAGGTCCATTGCGGGCGACCCCATCCTTTGTAAATGAACTTGTCAAAATAAGTCCGATACGGGAACACCTTAGGTGAACGTGCTGGCTTGCAGGACCCAAAAGGGACTGGTACATCAGCAGAGGGATCCGCTGGCTCCTGAATCTTCAGGGTATCATGCACAGCTGTGATAAGTGCTCCAACTAGCGCTTTGTCACGCACGGACCCGGACGGGGACTCATCCTCACTGTCCGAATGGTCCTGGTCAGCTTCGTCTGATAAGACAGAGCAGGGGTCACCAGCCTCAGCAGGACCCGAGTCTGAGTCAGAGCTCTCCCCAGAGGATGGGGGGGGGGGGGGGGCAGGGGCCGCTTTTTAGTACCTTTCTTTCCACGCACCGCCTCCATCTTGAAAAAAGAACGAATTGAGGCCCACCGTCAGGGTGTCCATGGGGACTCCGCAGTCCACATGAGACCCGGTTGCAATTGCCTGGATTTCGGGAGAAGAAATACCAGTTTCTGAAGCCATGGTGACACTACCCTGTATGCCACCCGAAGGGGACTTAGGACAGTGACCGTCCCATCCTCCTTGCTGCCGCCGACTGAGGGGCTCTAACCCACCGGACTCACCACCCTGAGGAGTTCTGCGCTGTTCACAGCAGTACCTTTAGACCCCTAGTGCTCCCAGATGCAGAGGAATCTAAACTGTGTCGGTGGCAGTCTATCAGAACGATCTGAAAAAACTTGCTCACACTACATAAAGCGGCTGCCCAGCGTCCAGTAAAGCAGACAGGAAGCTGAAAGCACATGTAGCTGCTTGCAGGAGAACACTGAAACATGCTCAGGCTTCTAGAAAAGGCTGCCAGTGTCCTGAATAGGGAAGCACTGAGAAAACGGCCGCTTGAAGCCCAGAAGATCTGCTGCCCTTGCCCACACCTAAAATGGCCACCGGCCAGCTTCCATGAGGGACAGAGACAGAAACATGGCAGAGACAGAAACATGGCAGAGACACAGCGCTGCACTGAAGACACAGCCAGACCCTCACAGGCACCTCCCAGGAGTTAAACACACAGTATTCAGGCACCACCAGCCAGCCAGTCCCCTATCCCAGGTGAGAGCCCTCAGGGATCTTACATACACACATAGTTCAGTACCACATGCAGCATCCCCCCACGTGAGGGGGAGGGGAGGGAAGATAGGGACAGGGGAGAGAAGAGAGAGAGAGGTGAGGGACCCCCGAATCGACCTCCCAAGGAATGCCCAGCTGCTCAACCACACTGGGGCAGGGAGAGCTGTACTTACCAGTCCTGAAGCTGGGAGACATTCTATTGTAGATCTACACCTGATCGGTACAGGGTAGCTACTGGCCTCAGCATACTGTGACGCAGACATCAGTAGCCTGGTCATATGTACGCCCCGGAGCATAAAAGCTCATCGACCACCTCTGGAGCTGAGGTATGTCCTGGCCTGCCGAGCCATAGCTGTGACCTTCACACGCTCAATGGCTGGACTGGGGAGACTACAAGGATAAGGGTATCCAGCCTGTCACCCAGCTGGCTGTTGATAGTAGATCACAGGATCATTCATCTTGCGCAAAAATCCAAGCTTCTGCGTAAAAAGAAAAAAAACAAACAAACACACACGGACCGATGGGCCCGCAGGGTTCCTAGGTCCTTCTCCTTTACTAGGCAAAGTAAAACTGAGGCTGGTTTGCAGGGTGGGGGGGGTTTTAGCCTGAGGGACAGCCCCCCTGGGCGGAACTAAGAGTTCTGAGTGTTGTGTTACAACTATGCCTAGTATTCTCCTAGTGATAAGGCCAACAACCCAATTGTTACAGAGAGGAGCTGTGTCGGCCAGTGAATATAAGAGAAAGCTTTATTTTTGTCTCATCAGACCACATGACCTTCTCCCATTCCTCCTCTGGATCGCCTGGACATGCGCTGGCTTGAGCAGGGGGATCTTGCGTGTGCTGCAGGATTTTAATCCACGACGTAGTAGTGCGTTACTAATGGTTTTCTTTGAGACTGCAGTCCCAGCTCTCTTCAGGTCATTGACCAGGTCCTGCCATGTCATTCTGGGCCCTCTCCTTCCTCATGATCATTGACGCCCCATGAGGTGAGATGTTTTATGGATCCCCAGACCGAGGGAGATTGACCGTCATCTTGAACTTCTTCCATTTTCTAATAATTGCGCCAACAGTTGTTGCCTTCTCACCAAGCTGCTTGCCTATTGTCCTGTAGCCCATCCCAGCTTTGTGCAGGCCTACAATTTTATCCCCGATATCCTTACACAGCTCTCTGGTCTTGGCCATTGTAGAGAGGTTGGAGTCTGTTTGTGTGTGTGGTGTGTGGACAGGTGTCTTTTATTACAGGTAAAAAGTTCAAACAGGTACAGTTAATACAGGCAGTGCAGTGCATGAGGGCTTCTTAAAGAAAAAATAACAGGTCTGTGAGAGCCAGAATTCTGACTGGTTGGTAGGTGATCAAATACTTATATAATGCAATAAAATGTGAATTATTTAAAAAAATAATACAATGTGATTTTCTGGATTTTTGTTTTAGATTCCGTCTTTCACAGTTGAAGAGTACCTATGATAAAAGTCCTTTGCATGCTATTAAGACTTTGTTTAGTTTCTGTGAAGCAGAGTTTCAAAGCATTGTGGAAGATATGGTTTAATGAGGAAGTGACTCGTGTTAACTTAGTTTGGGAACTACTAAACCCACAGTGCCAAGTCACAGACCCACAAGGCTAAGTTACTGTACTGCATGCTGGGAGCGGAGATAAAAGGGACAGTGTTTTATCTTGGGACGCCATTAATACCTGCCGGCAGTGAGGTTTTGTGTGAGTGACTGGAGACTGCGGTCTGAGGCGCACAGCGGAATTGATCGGCCTCTGAGGTGTTTCAGAGAACAGCCAGCTGGACCAGCGTGTGGATGGACCGGAGGACCCAGGACATTTGGAGGTCTCCAGCATTATAGTCTTCAGCCATCAGACGGTGCCAGTTTCAATTCAGACAGAGATATCAGGAAAGGAGCCTTACAGACATCTGGGCCTGATGTGGTGAGCGGGCACTTGCCCAGATCAATAAAGCATACTGTTGCTGTGTGATATAGTTACAGACTTCTGGTGAGACTTGTAGTCCTACAGAATAATCTCACTTATTCATAGACTGCCGACAGTATAACTTCAGGGTTTGTTTCCTGTGCTATAAAGTTAATGCTGAGCTGTACCCGCTGCTAGAAGAAAGTACTACAAGTCCCTTACAAGTGCAAGTCCATGATTACTATCGCATCATATATTCTACAATATGTTCTCTACTGGTTTCCCTGTTTGGATTTACAAATACTGCAGTCTAAATACCATAAGCTAGCTGAAGATCCCAAGACGACAAGGAACTTTTCTTTATCATCTTATACAAAGCATCACAGTTCACTTTGCATTTGGAACATGACATTACAACATACCTCCTGTACTCAAGGGGAGCCCTTGAGTACAGGAGATATATATATTTCATAACCTTATATTGCAGTTTTGGTGTGTGTGTGCTTTGAGGTTGCAGCGGGAAGGCGCTCAATAAAAGTGTTTGAGTACAGTGCCTTGAGAAATATTCGGCCCCCTTGAACTTTTCAACTTTTTGCCACATTTCAGGCTTCAAACATAAAGATATAACATTTTAATTTTTTTGAAGAATCACCAACAAGTGGGACACAATTGTGAAGTGGAACAAAATCTATTGGATTTTTGAAACTTTTTTAACTAATAAAAAAATGAAAAGTGGGGCGTGCAAAATTATTCGGCCCCTTTGCGTTAATACTTTGTAGAGCCAACTTTTGCTGCGATTACAGCTGCAAGTCGCTTGGGGTATGTCTCTATCAGTTTTGCACATCGAGAGACTGAAATTATTGCCCATTCTTCCTTGCAAAACAGCTCGAGCTCAGTGAGGTTGGATGGAGAGCGTTTGTGAACAGCAGTTTTCAGCTCTTTCCACAGATTCTCGATTGGATTCAGGTCTGGACTTTGACTTGGCCCTTCTAACACCTGGATACGTTTATTTATGAACCATTCCTTTGTAGATTTTGCTGTATGTTTGGGATCATTGTCTTGTTGGAAGATGAATCTCCGTCCCAGTTTCAGGTCTTTTGCAGACTCCAACAGGTTTTCATCCAGAATGGTCCTGTATTTGGCTGCATCCATCTTCCCCTCAATTTTAACCATTTTCCCTGTCCCTGCTGAAGAAAAGCAGGCCCAAACCATGATGCTGCCACCACCATGTTTGACAGTGGGGATGGTGTGTTGAGGGTGATGAGCTGTGTTGCTTTTACGCCAAACATATCGTTTTGCATTGTGGGCAAAAAGTTTGATTTTGGTTTCATCTGACCAGAGCACCTTCTTCCACATGTTTGGTGTCTCCCAGGTGGCTTGTGGCAAACTTTAGACGAGACTTTTTATGGATATCTTTGAGAAATGGCTTTCTTCTTGCCACTCTTCCATAAAGGCCAGATTTGTGCAGTGTACGACTGATTGTTGTCCTATGGACAGACTCTCCCACCTCAGCTGTAGTTCTCTGCAGTTCATCCAGAATGATCATGGGCCTCTTGGCTGCATCTCTGATCAGTCTTCTCCTTGAGCTGAAAGTTTATATATAATCTGATAGTCCTTCCATTTCAAAATGATCGCTTCCACAGTGCTCCTTGGGATGTTTAAAGCTTGGGAAATCTTTTTGTATCCAAATCCGGCTTTAAACTTCTCCACAACAGTATTACGGACCTGCCTGGTGTGTTCCTTGGTCTTCAAGATGCTCTCTGCGCTTTCAACAGAACCCTGAGACTATCACAGAGCAGGTGCATTTATACAGAGACTTGATTACACGCAGGTGGATTCTATTTATCACCATCAGTCATTTAGGACAACATTGGATCATTCAGAGATCCTCGCTGAACTTCTGGAGTGAGTTTGCTGCACTGAAAGTAAAGGGGCCGAATAATTTTGCACGCACCACTTTTCAGTTTTTTATTTGCTAAAAAAGTTTAAAATATCCAATAGATTTCGTTCCACTTCACAATTGTGTCCCACTTGTTGGTGATTCTTCACAAAAAATTTTAAATTTTATATCTTTATGTTTGAAGCCTGAAATGTGGCAAAAGGTTGAAAAGTTCAAGGGGGCCGAATACTTTCGCAAGGCACTGTATATTGGACGTTTATCCCGTTGTGCACCTGTTCGCATGCATTCAATACGGTAACTATTTGATCTACAACCCTCAAGTTTATGTTTAATGTTATCCATTGTCATTTATTGGTTTTACTGAATTGCACTTTTTATGTTCAACATCTATTACAGTAAATTACTTAAAAGGGGTTGTAAAGGTAAATGTTTTTTCACCTTAATGCATTCTATGCATCAAGGGGAAAATCATCTCAGTGTCGGCACCCCCAGCCCCCCCCCCCCCCCCCCCGTTTTACTTACCTCATCCCTCGAAAGTCCCGCGCTCGTCCCCCGACGTCCTTTCCACCGTTTAGCCTGGCCGCTGATTGGCTGGAGTGGATGGATGGAAAGCGGTGCAGCCATTGGCTCGCGCTGCTGTCAATCACATCCACTGACACGGAGCGACGGGGGGCGGGGCCGTGTGATACAGCGAGCGGCTATAGCCGCCGGCTGTATCACGGGAGCGCGCCCGCAGATGCTGCTCACCATGCGAGGGAGCTCGCATGAACATGAGAAGTACCTGCAGGAGGAAGCCGAGACAGCCGCCGAGGGACCCTAGAAGAGCAGGTTCGGGGCCACTCTGTGCAAAACGAGCTGCACAGTGGAGGTAAGTATAACATGTTTGTTATTTAAAAAAAAAAAAAAACAACACTTTACAATCCCTTTAAGTGGTTCAGTAGCTCAGTGTGTGGTTTTCATTGATAACATTACACCATGGAACCCGAGGTAAGAGGAGATGTGCATAGCCATTGGGGTATAGAGTCAATCAGAAGCCCTTAAGAGGGTACAGACACACACATACACACACACACCCCCCTCACATTTTTGTAAATATATGGTATTATATCTTTTCATGTGACAACACTGAAGAAACTACACTTTGCTACAATGTAAATTAGTGAGCGTACAGCTTGTATAACAGTGTAAATTTGCTGTCCCCTCAAAATAATTCAACACACAGCTATTCATGTCTAAACAGCTGGCAACAAAAGTGAGTACACGCCTAAGTGAAAAAGTCCAAATTGGGCCTAATTACCCATTTTCCCTCCCCGGTGTTATGTGACTTGTAAGAGCCGGTTCACACAGGGGCGACTCAGATCCGACTTCAGGTCACCCCTAGTCGCCTCAGGTCGGACAACATGTAAAAATCAATGTAATTGAATGAGAGCCGTCTTAATGCACACTACTGAGGTCGCTCCGACTTCAGAAAAGGTTACTGTACTACTGCAATCCGACTTGTAGGCGACTGGTACCCATTGATTTCAATGGAGGTCGCCTCCAAGTCGGATCTCCGTCTATACGGAGGCGACTCTGACAGAATTATCAGCTCTCAAGAGGGAACTCCACGCCAAATTTATTTTAAAAAAAATTGGCGTGGGTTCCCCCTCCGAGAGCATACCAGGCTCTTAGGTCTGGTATGGATTCTAAGGGGAACCCCCTACGCCGAAAAAAATGTGTGGGGGTCCCCCTCAGATGCATACCAGACCCTTATCTGAGCACGCTACCCGGCCGGCCAGAAAAGGGGGTGGGGACGAGCGAGTGCCCCCCCCTCCTGAGCCATACCAGGCCGCATGCCCTCAACATGGGGGGTGCCTTGGGGAAGGGGGGGGCCGCTTGATGAGGACAATGGCCTCTTCCCGACAACCCTGGCCGTTGGTTGTCAGGGTCTGCGGGCTTATCAGAATCCGGGAGCCACTCTTTAATAAGGGGGCCCCCAGATCACAGCCCCCCACCCTATGTGAATGAGTACAGGGTACAATGTACCCCTACCCATTCACCTGTGAAAAAAAATGTACAAAAAAAAACACAACACACAAGGGTTAAAATAGTTTATTGCACAGCTCCGGGGGTCTTCCGTCTTCGGGGGTCTTCTCGCCGGACTCCTCTGCTATCTTCTGCTAGCTCTTTTGCTAGCGGAGGAGCCCGGCTTTCTTCTTTGCCGCCGCCCTCTTCTTCCGACTTTGGGGGTCTTGTCGCCCTCTTCGGTTCTTCTTGCCGGGCCACCAACCACCTTAGCTGTAGATTGTGCTTACCTACCAGACGGCAAACTCAAAGGGCAGATGGCTTTAGCCCAGCCTAGGCCTTTAAGCTTGCTGATGACAATAATAGGAACAGTAAATCGGATGGTGCAGATCGCTTCCTCTGTCCCACTAAAGTTTCCGTATATACTCAAAAGGATGCTGGTGGTCCTGTTGTTCCCCTCCTTACATCCCACTTTTAAGTGCAGGACATTAATGTTGGGCAACAAAGAAGTATACTGCTATCTTCAGGTCAGTGTGGTCAGCTCTGGTTACCTGCGCCATATGGAGTTTCTTTTTTCGCTTTGTTTTATATCTGGGCACTGTTGAGTATCCGTCCACCAACATTACCTCTGGGATTGGTCTGGTTGTCGAGTGTTCTGGAGCTGCAAACCAGCTAGCGAGTGGTCTGGAGTCGTTGATTCATAAATACAACTCAGCGTGGCATCCTCACATTACCAGGAACCCAACATTGCGAGCCTATTTGACACACTACCGTATGGTAGGTGCGTCCATCACATCTGGTAAGAGTACCTGACTGTACCCTTGTGAATTTCCCTGAAGTGTCCACAAGTGTATTTTACCGTTCACGTAACTACACGTTTTAACTCCGGGTGGAGATCGAGGAGAAAGAACTTTTCCACTCTCATACAGGGGGTGTTTTATGTGGTGCTAACTAAAATACTACATGTGTACTCTCCACAACAATATAAAATAATTAAAATTAAACAAATATAAATTAATACAGTGCATGCAAATGAGCAAAAAAGTTGAAAAGTTGTAAAAAAGTACAAATAGTGCAAAACGATAAAGTGCATGAAAGTATCAATACCAATAATAAAGTGCAAAATATATAACAATATGACAAACTGTAGTAAACAATCAATCCGTGCAATAGTGCAAATAGTGTAAATCGCATAACATAATCATGCCAGATAGAAAAACATCTTCAAAACTCCAGTAAATCAAAAACAAATATCCAGTGAAAAGTGCAAATGCAAACAGTCCACTCAAATAATATGCAATCCGTCCAAACGGTTGATGGTAATCATGCAATGTGAGCAATCAAGTGCAATATTCACCGGTCTTCCAACCTTCAGTGCTTCAAGTGCACCCATTATTTCCCCCAGCCTCTCACCTCATACATCTGTGTGGACTTTAAGACTTTTGTGTTCATGATATGATATATTCACTTGTGTGTATGATTTCTGCACTTAACATTTCCGTCCACAGGTTGTTTTGAGTTACTTCATATTTCTCTCAGTTTACTTTGACAGACCTTTTTAGTGCTACACTAATTTTTTACATATTCACTTGGACTTTGTTTGGGTGTTAGCGGCTTTTCTGTATTTCACTTATTTTTATTTCACTTATCTTTAAATATTTTATTTACATATATTTGGGTTTATCGCAGTCCCCCCCCCCCCTTTTGTTTACACCTCACAGGGGTATACACTTAAGTATGCTTAGGTGAACAAGGCCTAACAGTAATGTACAGTCATATATACACATACATTCATACATACATATGTATGCTCATACATAAACTCCCTCAAATAATGTACTGCCTCCTGTAGGATATGAAGTTGTTTTGCCTGCAATATCAGATTTGACCACTGGTACATTTACTGTTTTTGTAGAAACTAGAAACAATTCACCTTTAACAAAAATTCTCATCATTCTTCAGTCTACGGAAGAGAACTGACTCCATCTTAGAAACTGAAAGACGGAACCATCAAAGCACATGTTGGGCTAAAATTTGCATCGGCTTGCATCCCCTAAACGCAGCATTGCTGTTTCCCCCCACCCTGTTCTGGCTTATTGCAGAATAGGAGGGTTTAGCTGCATGTCCCTGCTCTTTCCTTCCCCTGCTCTCCATCTAGATTCTTCATGACAGCAAACAGGATGGAGAGCGGTGGAAGGAAAGAGCAGGAGAATGAGTGCTGAAGAAGCTTATGTTACAGTTGTGTGTAGCTGCCTCCTTCCAGATCGAATGAGGAGCTTCTCAGTGCCGACTCCTGAGGATCATGTCATTATTCAATCGCACTGCATAACTAGCCAGGGAGAGGAGGTGAGCACTGCGGGTGAGAACAGAGAAGCACATAGGGGACAAGAGCAGCATGGAGGGAAATAGAGGAGCATGGGGGGGGGGGACCAGAGGAGCACACGGCGAACCAGTGGAGCATGTGGGGGACAAGAGAAGCACAAGGGTACAGATAATCAGGGGGGACCAGATGAGCATGGGGAGAAACAGAGGAGCTGGAGAGGAACGCAGAAGCATTTTGGGGAACAGAGTGGCACAGGGGGACCAGAGGAGCAGACCTGAGAAGCACGAGGGTACAGAGAAGCATGGGGGACCAGATGAGCATGGGGGGGGGGGAACAGAGGAGCAGGAGAGGAACGCATAAGCATGTGGGGGAACAGAGAAGCATGTTGGGGACAAGAAGAGCATAGGGGGACCAGAGAAGCAGGGGGATGGGACAGAGGAGCATGAGGGGGACCAGAAGGAGCACAGAGGAGGGGACAGACAGCTGAGTCAACAGCTATGGCCTGCGAATTTCTCACTTTCCTGCCTAATCTTGTCCCATTACGGGGGGGGGGGGTAACTGATTATTTTCCCCAGGTGAAATAATGTCTAGCTTCCCCGCTGGTACTGCCTATAAGGGAAATAAAGTAGAACGGCTAATGGCTAGTGAAGGGTGGCCATTGGGGTTGGCTGGCCGCATGTGGGGGGGGGGGGTAGGTTTGTCCAGACAGCATGGGATAGACCGTCACCGGTCAAAGTGGGCCAGTCTGGATGAAGTCCAGGGACAAATTTTTGTCCCAGTCCAGCCCTGCCAGCAGGTAGAAACCTGGTCAATAAACAGCTAAGGGTCAGTACAAGTAGAGGTAACACTGCACTGGTGTGGCGGTGATCAGGAATGCTTTTGCTGGCTGCACTGGTTCGGATAACATTCTACTGATGTGACAGAGATCAGGGATATCATTGCTGGTTGCACTGTGTACCCCATGTGAGGGCTGTGTTTACCCGCATAGGAATAGACAGCATATTTATGCTTATTGGGCTGCAGCGGCTGCACAGACACAGCTGCTGCTCCCAATCTGTCTATATTCGGGCCTTGCACCCACACGGAAGTAAGGTTGGGAGAAGCCGCTGTGTCCTTGCAGTCCCAGTAAATATGAATTGAACTGCCTAAATGGGATGCAGAGGACACCTGTACATCCTTGCGTGGATAAACATGGTCCTTGCATGTGGTACGCATTGATGCACCTCGTGTGAATGAGACCTTATGGTGACACTGGGACTGGTGTGGCAGTGTTCAGGGACACTGACTGGCTGTTCTGCATGTGGTTGCAGTTGACTGGGTCCTGTTGCTCTTCAATGCAAAGCATCACAGCAGCAGCATATATACTCCTTATTCTGCTGAAAGGCTGTAAGGAATTTGAACAAGCGAAGAGGTGATACAATACGCACTTCCTCTCAAATGCCCTCTGAAGAGTCTTCTAAAACAGCGTATGCTGCTGTCAGAATACAGTCTCCTGGCAGGGGATCCCTCTATCCATTTTGTTTGCAGTGATGGAGGAATCAGTTTTAATTTTTTTCATTCAGCCAGCGGATCAGCTATGGCCAGCTTTACTGTCAAGACCAGCAAATAAAGCTGCAGTTTTTCTGTTGAGTTTTTCCTTCAGGTTTACCAAAACCATGTAGTGCAAGGGCCTGCCTGATTGCATACAATTGAAACTCCTAAGGTTTGACCTCATATTATATGGTTTTGGTAAATCTGAAGGAAAAAAATCAGCAGAAAAACTGATAGTGTGTACGGGGCTTCAGAGAAAGGAGAAGTAGTTTTTGGCATTTTAACTATAGTTAGTCTCTGGGCTTTTTTTCCTCAGAAGCTAGGTGCAGGAACTCAACCACTACCAATCACCCCCCGACCCCCCCCCCCTCCACACACACACCAAATAGTGGGTGTGGTCAAATTTCACCACAGTGGAAGGGCGTTTACAGGGGCATTAACCAGGAGTGCATTACGTACAGTAATAATGCAGAGTTCCAGTGTTGAGTTCAGGAATGCACTACTTGCAGAGTTTGGGGGTTCTTTACGTACATAGTCTCGAGTTCAGGGGTGCTCTACACAGTGCAGAGTTCAGCCTTTTTCCACAACTGCTCACCTCTGCATCACCCATCCACAACTCACTTTTACCCCTCTTCAGTTCAGACTTCTGCATACACACAACCTTCCCTCCTTCTAAAAAGCTCCACCGTCTGCCACATGACTTATTTTTGTTGCTGTATTAAACTGAAAAACTGAAGCCGGCTCTAGTACCTCCCCGCACACTGTAGGTGGCACCTCCTCCCTCACATGCAGATCATCTAGTGGGGGTGTCAGCATCCACAATGAACCCCGGGCACTTGCATCTCCCTTAATCCCATCCCGCTCTCTGCAGATCTGTTAGAGACAAGCTATCACTGGTAAACACAGAAGCTTGACTTCTGCGATTACAAGTAATAGTGGTGAGCAGGGAGCAGAGGGCCTGAGCCAGAGGTAGTGGAACTGAGTTCCACCAAGTTCCAGCTGAAAAAACGCCCTGGTTAGTCTTATGACTCTTCTCATCATTCCCTGTATATGCTCACAATAGATCATCTGAATAATTGATCCACAAGGTCCAAAAGTGGCTTTAACCGCATCACTCAGATGCATGGCAACAATGCGGTTCTGCTGCGCTGGATCATGTACCCAGCACTTCCGGGAAGGGGGAGCTTGTGCGTCATGGCTGTGCTGTGATCAGACACAACACAAGCCGATCAGTGGGTGCCAGCCACTGGACATCCGCCGGCACACCCTGATCGGAGAGGAAAGATGCTGGGCAGAGCTCTGCCTATATAAACAGAGAAGAGCTCTGTCCTGACATAGTAGACCTGCCTGACATGTCCTGATCTGCAAAGCAGGGAAAGAAAATCCATCACTTCGCTTCATAAAAACAGCACACAGTACACAAAAACACTGGCTAGGCACACACTTAACTCTTTAATTGCCTTGTTTAACCCCTTCAGAGCCTGTGTCATTAGTACAGTGACAGTGCATATTTATAGTATTGATCACTGTATTAGTGTCACTGGTTCCCACAAAGTGTCAAAAGTGTCAGAATGTCCACCACAATATCACAGTCCCGCTTTAAGTCGCTGATCGCTGCCATTACTAGTATATATAATAATAATAATAATAATAATAATAATAATAATAATAATAATAAAATAAAAAAATTCCACTATATATCCCATAGTTTCTAGACGCATTTTTTTTGCGCAAACCAAATACACACTTATTTTTAAATTATTTTTATTTTTTTTAACCAAAAACATAGCAGAATACATATTGGCCTAAATTTAACCCCTTCCCGCCGAGCGTACGCAGATGTGCGTACTCGGCTTTCAGGGGTTATACCAGGGATAACAACCAATGCGGCTAAAAGCCAGGAGGAGCGGGAGGGGACATCCCCCTTCCCGCCACCTCTCGCCACTCTTCTAGGGCCTCCCGGTGGCACGGGAGACCCGATTGACAATCCGCCGCTTCTGGCGGCTAGGGACAGACTGGAACGAAGCCGGAAGTGGCTTTGTTCCAGCCTCCTGATTGTAAACACGGAAGCGACCCAACGTCACTTCCTGTTTACTCCTGTCACCACCTATTACTGTCACAAGGGATGCTTACATTCCAGTTGTGACAGCAATAAAAGTGATCAAATTTTTAAAACACAATAATATAAAAAAAAATAAAAAAAAATTTTTTCCCCTTTTTTTAAAGCGCCCCCGCGAGCTCGTGCAGCAAAGAAAGCGCATACATAAGTTGCGCCCACATATGTAAAAGGTCTTCAAATCATACATGTGAGAAATAATTCTAGCACTAGACCTCTTCTGTAACTCTGAAAAAAAAATGTATGTGTCGCCTATGGAGATTTTTAGGTACCGTAGTTTGTCGCCATTCCACGAGTGCGTGCAATTATAAAGTGTGACATGTTTGGTATCTATTTACTCGGCGTAACATCATCTTTCACATTATATATATTAAAACACCAAATGTCAGAAATTGGCTTAGTCATGAAAGGGTTATGAAGAAATGTGATTTTTTACTTTTTTTTTTATTGGATGTGTTTTAGAGCAGAAAGTAAAAAAGTGTTTTGTTTTGTTTCAAAATTGGTGGTCTTTTTTTTTGCTTATAGTGCAAAAAAAAAAAAATGCAGTTTTGATTAAATACCACCAAAAGAAAGCTTTATTTGTGGGAAAATAATTACAAATTTTGTGTACAGCGTCGCACGACCGGGCAATTATCAGTTAAAATAACGCAGTGCCATATCACAAAAATTGCCTGGTCGGGGGGGAGTGGGGGCGGGAGGTAGTGGTGGGGGTGGTGTAAATCTTCTGGAGGTCAAGTGGTTAAAATGGGAAATTAAAAAACAAAAGATTTCCCCGGTCTGGGAATGCCGAGTCTCTGTGCTGTCCCCTGTAAGCCTGCTTGCCCTAAGGGACTGGCCCATGAGTGTCATTAAAGTGAAAACAGCCTGGGTTGAAGGTATAAAAAAAAAAAAAAAGGGATCAGAAACAAGTTGGACGAGTCCAGAAAGTTTGGTCCGACCTTGACCACATAGAAATATTCATTTTCAGTACTGATGCGACTGTGGAAACTGTAACAGCATTGAGATTGCACAGGTTCCAGTGAACATTGATGTCATTAACCATAAACTGGCTGGAAATTATGATCTGACCTTGTATGGCTACTCTAAAAAAGTTTTTAACATTTTAGGCATTAACACCATTAAACTAAACATTACCTGGGTTCTTAACCCATATGTTACTAGAGTTACCATTCTGGAATTCCCCAAGTAATAGAAATAAACAGCAGAATGGGTTTCACTATGTATATACTGTGGGAGGAGGACTGTCTGTATACTATAGAAATCAGATGTAGTCAAACAGGGGATTTCCATTTTGTAAAACCTCCTTTAAAAAAAAAAAAAAAAAAAAAAAGACAAGAACATCTAAATTATATTTCTAGCTATAATGTATTTAAAGTGGAACTTTACTCTCTTAGTCAACACCGATGATTTTTAAAGTGGTTGTAAACCCACAATAAAAAAAAAAAACTGCAAGACAAAGGCATAATAAGCTAGTATGCATAGAATACTAGCTCATTATGAAATACTCAACTTAGATCTTAGCCCCCGTACACCGCTCCAGCTGGCATCACTCCCGGAGTTACTTCTGGGTATCTTGGGCTCCGACGAGGTGATTGGCCAGAGCTGCGATGACATCACACTAGCTGAAGCAACGACACAAACATGCCATTGCTTCAGTGCGCATGTGCCAATGACGTTGGCACATGCTGATACAGGGGATATCTCCTAAAACTGTGCAGGTTTAGGAGATATCCAGGGTAGCTACAGGTAAGCCTTATTATAGGCTTACCTGTAGCAAAAAGTGGTCTGTAAGGGTTTACAACCACTTTAATTCCTATGCTGCTGGCTTTAGTAAATATGTCATACTTTCCTTATTTTAAACTTTTTTATTTTTTTTATTTCTTCAGTTACTTCCTGGTTTCTATGCCTAGGCAAATTATGTCATACATCCCAGGAGTCTTCAGGAGGGGAGAAGGGGTATTCTTAGCCAAGAACACCTTCATGCCTGAGCTAACAGCAGATGGATTCCAGGAAGTACGTGCAACATGAATCATCTGCCTTACTCAAGATGGCCATACCCTGAAATGTTAAGGGGGGGGGGGGGGGGGGCTCAATGTGTTTTCTGAGCAAAATAAATATTTAAGACATGGGTGGATGGGCGAGTTTGCTTTAAATATAAAAAAAAAAATGTATTAAATAGCATTTGTGGCTTGTGGTGCTCAGATGCATGCAGTGAAGTCCTGCTTTAAGAAATCAGCAAAAGATTAAAAAGGCTGCCATACATGGATCAAAGTTTGGCTGGTTTCATGCTAAATCAGACAAAATTTAAACTGTAGGTGCCTCTGTCAGCTTCACTCGCCTTGACAACATTTGATTGTTTAATTGACTCTCCTTGAAGGAGTCGAGTGGAGATTTGTTTTATTGTCGAAGCTTAATTAAAAGCTAAATTGGTCACAATGCACAGTTGCACCAGATTCAGTTTAAGTAAACCTACCCTATATGTCGCAAATTTCAGCGGTGTGAATCGGGACTTATAAAAGGGCCCCATGACGGGACTGAAGGGAATCAGGATCAGTAGAAAAGGCCACAGCAGTCAGGGGTGCCCTTCATGGTTTCTTGCACTGGGACCCTGGATGTTCTGGTTATGCCTCTGCAGGCACTGTTCAAGTATCCAGACAACCGCTGGTAATGGCTGACAGAAAATAATACCCCTGCATTGGGGCAAATTTGTCCTTCGGTGGAGGAATCAGATGCAACATGTGAACGTTCCTACGAAAATTCTTAAGCCTCATACACACGATAGGACTTTGTACAAACTTTCCCTTGGATTTTTGTACAAAGGGCGTCGGCCCTGAACTTGTATTGCATACACACAGCAGGACTTTTTCAGCCAACTTCCACCAAACCACGTGGTTTTTCTGCTCTTTACCGCCACCTTTGGTCAACTTCTGTATTGTTGTCTGATCTTTTGCATTGGTTCTGAGCATGCCTGTTTGCACTTTGTACAAAAGTCCTATGGTTTTCTGTACACACGATCAGACTTTGCTCCATCGGACTTTCGTTGCCAGAAAGTTTGTCCGTTCGCACAGCCAACAAAAGTCAGATGAAAACCAAAAAAGTTTGTCCGATGGAGCGTACACACAGTCGGATGTTGCTCCAAAACAGCTAATTTGCATGTTTGTTGTCAAAAAGTCTGATCGTGTGTATGGGCCTTAAGTATATTCAATGACTTGATGAATGCGGTTTGAAAAGTACTTCAATATTTTGTTTGCTTTCAACATTTGATTTTGGAATGAATGAGGTTACCCGAATGTACTGTTAGAAACTTGTGCGAAAATGTTTCCATCCTGCTCCTTGACATTTTCTCAATACTGCAGTTGAAAATGAATGTTGATTTGACCCACTAGCAATTATAAAAAAAAAAAAAAAAAAAAAAAATAATATATATATATATATATATATATATATATATATATATATATATATATATATATATATATATATATATATATATATATATATATATAATCTCGATCAAACATTTTTAAAATTAGAAATTTCAAATTAAATTTGACTAGTGTATGACCAGCTTAAATAGTAACTCCACTTCTGTTGTTAAAAAAAAATAAAAAAAATAAAAATACCCCTCTGGGTGATCTACAGTGCCTTGAAAAAGTATTCATACCCCTTAAAAGTTTCCACAGTTTGTCATGTTACAACCAAAAACATAAATGTATTTTATGGGGTTTGTATGTGTTAGACTAGGGATCCTCAAACTACGGCCCTCCAGCTGTTGCAAAACTATACATCCCATGAGGCATTGTAAAGCTCTGACATTCACAGACATGACTAGGCATGATGGGAATTGTAGTTCCTGAACAAATGGAGGGCCGTAGTTTGAAGACCCATGTAGACCAACACAAAGTGGCACATAATTGTGAAGTGGAAATAAAACGATAAATGTTTTTCAATTCTTTTTACAAATAAATCTGTGAAAAGTGTGGGGGGGCATTTGCATTCAGCCCACCTGAGTCAATACTTTGTAGAACCACCTTTCTCTGCAATTAAAGCTGCAAGACTTTATGAGGATGTCTCTACCAGCTTTGCACATCTAGAGAGTGATATTTTTGACCATTCTTCTTTGCAAAATAGCTTAAGCTCTGTCCGATTGGATGGAGAGCGTCTGAACAGCAGTTTTTCAAGTCTTGACACGGAATCTCAAATGGATTTAGGTCTGGACCTTGACTGGGCCATCGTAACACATGAATATGCTTTGATCGAAACCATTCCATTGTAGCTCCGGCTGTATGTTTAGGGTTTGTTGTCCTGCTGGAAGGTGAACCTTCGCCCCAGTCTCAAGTCTTTTGCAGACTAATGCCGCATACACACGAGTAGTGATGGCCGAACGGTTCGCCCGGCGGTCGTTTCGCGGCGAATTTCCGACTTTCGCCGTCCGCGGGTTCGAACGCCTTTTTCCGTCGTTCGCCCCGGCGGACTTACGTGTTTAATGTATACAAGAACTTTAACCTTTCGTGACACGTTTATCATGTGTTACAGGACAACCAATTGAGACATGACAGCTCATGGACACTTGGACATTCCCCCTAACCTATAAATACACCCGATCCGGTGGCCATTTTACATTCTTTCTTCTGTCACTGTAGGGAAAGGATCCTGTGTGGAGTAGGGACAGAGAAAACGCTAGCTATTTGGTACACAAAAGTTCTTTTCAGGACTGGTATAGGTGTTAGGTCAGCAGCCTGAGTTTCTTTTGTCAGTTTAGATAAAGGGACAGAGCGCTGTATGCTGCTATTTTAGGGACAGCTCAGCCAGATTAGTCTTTCTTCATCATCATCATCATCATCATCATTAGCTGTTACTATCAGGTCCACAAAAGAGCTGTTCCAGCTAATCGTTCCAGCCTACTCTTTTTTGCCAATTTGTATAGGGACAGGCAGGAAGCAGTGTGTCAGGCAGTGAGGATAATTTTAAAGACTTGCTGTTACTATTAGTTCCACAAAGGTTCTTTTCAGGACTGGTATCAGTGGTACGGTAATAGGCTTGTACACGTATAATATTCTTTCTTCCAAATATAGAAAGAATATTATACTTGACTGCTGCCCTTCTGCTGCAGTCTGCTAATCATTCACAACTCACTTGTTCCACAAAGCTCTTTATCAGGACTGGTAACTTGGTCTGTCTAGGGTGCTACGGTACATAGGCTTGGGTGCGGTACAGTCTGCTGTTCTGTAAGGACCGCTATCGGTCCACAATACATAGGGTTGCCGTGCACTACTGCTGACCGCTGCCCTATACTGCAGCAGTCCTTCATTGGTATAGGGACTGACGTACAGTCTGCTAATCACTAACACACAACCTGCTTGGTCCACAAAAGTTCTTATAAGGACTGGTAACTTGGTATAGGGTGCTACGGTACATAGGCCTGAGTGCGTTACAGTCTGCTGTTCTGTAAGGACCGCTATCGGTCCACAATACATAGGGTTGCCGTGCACTACTGCTGACCGCTGCCCTATACTGCAGCAGTCCTTCAGCGGTATAGGGACTGACGCACAGTCTGCTAAACACTAACACACAACCTGCTTGGTCCACAAAAGTTTTTATAAGGACTGGTAACTTGGTATAGGGTGCTACGGTACATAGGCCTGAGTGCAGTACAGTCTGCTGTTCTGTAAGGACCGCTATCGGTCCACAATACATAGGGTTGCCGTGCACTACTGCTGACCGCTGCCCTATACTGCAGCAGTCCTTCATTGGTATAGGGACTGACGTACAGTCTGCTAATCACTAACACACAACCTGCTTGGTCCACAAAAGTTCTTATAAGGACTGGTAACTTGGTATAGGGTGCTACGGTACATAGGCCTGAGTGCGTTACAGTCTGCTGTTCTGTAAGGACCGCTATCGGTCCACAATACATAGGGTTGACGTGCACCACTGCTGACCGCTGCCCTATACTGCAGCAGTCCTTCAGCGGTATAGGGACTGACGTACAGTCTGCTAAACACTAATACACAACCTGCTTGGTCCACAAAAGTTCTTATAAGGACTGGTAACTTGGTATAGGGTGCTACGGTACATAGGCTTGAGTGCGGTACAGTCTGCTGTTCTGTAAGGACCGCTATCGGTCCACAATAGATAGGGTTGACGTGCACCACTGCTGACCGCTGCCCTATACTGCAGCAGTCCTTCAGCGGTATAGGGACTGACGCACAGTCTGCTAAACACTAACACACAACCTGCTTGGTCCACAAAAGTTTTTATAAGGACTGGTAACTTGGTATAGGGTGCTACGGTACATAGGCCTGAGTGCGTTACAGTCTGCTGTTCTGTAAGGACCGCTATCGGTCCACAATACATAGGGTTGCCGTGCACTACTGCTGACCGCTGCCCTATACTGCAGCAGTCCTTCATTGGTATAGGGACTGACGTACAGTCTGCTAATCACTAACACACAACCTGCTTGGTCCACAAAAGTTCTTATAAGGACTGGTAACTTGGTATAGGGTGCTACGGTACATAGGCCTGAGTGCGTTACAGTCTGCTGTTCTGTAAGGACCGCTATCGGTCCACAATACATAGGGTTGACGTGCACCACTGCTGACCGCTGCCCTATACTGCAGCAGTCCTTCAGCGGTATAGGGACTGACGTACAGTCTGCTAAACACTAATACACAACCTGCTTGGTCCACAAAAGTTCTTATAAGGACTGGTAACTTGGTATAGGGTGCTACGGTACATAGGCTTGAGTGCGGTACAGTCTGCTGTTCTGTAAGGACCGCTATCGGTCCACAATACATAGGGTTGCCGTGCACTACTGCTGACCGCTGCCCTATACTGCAGCAGTCCTTCATTGGTATAGGGACTGACGTACAGTCTGCTAATCACTAACACACAACCTGCTTGTTCCACAAAAGTTCTTATAAGGACTGGTAACTTGGTATAGGGTGCTACGGTACATAGGCTTGAGTGCGGTACAGTCTGCTGTTCTGTAAGGACCGCTATCGGTCCACAATAGATAGGGTTGACGTGCACCACTGCTGACCGCTGCCCTATACTGCAGCAGTCCTTCAGCGGTATAGGGACTGACGTACAGTCTGCTAAACACTAATACACAACCTGCTTGGTCCACAAAAGTTCTTATAAGGACTGGTAACTTGGTATAGGGTGCTACGGTACATAGGCTTGAGTGCGGTACAGTCTGCTGTTCTGTAAGGACCGCTATCGGTCCACAATAGATAGGGTTGACGTGCACCACTGCTGACCGCTGCCCTATACTGCAGCAGTCCTTCAGCGGTATAGGGACTGACGTACAGTCTGCTAAACACTAATACACAACCTGCTTGGTCCACAAAAGTTCTTATAAGGACTGGTAACTTGGTATAGGGTGCTACGGTACATAGGCTTGAGTGCGGTACAGTCTGCTGTTCTGTAAGGACCGCTATCGGTCCACAATAGATAGGGTTGACGTGCACCACTGCTGACCGCTGCCCTATACTGCAGCAGTCCTTCAGCGGTATAGGGACTGACGTACAGTCTGCTAAACACTAATACACAACCTGCTTGGTCCACAAAAGTTCTTATAAGGACTGGTAACTTGGTATAGGGTGCTACGGTACATAGGCTTGAGTGCGGTACAGTCTGCTGTTCTGTAAGGACCGCTATAGGTCCACAATAGATAGGGTTGACGTGCACCACTGCTGACCGCTCACCTATACTGCAGCAGTCCTTCAGCGGTATAGGGACTAAGAGTTTTGTCACAGGGTCATTTAAAAAATGACATGCAGAGGAAGAGGCAGGCCCTTCCGCAGGGGTGGTAGGGGTAGGGCAGGAGCAACAGGCTTGAGCCAAAGTGGGAAGTTGCAGAAGGTGCGTTCAATTACTTTAAAGGATGCACCAGACTTGGTTGAGTGGCTCGCTCAGCCTTACTCTTCTGCACCCTCCTCATCCTCTCGATCTGCACCCTCTTCTTCACTCTCTGCTATGTGCACCCCCAAAGACACTACCACCAACAACACGACCACCACCACCACCACCACATACCTTCCGCTTGAGTCACTGGAATTATTTTCCGATCCATATCAAGAGGACATTTCTGATGCGCAGCCACTCTTGGTATTGGATCAGGAAGAGGAGGTAGCAACAAGCGCTACTCAGCAGTCTGACGCCAGTACCCAGATCAGCCCAAGGAGGAGGTTGGTCCCCGGTGTTGCTGCCTACTCTACTTATAGCGGTGGGGAAGGTGACGTTGATGATGACGTGTCTAGTGATGTCACGTGGGTGCCCACAAGAGAGGAAGAGGAGGGGAGTTCAGAGGGAGATATGGACCAGCAGATAGGGAGGAGAAGCAGCAATGACTTACATTGCACAGCAGGGACAAAGCAGACTGCAAATGTATCAGGAGCGAGTCATCGACCATGTACGGTCACATCTGGCGCTCCCAGGACACCGGCACATGGCTCCGCAGTGTGGGCTTTTTTTAACGTGTCCGCTGCTGACAATAGCGTTGCCATCTGCAATCTTTGCAGTCAACGCGTTAGTCGCGGTAAGCCCAATACTCACCTAGGGACGACCGCCTTAAGAAGGCACATGAGCAGCCATCACCGAGCCCAGTGGGAGCAACGGAACACACAAAGCCACACTGCAGGCTCTCACCGTCCAGCCTCGTCTTCTACTTCTCCTTCTCCTCTCTCCTCACAATTGTCCTCCACTCCACCTTCCATCACGCCAAGCTCACATTTTTCTGCAAAAAGGCAGGCTTCCGTGGGCCTAATGTTTGAGCGTAAAAAAATGATGACGCCGGATAACCCTCTTGCCCAACGGTTGGCGGCTGGCTTGTCAGAACTCATAGCCCGCCAACTACTGCCATATAAACTGGTGGACTCGGAGGCCTTTCGCAAATTTGTGGCCATTGGAACACCACAATGGAAGGTCCCAGGAAGGAAGTATTTCTCAGAGAAGGGCATCCCAGAGCTATATGGCCATGTTCAGCGGCAAGTGAATGTATCTCTGGCACACAGTGTCGGTGCCAAGATACATCTGACCACAGACACGTGGTCTAGCAAACACGGGCAGGGAAGGTATATCAGTTTTACTGCCCACTGGGTGAACCTTCTGACGGCCGTCAAGCATGTAACCCGTGGCACCCGTGTAGATTTGGTTTTACCGCCACGGATTGCATGCAGGCCTGACTCTTCTTCTCCTCCTCCTACTCCATCCTCCTCCCTCTCCTCCTCAGCTGCCTCCTCCTTTTCCGCTGCTAGCGTCTCTTCCACTGCACCGCCCAAGCTCCCCAGAACCTATTCCACATGCCAGGTGAGACGTTGCCATGCCGTGCTGCGTCTGTTGTGCCTGGAAGCAAAGAGCCACACTGGCCCGGCACTCCTTTCAGCTTTGCGTTCACAGGCAGATGAGTGGCTAACACCGCTCAATTTGACAGTTGGTAAAGTGGTGTGTGACAACGGTGCCAATCTGCTTAGCGCATTGAAACAGGGCAAAATCACGCACGTGCCGTGCATGGCACACGTCTTAAACTTGGTCGTGCAGCGATTCCTTGTCAAATACCCTGGGGTCCAGGACATCTTGCGGCAGGCAAGGAAAATCTCGGCCCATTTCAGAAGATCTTACACGGCCATGGCTCGCCTTGCTGACATTCAGCGGCGACACCATCTGCCGGTCAGACGTCTTATTTGCGATTGCCCGACGCGATGGAACTCAACCTTCTATATGCTTGATAGGCTGCTCCAGCAGAAACGTGCAGTTAACGTCTACCTGTATGAACTCTGCGAAAGAAACGGTTCTGGGGAGCTGGGTTTTTTTTCACCGCGCCAGTGGCTGCTCATGCGCGACACATGCAGACTTCTGCGGCCATTTGAGGAGATCACCAAACTGGTCAGTCGCAGCCATGGCGCCATCAGTGACATGGTACCTTATGCCTTCTTTCTGGAGCGTGCATTGCGTCGTGTCATTGATCAGGCTGTGGAGGAGCAGGAGCGGGAAGATGAGGAAGTCGCAATGCTGGATGAATTCCCAGGGGGGGCTACTCTATCTGAGACAAGTCAACAACAGGAGTCTGATGAGGAGTCAGAGGAGGATGGTGCCGGGGCGGATGAGCAGGAGCAAGAAGAGCATGCTTTAAACCTTTCTGGGATCCCTGTTGTGCGAGGATGGGGAGAGGAGAATGAAGAGGACGACATTATCCTGGATGATGAGCAGGAGCCAGGCCACCACACCGCTTCCACTTTAGTGCAAATGGGGGCCTTCATGCTCCAGTGTTTTAATAGGGACCCCCGTATAAAAAGCATGAGGGTCAAGGACCAGTACTGGGTGGCAACGTACTTAGACCCCCGGTACAAACACAAAATGGCGGAAATGTTACCGCCGTCGCAGAGGGCTGTCAGAATGCAGCACTTCCAGGCCTTGCTTCGAGAAATGCTGCATTCTGCTTTTGCGTGCGCTGGCAGAGGAGCAATTCCCACTCCCAGAGAAGGATTTGCGGGTACCAATCCAACAGCGCCTGCAAGAAGAGGCCGGTTTGAAGATGTGTTGGTGACTTCGGATATGAGGTCATTCTTTCAGCCGACCCATCGACAGGTGTCATCCGGATCCAGCATCAGGGAACGCCTAGACCGTCAGGTGTCCGACTACATTGGGTTAACGGCCGATGTGGACGCTCTGAGGAGTGATGAACCCCTAGACTACTGGGTGGGCAGGCTTGACCTCTGGCCAGAGCTTGCCCAATTTGCAATCGAACTGTTGGCTTGCCCCTCATCCAGTGTCCTGTCCGAAAGGACGTTCAGCGCAGCAGGGGGGATTGTGACCGATAAGCGTACTCGCCTAGCTCACCACAGTGTTAACTACCTCACATTTCTAAAAATGAATGAGGCATGGATCTCGGAGGAATTCAACACATGTGATCAGTAGACCATGTATATGTCTATAAACAATTTTTGGAATCAAGCACACAGACCTTCTTAATTCATTTGGCTCACTTCCCTGACCCAAAAAAGCACACCGTACTATATGCCCCTACCCTCCTCTTTGAAGAGGTTGAGCGGTGTCATATTTCTACTGGGGCTGCTTATTATGAGGGGTTCCCACCATCCCTGTGCTGTGCTGACTTCCTCCTGGGTGTTCTTATTATGAGGGGCTCCCACCATCCCTGTGCTGTGCTGACTTCCTCCTGGGGGTTCTTATTATGAGGGGATCACACCATCCCTGTGCTGTGCTGACTTCCTCCTGGGGCTGCTTACGGTGCTGCTGTCAGCGCTGTATGTCACGGAGCTGCTGTCAGCGCTGTATGTCACGGAGCTGCTGTCAGCGCTGTATGTCACGGAGCTGCTGTCAGCGCTGTATGTCACGGAGCTGCTGTCAGCGCTGTATGTCACGGAGCTGCTGTCAGCGCTGTATGTCACGGAGCTGCTGTCAGCGCTGTATGTCACGGAGCTGCTGTCAGCGCTGTATGTCACGGAGCTGCTGTCAGCGCTGTATGTCACGGAGCTGCTGTCAGCGCTGTATGTCACGGAGCTGCTGTCAGCGCTGTATGTCACGGAGCTGCTGTCAGCGCTGTATGTCACGGAGCTGCTGTCAGCGCTGTATGTCACGGTGCTGCTGTCAGCGCTGTATGTCACGGAGCTGCTGTCAGCGCTGTATGTCACGGAGCTGCTGTCAGTGCTGTATGTCACGGAGCTGCTGTCAGCGCTGTATGTCACGGAGCTGCTGTCAGCGCTGTATGTCACGGAGCTGCTGTCAGCGCTGTATGTCACGGTGCTGCTGTCAGCGCTGTATGTCACGGAGCTGCTGTCAGCGCTGTATGTCACGGAGCTGCTGTCAGCGCTGTATGTCACGGAGCTGCTGTCAGCGCTGTATGTCACGGAGCTGCTGTCAGCGCTGTATGTCACGGAGCTGCTGTCAGCGCTGTATGTCACGGTGCTGCTGTCAGCGCTGTATGTCACGGAGCTGCTGTCAGCGCTGTATGTCACGGAGCTGCTGTCAGTGCTGTATGTCACGGAGCTGCTGTCAGCGCTGTATGTCACGGAGCTGCTGTCAGCGCTGTATGTCACGGAGCTGCTGTCAGCGCTGTATGTCACGGTGCTGCTGTCAGCGCTGTATGTCACGGAGCTGCTGTCAGCGCTGTATGTCACGGAGCTGCTGTCAGCGCTGTATGTCACGGAGCTGCTGTCAGCGCTGTATGTCACGGAGCTGCTGTCAGCGCTGTATGTCACGGAGCTGCTGTCAGCGCTGTATGTCACGGTGCTGATGTCAGTGCTCTGTATTACGGTGCTGCTGTCAGTGCTCTGTATCTCCTGCACCCTCTTGTTTGCCTACCCTGGTCCCTGACCTTCCCTCTCCTCCATTGCCTTCATTAGCTCCATAGTCCTGAATTGTCAGAACAATTTCCCAAATAAAAAAAAAATGCTTGTAGTTATCGATCCCAAATTCACCTCATACATGTATTATGCTATTGTCCAGGTGGTGGGACTACGTGCTACCCCCTAATAATTACCCCGTGGCCGCAAATTCGACCTAAAGGTTTGCGAAATTCGCCTCCCATTGAAGTCAATGGAGCCCGCGGCGAACGGTCGTTTTCGCGAACGTTTGTGTCCGTTCGCGTTTCGCGTTCGCGAAACGTCCCGTCGGAAGTTCGTCCATCACTACACACGAGCACACTTTCTGTCAGAAAAATGTTGCATGGTTTTTCTGACGGAATTCCGCTCAAGCTTGGCTTGCATACACACAGTCACACAAAAATTCGCTGAACGTTTGACCATCAAGAACACGGTGGCGTACAACACTATGACGAGACGAAAAAATGAAGTTCAGTGCTTCCGAACATGCGTAGGAATTGCTACAGACGATCGGAATTTCCAATCTGAACTTTTTCTGACCGAAAAATTGAGAACCTGCTCTCAATCTTTTGTTGGCTGGAATTCGGCCAGCAAAAGTCTGATGGAGCATACACACGGTCGCATTTTCCCACCAAAAGCTCTCATCTGTGTTTTGCTGGCCGAACTTCCGATCGTGTGTACGCGGCATAACAGGTTTTCTTCTAAGATTGTCCTGTATTTGGCTCCATCCATCTTCCCATGAACTCTGACCAGCTTCCCTGTCCCTGCTAAAGAAAAGCATCTCCACAACATAATGCTACCACCACCATGTTTCACAGTGGGGATGGTGTGTTCGGGGTGATTTACAGTGTTAATTTTCCACTAAAAATAGCATTTTGACAAAAAGTTAAATTTTTCTCTGACCAGAGCACTTTCTTCCACATGTTTGCTGTGTCCCCTACATGGCTTCTCACAAATTTCAAACAGAACTTCTTATGGCTTTTTTATTTTATTTTATTTTTTTAACAATGGCTTTCTTCTTGCCACTCTTCCATAAAGGCCAGATTTGTGGAGTGCATGACTAATAGTTGTCATGTGGACAAATTCTCCCACCTGAGCTGTGGATCTCTGCAGCTTCTCCAGAGTTGCCATGGGCCTCTTGGCTGCTTCTCCGATTAACGCTCTCCTTGCCCGGCCTGTCAGTTTAGGTGGACGGCCATGTCTTGGTAAGTTTAAAGTTGTGTCATACTCGTTCCATTTTTGGATGATGGATTGAACAGAGCTCCGTGAGATGTTCAAAGATTGGGATATTGTTTTATA
The DNA here is from genome assembly GCF_037356315.1 of Lithobates pipiens. NCBI lineage: Eukaryota > Metazoa > Chordata > Amphibia > Anura > Ranidae > Lithobates > Lithobates pipiens. Next base: position 210,173,219 of record NW_027507787.1, read on the forward strand.
ACCTAACTCTGCTTTAAACTTCTCCACAACTTTATCCCTGACCTGTCTGGTGTGTTCCTTGGCCTTCATGATGCTGTTTGTTCACAAAAGTTCTCCAACAAACCTCTGAGGGCTTCACAGAACAGCTGTATTTATATAGAGATTAAATTATACACAGGTGGACTCTATTTACCAATTAGGTGACTTCTGAAGGCAATTGTTTCTACTAGATTTTAGTTAAGGGTATCAGAGTAAAGGGGGCTGAATACAAATGCATGCCACACTTTTCACATATTTTTCACTTTTTTTTCATTTTCCTTCTACTTCACAATTATGTGCCACTTTGTGTTGGTCTATCACCTAAAATCTCAAAATACATTTCAGTTTTTGGTTGTAGCATGACAAAATGTGAAAAATTTCAAGGGGTATGAATACTTTTTCAAAAGGCACTGTATGAACAGTGCAAGGATTTTAACAAACGTTTTGCATATTCCTACTAGAATGGCACAGAATGGAAATTTTGGTGCCGAAACCGAAAAAGGATGGACTAGGCCAAAGAAGATACCGAAAATGACAGTTTTAAAAAATATATATATATTTTTATATACAATTGTATTATATTCAACTTTTTAAATAATATCATCAATTTAAATTAACATGAATTTCTTGTTGGACATTTTTGGCACCTTTAGTGCAAGAAAAGCTCAAGAAAAATGCAGTCTGCAGTCTCTAAACATCTTTTGTATAATTTCCCCAGCCTCTAACCATCTCTTGTGTCATGTCCCCAGCCTCTAACCATCTCTTGTGTCATGTCTGCAATCTTTTACTTAAACTTAAACACACTGCTAATAGTATTAGCAAAATTTCCATTCAGTGCACCTCTAGCAGACATGATACAGGAGACAGTCAGAGACTGCAGATATGAAACAAGAGATCAATTCAGCCTCAACAGTGTCCATCAAATGCAGCTTCACCAGTGCCTGTCAGATACAGCCTACCAGTCAGATGCAGCAGCCTGCCTGTCATGCAGCCTCCCCAGTGCCTGTGCCCATGAGATGCAGCCTGACAGTGCCCATCAGATGCAACAGCCTCACCAGTGCCTGTGCCCATTAGATGCAGACTGCCAATGCCCACCAGATGCAGCAGTCTGCCTGTGTCTGGATCAGAGCCGGTGATTTCCATGTGTCACGGAGCTGGATTTAAATTGCTGCAGTGACAATGTCCAATCTCCTGTGATCACATCACACTGATTCAATGTCCCGCCATTGAATCAGTGTGCCATATAACACAGGAGGCAGGACATTGTTACTGCGGCTCAGACAATTCAGTTCCCTGACACAGGGAGATCACCGCTCTGCAATGGGAGGAGGAGGAAGGAGGAGGGAAGAGGGAGGAGGGGGGAGGAGGGGGGAGGAGGAGGAGGAGGAGGAGCAATATAAACAAATAAAGATTTTCTCCTGCGCTTGTGAAGGCATTATTGATATAAAATCTACATGTTCATAAAAACTAGATTATAAGTATACACATTAAAATTAGGAATTAGACATGCCCATACAAGGGCAAAAGCAAAAGTTTGGCTGACACCTTTCGAGGGGAGCCCTCTTCATCAGAGCCTTGTAGAACGACAAGAAAGGTCTGCACAGTATTGTGGACTGACATAAAAGGAATTGGCTAGTTGGGAGGATGTCACATGGTAAGTGATGAGTCTTAGCCCTTGTACACACGGTCGGAGAATCCGTCGGAATGTGTCCTATCGGACCGTTTTGTCGGATATTCCGACTGTGTGTGGTATACATCGGACTGTTTCCGTCGGAATATCGGTCAGACCCAATTTTCCAACTTGTTGGAAATATTTTCCGACAAACTGGTCCGATCAGACATACTCGCATCATGTGTAGAGAATTTTGATCGGACAAAGTGCCACGCATGCTCAGATCAAATTCCTACATCAAAGCTATTGGCTACTAGCCTGAACGTAGTCCCATCGTAACGAAATAACGTCATCACGTTCTGAACGATCGGATTTTCCGATAACTTGGTCCGACCGTGTGTATGCAACAGTTTCGGACACAATCCGTCGGACAAAATCCAACGGATTTGGTTGGCAGAATGTCCGACCGTGTGTACAGGGGCATAGAGAGATGTGATTCATATGTTCCTTATGGGAATTCCATGTGTATCTGTCGTAGGGTTGCCACCTTTTCTTCAAGTCAAACCTGAACACTTTAGCAGCGCACAGAAATTTGTTTTTATACATATATTTTGCTATTAAATAACATTTCTAAACATATGAAGTTCATAACAAGGGTCCCCCTTTACATCAGAGTCCACAGAGTTCTCCTTTTACATCTGAACTCGTAGAGTTCCCTTTCACTGTAAGGGAGGACTCTGCAGACTCTAAAGTAAGGGAGAACTCTGGGGGACTAAGGGATGCTTTAGGAACCCTGATTTAAGGGGTAACACTGAGGACTCTGATGTACGGAGAGGACTCTGATGTAAGGGGAAACACTGTGACCTCTGGTATAAAGGGGAACTCTGATGTAAGGGGTGACCTGAGAACCCTGACACTCTCAGCTTAGACAACTGCATGCAGCAACCCTGCTGGGAAGCCATAGCCCAGTCTAAATAATGTGTCCAGGTTTCAGGCAGTCTGAAACCCGGACACATGATTCCAAACCCGAACTGTCCGGGTGAATCCTGGACAGGTGGCAACCCTAATCTGTCGGTTGGGACTGCATCTAAGTTTATAAGGAGGATGCAGCCTGCATGCATCTGTTTGAGAACAGGAGGCTTCTGTATGGGTTCTAGGTAGCTCCAAACAGAAATCAGGATATCAGCTGTCTCCATCTACAGTGCCTTGCAAAAGTATTCGGCCCCCTTGAACTTTTCAACCTTTTGCCACATTTCAGGCTTCAAACATAAAGATATAACATTTTAATTTTTTGTGAAGAATCACCAACAAGTGGGACACAATTGTGAAGTGGAACAAAATCTATTGGATAATTTAAACTTTTTTAGCAAATAAAATACTGAAAAGCGGTGCGTGCAAAATTATTCGGCCCCTTTACTTTCAGTGCAGCAAACTCACTCCAGAAGTTCAGCGAGGATCTCTGAATGATCCAATGTTGTCCTAAATGACTGATGGTGATAAATAGAATCCACCTGTGTGTAATCAAGTCTCTGTATAAATGCACCTGCTCTGTAATAGTCTCAGGGTTCTGTTGAAAGCGCAGAGAGCATCATGAAGACCAAGGAACACACCAGGCAGGTCCGTAATACTGTTGTGGAGAAGTTTAAAGCCGGATTTGGATACAAAAAGATTTCCCAAGCTTTAAACATCCCAAGGAGCACTGTGCAAGCGATCATTTTGAAATGGAAGGAGTATCAGACCACTGCAAATCTACCAAGACCTGGCCGTCCCTCTAAACTTTCAGCTCAGACAAGGAGAAGACTGATCAGAGATGCAGCCAAGAGGCCCATGATCACTCTGGATGAACTGCAGAGAACTACAGCTGAGGTGGGAGAGTCTGTCCATAGGACAACAATCAGTCGTACACTGCACAAATCTGGCCTTTATGGAAGAGTGGCAAGAAGAAAGCCATTTCTCAAAGATATCCATAAAAAGTCTCGTCTAAAGTTTGCCACAAGCCACCTGGGAGGCACACCAAACATGTGGAAGAAGGTGCTCTGGTCAGATGAAACCAAAATCAAACTTTTTGCACACAATGCAAAACGATATGTTTGGCGTAAAAGCAACACAGCTCATCACCCTCAACACACCATCCCCACTGTCAAACATGGTGGTGGCAGCATCATGGTTTGGGCCTGCTTTTCTTCAGCAGGGACAGGGAAGATGGTTAAAATTGAGGGGAAGATCGATGCAGCCAAATACAGGACCATTCTGGATGAAAACCTGTTGGAGTCTGCAAAAGACCTGAAACTGGGACGGAGATTCATCTTCCAACAAGACAATGATCCCAAACATACAGCAAAATCTACAAAGGAATGGTTCACAAATAAACGTATCCAGGTGTTAGAATGGCCAAGTCAAAGTCCAGACCTGAATCCAATCGAGAATCTGTGGAAAGAGCTGAAAACTGCTGTTTACAAACGCTCTCCATCCAACCTCACTGAGCTCGAGCTGTTTTGCAAGGAAGAATGGGCAAGAATTTCAGTCTCTCGATGTGAAAAACTGATAGAGACATACCCCAAGCGACTTGCAGCTGTAATCGCAGCAAAAGGTGGCTCTACAAAGTATTAACGCAAGGGGGCCGAATAATTTTGCACGCCCCACTTTTCATTTTTTTATTAGTTAAAAAAGTTTCAAAAATAGATTTCGTTCCACTTCACAATTGTGTCCCACTTGTTGGTGATTCTTCACAAAAAATAAAAATTTTATATCTTTATGTTTGAAGCCTGAAATGTGGCAAAAGGTTGAAAAGTTCAAGGGGGCCGAATACTTTCGCAGGGCACTGTATGTGAGACATCAGCTGATGTCTCACATAGATGGAGACAGCGGATATCTTGATATCCTTATTGCAACACAAGACTACTTTATGTCCTATCACTTCAGTTCACACCAGCACTGTGCGCTAAAGAAAAAAAAAAAAAAAAAGGACATGGTGCGTTTTTTTGTTTTTTTGCAGTCACACTGAAACACATTGCAACGCAGTGCAGCACATGGTATTGCATAGAAGTTTTAAATGGGGGAAAAAAAAAAACACTGCTAAAAATAGACAGCATTATGTGCACAGTAACACACTGGGGTTGATTTACTAAAGGGCAATAGACTGTGCACTTTGCAAGTGCAGTTGCTCCAGAGCTTGGTAAATGAGCAGAAGCTCTGCTGACTTCTGGAGAGGTGCTGTTGGAGGGGTGGGGGGGGGGCGGCATTTTCTGCCCACCACATATAAAAGTTTAGCGCCCTGGAGTTTAGCCAGGGAGCTCCTCACAAATTTACTTTCCAGGAGTAGTTGCCCTGGTTGATTGTTTGAGATCTATTGATTTCTCCCTAAGTTTGGCCTTGTTTCACTTTTCTCTTCTACCACTAGGTGAGAAGGGCAACACAAGGTCAGATTATGGATGTATGGGAAATCTTAGCCAATGGACAGGAGTTTTCTTGGATTCTGTAGCCTGCTGGGTGAGCCTATATATTTAGTGGAGTCAGGTCATATCTGCTCTGTGCCACCTGGACAGCTGTCTGGGTGGACGTGTGTTGTATTGCCTGGGCTGCTAGGCTGGAGATTGGGCCTATTCCGGACACATCTGGCTGCTAGGCTGTCTGAGGGCCTATCCATAAGTGAGAGAGAGTAGCGTAGGGGGTTGAGACTGTAGCTTGCAGTCCAACCAGAGGTGACGGTTCTGCAGTTCGGAGAACCTGTCGTGGTTGGAGGTAGGAGGGGAAGCTGTCACCACTAAGGGACCAACCATCTTATTACCAGAGACCAATGTGAGTAACTGAAGCAAGTACCGAAGCAGTATTCTCACCAACCGGGGACCGGTGAAGAATCGGGAAAACTTTGGTGGGTATCAAGCCAGGGACCCAGCCAGCGGTGGCGACGCTTGCAGAGCAGCCTTGTGTGCCAAACCAGGGACAGAGCAGGCCAGTGGGGTAAGGCTTCAGAATTATCTGGAGTACCAAGCTAGGGACCCAGCCAGCGGAGGTGACCCTTGCAGAGCAGCCTTGTGTGTCAAGCCAAGAACCGAGCAGGCCGGTGGGGTGAAGCTTGAGGAGGTATCTTGAGTGCCAAGCTAGGGACCCAGCAGACAAGTGGGGATGGCGCTTGAGAAAGATACCAACATGAAGATTGAAGGAGCTCAAGGGATTCAGTGGCAGTGGATCAGCAGGTCTAGTGAAAGACCGGGAGCTCAGTGGGCTGAAGAACTACAATGACTGATTGTAGAAAAAGTGAAGGAACTGTTACGATGTCACCTGCTGGAGCTGGGTAAGAGGACCGCTGCATGGGCTTCGATCTAAGGTAATTCATAATGAGCTAGTATGCTATGCTATGCATACTAGCTCATTATGCCTTTGTCTTGCATGATTTTCTTTTTGTATGGGTTTACAACCACTTTACTGGAACAAGTGTCCCCATTGAAAGTTTTCCCTTATTTTCTATATTCTAGTGAGTGCTCAAAATTTTGGATTTTGCCTCATTTTGTCCTGACAACAGACAGCAAAAAAATAAAAAATAAAGTTTGGGTTTAGAGAATACTTAAGTGGTTATAAAGGCAGAAGGTTTTTTTATCTTCATTACATTAGGATAAAAAGCCTTCCGTCTGCATCAGCCCCCCTCAGCCCTTCTAATACTTACCTGAGCCCATCTCTATCCAGTGATGTTGCAGGAGTGTCTCAGCTGCTCTCCCTCCTCATTGGCTGAGACGGTAGCGTGGCGCCATTGGCTCCCGCTGTTGTCAAATTCTGTGAGCCAATGAGGAGAAAGAGGGGGTGGGGCCAGGTCATGGCTCCCTGTCTGAATGGACACAGGAAGCTGTGACTCAGCTCCGGTGCCCCCATAGCAAGCTGCTTGCTGTGGGGGCATTCAACAGGAGAGAGGGGCCAGGAGCACTGAGGAGGGACCAGAGAAGAGGAGGATCTGGGCTGCTCTGTGCAGTGTCGCTGCGTGAAACACGTTTACCTGTACCTGCTTTCCTGTCCTGTGGTGTCATTCATGTTACAGATTTTTACTATAAAGAGACTTATCATTACCTCAGTGTGCAGCCATCCATTCCTTCCTATTCAATTGCACAGCCGGCGAGCCAAGGCTAGCACCCCTGGGAGGAGTCCAATCGCCAGCTCATCTGGTTCCATCTCTCACCTGGGGCGGCATTTCCTTTTCCCATTGTCTGCTCTGTGCAAATCCACTGCACAGAGGAGGTAAGTAGATAAGATGTACATCCAAAAATACTTGGATGTACATCTTAAAGGACACAGCATACAGGGATATGGGAAAGCATCATAGACACTGATACACATGCACCTACACAGGTTAAACTGGATGGACTATTGTCCTTTTTTTAGCCTTACCTACTATTCAACTATATCTGTTAATTTTAACCCCCCCCCCCCCCCCCAAAAAAAAAGAGACTTTACAATCACTTTAAAGCAGTTGTAAGTGGATTAGTTTTCTCAAACAGTGTAAACAATTGCCTTTTTTCATCTTTTATTACATCTCAGTAATGTTCAACTCAGTCCTTAGGCCACTTCCAGCTCCTTCCTATTTGCATGCACTCACTCTTCACTCCAGCCTCAGCTGCACATCATTGTTTTGGACTAGATATGATGACAGTTCGGTTAGTGCTACGACTGGTGTCTCCATTGGAAGATTTCCCCTTACCTAATTTTCTGGAGTCAACACTAAAATTTTGAATTTCCTTTTACTCGAGATGAGCTCAAAGTTCTGTCCAAACACAAGTTTGGATTCAACTTTGGCTGTTTGGACATTTGGTACAAGTTGCTTTGCCAGGTGGGGTGCCCCCTAGCAAGGTAGCCACCCATGTAGAGGGCATGTGACCTGGTATGGTTCAGGAGGGGGAAGCTGCATGCACGTCCCCTTTATCTGGTCTGCCAGGCTGCATGTTTAGAAAAGGGTCTGGCATAGAATTTCAGGGGTGTCCTCGCATCCAGTTCACATGACAGGCTAATGTGACCGGCTCTCAATAGAGCCAGTTCACACAGATCCCGGGTGGCTGCGGTATGCATTGGATAAGGGTTCTGTGCATCTTTGGGTCTGGTTCAGGTGCGAATTCCAGCAAAAAATTGGACCTTAAAAGTGGTGTTCCGCCCAAAAAAAACAAAAAAAAAAAAAAATTTAAAAAAGGCAGTAGCTACACATACTGCAGCTGCTGGCTTTTAACAATAGGACACTTACCTGTCTTGGAGTCCAGCGATGTTGGCGCCGCAGCTGATGTTTCCATCAGCTGTTGGGTGCTGCTGCCGCCATTGTGGGTAAGGGTACCCGGCAGTGTAGCCTTATGGCTTCACGCTGGAAACCCTACTGCGCATGCGCAAGGCCCTGCTCCTCTCTCCTACTGGCCTGGCGACAGGGAGAGGAGGAGGGAGCCCCGTGGTGATGTCACGGGCTGCGGCCTGGACTCCCAGAAGTGGGAACAGGATACCTGTCAAAGACAAGAATCCTGTCCCACCAAAAAGGTGCCAATTGTGGCACCAGAGGGGGAGAGGAGACAAATGAGTGGAAGTGCGGAAATTCCACTTTTGGGTGGAACTCCGCTTTAATCGCATTTGAACAGGTGTACAGAAACACACCGCACCCCATGCTGTGAACCTGGCCTCAATGACAATTTCGTGATTAAGTTTAGATCTACTTTAAAGCGATTGTAAACCGTGGCTGGCAAGGGGAAAAAAATTGTATTGTATAATGTGCTAGTATGCATCGCATACTAGCACATTATGGAACACTTACCTTAGAACGAATCCCTCCCGTGGCGCGCTCTCACCTTCCCCGGGTCTTTCGTCTGGGTTCGCACTCTCCCTCTGTGCGATTGGCTGGAGCCACAACGATGTCACTCACCCTTGGTTCAAACACAAAACTCTGAAGTTCTGGCATTGTATGCCGGACCTTCTGAGCACATGTGCTGGTGAACTCACTGGTTGTATGCAGGGTAAATATCTCCTGAACGGTGCACATTTAGGAGATATTAATTTTACCTACAGGTAAGCCTTCTTCGGGCTTTACTACCGCTTTAATAGTGTCCCAAATTCTTTTACAGAAAACTGTACAAAAGGAAAACAAATTCCAGTTGAAAAACAAAAATATTTTCATTCATTTAAATAGTGTTAAAATGTATATCACTGTGTTGTGCTCTAGATATTTGTTACAAAATAATTCTTTAGAGATACATTGACACAGCCAGCCAGCTAGTCTACTCATCCTGCAAGCAACAGGCTTATCAAAAAGTGCAGTCCGCACACTGTATATAGATATATGACAAGCTCCAGTCCGCACACTGTATATAGATATATGACAAGCTCCAGTCCTCACACTGTATATAGATATATGACAAGCTCCAGTCCTCACACTGTATATAGATATATTACAATGTGCAGTCCGCAGACTGTATATAGATTACAAGCTCCAGTCCCTATACTGTATATAGATATATTACAAGCTCCATTCCACACACTGTATATAGATATATTACAAGCTGCAGTCCGCACACTGTATATAGACACACAATATTGTCAAAAGTATTGGGACATCTGCCATTACATGCACAAGAACTTGAACTTTATTGACATCCTAGTCTTAGTCCCTAGGCTTCAATACTGTTGGCCCACCCTTTGCAGCTATAAAAGCTTCAACTCTTCTGGGAAGGTTGTTCACAAGGTTTAGGAGAGTGTCTATAGGAATGTTTGACCATTCTTCAAGAAGCCCATTTGTGTGGTCAGGCACTTATGTTGGACAAGAAGGCCTGGCTAGCAGTCTCCTCTCTAATTTATTCCAAAGGTGTTCTATCAGGTTGAGGTCAGGACTCTGTGCAGGCCAGTAAAATGCCTCCACCACAAACTTGCTCATCCAAGTCTTTCTGGACCTTGCTTTACGCAGCAAATGGACCATACTCAATCTGTTTCCACAAAGTTGGGAGCATGAAATTGTCCAAAATGTCTTGGTATGTTGATGACTAGGTTCACATTGATGTGATTTGACATGTCAGCAATGGCATCGTCTGAAGAGGTGCGACGCCGACTTTGCAGCACTGCACCGATTCCCAAAAATGGTTTCTGTACTACTTTTGGTGACTTTGGGTGTGCGATTTCAATAGGCATCTGTGCAGGAACCCACACAGATGCCTCTGAAATTGCCCCCAAAGTTGGACTGACATGTGGGTATGAAAGATTTCAATCCTGCTGTCAATGTGAACATATCCATAAAAGATATGGGTGAATGAGTTTGGGGTGGAGGAACTTAACTGGCTTGCACAGAGTCCTGACCTCAACCTGACAGAACACCTTCAGAGACGGTGAGCCAGGCCTTCTCGTCCAACATCAGTGCCTGGCTAAGGATGAGTTCAAGTGTGTTCACAAACAGCATGTGCAGAGCCTGCCAGGAAGTCGGCATTGCGAAGCGCTAATCACAAACAGATCGGGAAATGTCTCACTGACTGTGATTAGCGCTCCGCAGTGCAGACTTCCTGGTCGGATATTCCGACGACAAAATCCATCTGATTTTTTCCAACGTATTTTGGCCCAAACTTGTCTAGCATACACACACTCGCACAAAGTTGTTGGAAAATTGTATAGCTCTGAATGCGGTGACGTAGAACACGTACGACGGGACTATAAACAGGCCAGTAGCCAATAGCTTTCGTCTCGTAATTTATTCTGAGCATGCATGGCACTTTGTCCGTCGGAATTGTCTACACACTATCGGAATTTAAAGCGGTTTTATAGTCTTTTTTGTTACTTTTACTACAGGTAAGCCTATAATAAGGCTTACCTGTGGGTAAAAAAAATATATATCTCCTAAACCTGTATGGTTTAGGATGGTGATGGCGAACCTTGGCACCCCAGATGTTTTGGAACTACATATCCCATGATGCTCACCTACACTGCAGAGTGCATGAGCATCATGGGAAATGTAGTTCCAAAACATGTGGGGTGCCAAGGTTCACCATCACTGGCGGGAGTGGCGATATCGCGGCTCCAGCCACTCACAGCGCCGGAGCCGCAATACCCGGAAGACATGCTGAGCGAACATGTCAGCTCCCTCGGCGTAGATCGGGTGAGATGGCGCCTCGTTCTAAGGTAAGTATTTAATAACGAGCTAGTATGCGGTGCATACTAGTTTATTATGCCTTTTCCTTCACAGGTGTAAAAAAATAAAACTAAAAAAGAATAATGTCAGCGGGTTTACTCCCGCTTTAAACTATCGGATTTTGCTGTCGGAAAAATTTAGATACAGATCTCCAACTCTGTGTGTCGGAAATTCCAACAGAAAAAGTCCGATGGAGCACACACACACACACACGATTGGATTTTCCGACAACGCGATCTGATCGCACATTTTCCGTTGGAGAGTTCGACCGTGTGTATGGGGCATAAGACTGGGATGCCGTTAAAGTTCATGTGAGTGTAAAGGGAGGCGTCCCAATACTTTGGAAAATATAGTGTATATGTCAAGATGCAGTCTACACACTTTATATCTCAAATGATGGGGAGAGAGACAGAGACAGAGACAGAGACAGAGAGAGAGAGAGAGAGAGAGAGAGAGAGAGAGAGAGAATACACACATATATCACAAATCTATAGTCTGTACACGATATATAAATCACAAGCTACATATACACTATATAAGGATACAGTAAATAACAATTTGCAGAACCACTAAGGATATCTCCCAATCTCTAGCATACAACATAGTGATCTATTGCAATGTGCAGTCTGTGTATTTAGACCAGAGAATTCTCATACTATTACTTTCTAGTAAAGAAAAGTTTGTAGATCCATTTACCGGAGTGTGGTCGGTGTCTCGTGTGTGTGTCATGGTGGGGGCGGGTGATGGGTGGATGAAGGATGGGTGATGGGTGGGGTGGGGGTCTTCTCATTACTACAATGTGTTTCAGCCTCTCCTGCACTGATTGCTCATAGACAGCCAGCTGTGTATAATAACGTCCTCCCTGGGCTCAGCCTTAGTTGGCGGCTCCTCTCCTCCGTCTATACTCAGCAGCACTTTAGTGGAGGAGGAAGAATAATAATAATAATGAACGTGTATGGGCAGCATTCCTTTCCCCACCACCCAGAATACCCCTATTCCCCGGACAAGGCATTCTACAATGATAACGTCAACCTCTATCCTCCGCAGAGCCTCTACCATCCTCACAAGACTGAATTCCACACGCCGGCGTATGTTGGCATCAGTGAATTTCCAACGCAAAATCGCAACCCATACTGGTGGCTGGAAGGGTCCAGTGCCAGCCCCTCTCCTTACCTGAATGGAGGGGGATCCTCTGTCTATGGGGGCAGCCAGACTCAGGTGGTAGCTCCTCATGGGTATGGTCCACCAGAGATGTCATGGCGACCTTTCCCCTCCCAGGAGCAGCTGTTCCCGATAGCGAGACCACCATTCTCCTACTCTGCCCTGATCGCCATGGCCATCGAGAGCAGTCCCACCAAGAAGCTCACCCTCAGCCAGATCTACACCTATGTGACCGATCACTTCCCCTACTACAAGAACAACAAAGCTGGCTGGCAGAACTCCATCAGACACAACCTGTCCCTCAATGACTGCTTCAAGAAGGTGGTCAGGGAAGAACATGACCCAGGTAATAAAAGAGGGGACGGGGTGCTACAAAAGTTTTGTTATTTAGTTTAAATTTTTCAAATGGCGGCATTTATATTAATGGAAGTGTCTTCATGCTCCACCTCTACTTTTATTTATATTTTAAATTTGGGCTGATTCACACCACAAAAAAAGATTTTCTGCATGCATATTTTTGATGCGTTTCGAGGTGGTGCACTTTTCTCTTCCCTCACTGCATGTGGTGTGAACTGGCCCCTCTGTTCAGAAAGAAAACTAACTTTGTAATCATGGCCTGTTTCAGCGCTACATTTTTCTGATTTATACTGGAACACATGCCCTTATTTAATCACCCTACAGTGGTTTTACTGCTATGGGGTGCCAGCTGTGCCCCAGATCGTGTGCATCTATCCCTAAGGCAGATTGCTATTATTATGAGAGGCGGGAAGGCATGAATTTGTGTCTCTGCAAAGCTGGGTATGGATTCAGAGGTGTGTGTGTGTGTGTGTGTGTGTGTGTGTATAGCAAGAGAATTGAAAAAGTAGATTTGGTCAGTTGGGCTCATCACTCCTGGGTCAGAGGGCTTCACCCTTTGGTCAGAAAGAGGGCTTAAGTAATCACAAAAGGTGCCAAGGCAGCCATTAGAAATTTTTGGGCCCCCTTTTACACAGCTTTAGGCCTGGCGCCCCCCCCAGCCTGACCACGGGCCATTCTACGGAATCCACACACTGGCCACCTCATCTGTACGTACTCAAACCCCCCCCCCCCCCCCTCCAATCCTGTATATATGTCGGCCCCCTCACACCTGTGTGTGTCTGTATCTATCAGGGCCGCTGATAGAAATCATGGGGCCCTGCACAGCCTACCTGACAGGGCCCCCCTTCAGCTCCACCCCTGGTCCCTCCTTTAGCCCCACCCCTGCTGCAGACAGTGGCACCAATGCCATGCCACCCGTCAATGCCATATTGTGCTGCAGACATTTCCACTCATGCAGCCAATGGCATGGTGCCATTGGCAGCTTGGGTGACACTGTCTACAGCACAATATGGCATTGGCGGCATGGGTGACACTGTCTGCAGCCCATTACGGCATTGGCGGCATGGGTGGCACGGTCTCTGCAGGCAGCACATGCTACCTGCAGACAGTGCCGCCAACCCCATAATGTGCTGCAGACAGTGCCACCCATGCCGCCATTGCCATATTGTGCTGTAGACAGTGCCACCCATGCTGCCAATGGCATAATGGCACTATCTCTGAAGGCAGCACATGAGTTATGGCATTAGCAACATGGGTGGCACTGTCTGCAGCACATTATGGCATTGGTGGCATGGGCGGCACTGTCTCTGCAGGCAGCACATGCGTTATGGCCCATAATGCATGTGCTGCCTGCAGAGACCGTGCCACCCATGACACCAAGGCCATATTGTGCTGTAGACAGTGCCACCCATGCCGCATGCGTTATTGCCCATAACGCATGTGCTACCTGCAGACAGTGCCACCCATGCCGCCAATGGCATAATGTGAAGATGCTGCTGCAGTAGTAGTAGATCTTGAATCCACCCCCCCCCCCCCCCGAAGCAAGCACACTGCACACACCTGTGTTCTGTGTTAGCAGGGCCCCAGGAGTCACTTCCTCCTTGATCCTGTTGCTGGTTGCTGTCTGGACTGGAGTGCGAGTCAGATGCCAGATCAAGCTGCTTCTTTTTTTTTTTTTTTTTTCGCGACAGCCGCTCGTCTCTCTGCTTTTTATCTGGCCGAGTGAAGAACAGAGCAGAGGGGGGGGGGGGGGGAAATCACTCCGCGCCAGGGAAGGCAATATAGATGACGCGCTGGCCGGAACTTGAGCCAGCATGAGGAGCGGGCGCGGAGAGGACATTCTTCCGTGTCCGAAATAGAAAAAATAGTCCCTCCCCCTGCCTATTGAGCTATCAGCATTAAAAAAAAATTAGTTAGTTTTCAGTTGGTTTGGTGTACTTAGACAGACAGTGTTCAATCAAGGTGGCTGGGGGATTTTTTTTTTTTTTTTTTTAAACATTAATTAGGTCTCTGTTCAGGTTGCCCGGGCCCCCCTGCTGGCTGGGCCCGGTACAACAGGGCCAGTTGTACTAGCCTATCAGCGGCCCTGGTATCTAACACACACACACACACACAACACACACACCACACACACACACAACACACACACACACACAACACACCTGTATATATCAGATACTCAGTGCTCTGTTTTGGCCTAGGCCAAACAAGGGCCCCCGCACAGCCACCAGGGGCCCGAATAGCCATTTAAGAAGGAAGGGGTGGGGCAATTTTAGATGGAGGGGGGGCAGCACAACATCAAAATACACCACTGCATACACAAATCTGTACCCCAGCAGCCCCCTCCCTTTCCTTCGCAGCCCCTACTTGTAAATAAGGTCTTCCTACCTAGTCCCAGGTCCTTTTTTATAAAGCTGACATGTTGCTGAGAAGCACAGCAACAGTGCACATACACATAGTAGCCAGAGGTGGCAGTAAACAGCTCGATGTTGGAGCTCAGTGTCGGTGACACCAGAACAGCAGAAACTGGGAGATAGTTTGTGTAATGAACAGCACGGCTCCCCTCCGCCCACCCATCCTGCCTTCTGGCCTCGGCGGGCTCCTCAGGCCCCTTACACTTGTGATGGCTGTACCCCCCTGATGGCAGCCCTGCTCCCATATCATTATGGCGGTCCACCCTATCCGCAAATAGGGCTGTCATGTATTCCATGATCTCCACTTCTTTTTGATAACTTGAGTTTTAATAGAATACTACAGTTTGGCTTTTAGTGCTTTCTACCTCCTGTTCTCTCTGGGTCAAGCCATACTGATAAGTGTACCCTTGGTGACCTATATTGTAATGAAATTTAAATGTTATCTCTGTAGTAATTTGGCAGTAAGTGTGTGGTCACCCTCCTGGATGGAGAAAAATATGATTTTGTAGGAATGGCTAGTTTGTAAAACGTTTAAAACCTTAAACCTCCATCTTGGAAAGGCTTTATTCATGTATTTCTAATTAAATCTGTCAACAGGGAAGGGCTGTTACTGGATACTGGATCCAAGCACTGAGAAGATGTTCGATAATGGAAACTTCAGGCGGAGGAAGAAGAGGAGAAAGAAGTCTGGTGAAACCGCTGGTCACATGACAGAACTCTCTGTAAAGTTGGACATCAAGAATGGTTCACAATCCCAGAGGTCAGATGGCCTCGAGGAAGATCAAGAAAACAAAGTCAAATCTTCTCCTGAGTCCTCCCAACCTTTGGACACAAGCCCATGTCTCATCAGCTTCACATGTGCCATGATGGGCAGTCAGCCCTCTGTGAAGATCTCTGGGGATGGCTCACCCACCAAGTACTATTTTGCTGGACTGGCCCCTTACTCAATTGGTAACGACTCGGTACAAATTGGAGAAGCCAACTTCCTACCTCACTGTTATCCAACAAGTCAGAACAGCCTGTGATCTTCTCTGGTGGGCTCTCTCCACACTGATCCCATGTTGTATAACCATTAAGCTGAAGTGTGATGGACTTTAAAACGCACACGGCTTCTATTTCTGAACTGTTGTGCCTCTTCATTCCCCCCCCCCCCCCTTTTGTACTGTACCACATCTTGATCAATGGATCTAGACCAGGTGCCTTCAAAATATGTCCCTCCAGTTTTTCAGGAGCAATTATTCCCATGTCAGTTTTACAATGCCTCATGGGACCTGTAGTTCCACAACAGCTGGAGGGCTGTAGTTTGGTGATTCCTGATCTAGAGTAGACCATATACCATCCCAAAAAAAGCATTGAAGGGCAGTATTTACCCAGATATACCTCCTGAATTCCGTGGATAAACTATGGAATCAAAATCATGTGTATAGGAGAATTGTTCAAGCAGATAAACTATGGAGGGTATTCAGACCATTAATTAATGCTGTTGGCCATCCTTACTGGACAAAAATACCACAAATCCAGGCCTTGTATTTTGAAATAACTTTCTATTAGCACGCAATTTTTTTTTTTTTTTTTTTTTATATGTATATTCCCATTGGAAAAGTAAAGAACATGAATAGATGCTATGGTCAAAGGACAAACTGGTTGTTGAGTTGAACTTGCATGGTTACATTGATGAAGAAACCTCTTATTAAGCCATGCAATCTGATTGTACAATTTCCTCCTTCTTGGATATACCATGTAATATGAACACACACTTGGGACAATCCATTCAGTTTGTACCAAATAACTTCTTAAGTTTAATGTTGTTGTGTCTTATTCCTTTAAAGGCGGGGGGGGGGGGGGGGCGGGGGGTGAGAGAAGAGAAGAGAAGACAGTGGTCGGTTTTTCATTGTCGGTTACACTTGTGAAATTCAGATTTTTTTTTTTTTTTTTTTTTCTTTAGCATGTTTTGTACAAACATTTATTTTGAAAGTTATTTTTATACTTTGTATTCCTTTTTGTACTTTTATGTAAGATAAAGTAGCTGCTTTTTTAAAGGAACCTTGCCTGACATTGATTTTCTGACAATAACCCTAATCCCCAGAGTTATTTTTTACATGGAGCATTTTAATCACTCCTCATGGCAATGTTTGGCAATAGTGTTGGTGGTAGTTGCATACTCCATTTAGGCCAGTATTTTATAGCTGGTGGGGTCTTTGGGGGGGGGTTGTCTGTTGTTTTTAAAAATGGGGGGGGGGGATATCCTGACTTTTGAGTTAGAATGGTAATAGAGGAGAAATTCCAATAGTAACACTGGTTCCTCTGAGGGGATTTCCTGTCAACTTCTGTTGTGCCAACACTAAAGGAAGTAAAAGTAATACTCTCCAATGGGCACTAGATGACACCAAAACCTGACACGATTAACCCTTCCTTACTTTATTCACAAATCTATTTTGGCTTTAGATGTGCTCTAAATGCTGATTGACTCCTCATCTAGGGATGTTTGGGTTTGCTGGGCCATGGGTTCTTTGAACCTGCAAGTTTAAAAAAATTGTCAAGACTTTTAGCAGGTTTGCTACCAAAACTGAAGATCGACCTATAGCACAGTGCAGAACTTTTTTTATTTATATTTTTTATTTCTGGACTCTGCAAGTCTTGTTGGCCTCACTGATGCCATCTCTGTTGGTGGTGTCGGTGAACTCCTTTCCCCACATCTTCACTGCCACCTGCAGCTCTTCCCCAGGAGAAGGAACCCAACTCACCCCTCTTATAAACACCTTCACTGCTGCCCCCTGGTTGGTGCATTGGCAGAGATTGCTCCCAGTCTGCTGATGTACTATTTGGCAAGGAAGAAATGTCTGGCTGCACACTCTGGAAGGATGTCAATCTTTATTGTAGTGATCAACAAATAGAAGCATACCCAGCACAGCGAGCACCAGGAGATAAAAATATTATTTCGTTTTAGGTATATTGCAGCTCTTAATCCTAAAACTGTGGCATCCGTGACAGCCTCAGATTGGCTGACCTAGACCACATAACCGGAAGGGCCCAGAGCTTGCATACTGTGCTCAATATGGGCATTGGTACATGTTTCATGCCAGTACCTGACTTTCCACCTGGTTTTGTTAAACAATGGGAGGGATTTAATAAAACTTGTGCAGCTGTTCATGGTACCCAATCAGCTTCCAGGTTTTATTATCCAAATTTAACTAATCAAGCTGAAGTTTTAAGCCGATTAGTTGCTATGCACAGATTCTCCCCTAATAGCTTTGCCTGCTTGTCCAACAAATGACTAGAAATGGATAAACAAGATTTGCCTTCCCTCATAGACTCCACTGCTGTTTGCTGTAAAGTTTATGAGCCTTGTGCAATATTTGCAAAACTTTATGCAAACCAAACCCAGGCAGATTCTCAAATCCCATCATGCAGTTAAGACGTTAGGTGGGTTACCTGTGCTGCTGGGCTCCATGGCTGTCATATGATTTGCTATGGTTATTATTATGCCTATTTTACCCTCTGCTAATGGCTCCATTACTAGTATTCATTCCCTGCTGATCATAATATTTACTTTGCTGTATTTGCCGACATTCTAGCCTGTGATAATGTTGTCCATCAAAGCATGAGGAACTTCAGTTGTGTCCACTTTTTTTTTTTTTTCTCGCAAGAATAAAAAGTCTTTGTTTGCCCTACAAGTAAGAGGATGTCCGCTTTATTGTGCAGGAAAATCCAGGGTTTAATCGAGCGTCTCAATAATTCCGGATCGCTGTAGGGGAGCTGTGTAATTGCCACAGGCCTGAATTGTGCCTTCTACAACCACCCATTGTCAGTGCTAGTAGTGGTGGCTTGGTAAGGGCAGCCTGGCACGTTCTTATCTGGTCTTTTGAGGCCAGAGCCATGCCGGCCTCAGCCTTTGAACATGCACACACACACATAAAAAAAAAAGTAAATTCTAGGAGAGAAAGTTGTTGGTTACAGCAGTTAAGTTCAAATTCTTGCTCTGTCTGCTTTTTGCGCCAACCACCCCCCCATCTCTGTACTTGCTGATCCTTACAATATCACTGCAATCACTACCTGTCTACTTGCACACGACTTCAGCGTCAGCTTCATTCAGCTGCCTAAGGCCACCATACACAACTACATTTTCACTCATTCTGTAGCGCAACAAAAAACAATATATTTCTCCTCTAATCCATACTAACAGCAAAGAAGAGGAATCTCCACTCCCGACTATTGTATTCAAGCAACCTCAATTGCCTGAATATAATGGTGCTGCTAAACTGTGACTGCACCTTTTATATGATGCAGTCTCTGGCCAATAATTTTTCCCACGATTTATAGATCCAGCTTTCATCCAGCTAGGTGGTGCTTGCAGGGTTCACAACAGGGGGATTTTAGGATGGGCTTCCTGAACAAGGACCTTTATGGCAGGATCACCAGGTATTGTTTTTGTGAAGGCTGCAGATCTCAGAATACTGAAGTGACTTCTGAAATGACAGGAATATGTTATACACAGTAATCCTGCCAGCCCTGGTTCTCAGCAATTAAATTAAAGTCCACCAGGCCTAATCAGCTCAGCAGCAGGGGCTGAGGATAGAGATGGGAATATTTACAACGTACTTGTTTTCGGGAGTAATTCTTTATACTGTGGCTCCCAACAATTAAAGTTTTGGCATGCCCTGGTTTTATATATATAATAGAAGAGGCCAAAACTTATATTGTTGGGAGCTGGGAGGATTACTCCGCCTGCTCCCGAAAATGTAATTATTGAATAGCCCCTTCTATATCCTTGGCCCTTGCTGTTGAACGGATGGGGCCTGAGATCCTTGTATTTAATCACTGGGAGCCACAGCCTGTGGAGTTACTGTGCATTCACCCAAAGTCCCCTCTTTGCCCTTGGGCCCCCTACTGAACCGATGGAGCTTGGGCCCAGTAGAGGAGAGACAGCTCTACCACCCTATTGGTCGCTCTGGTCTTAGTAGTCAATCTGTATTGTGCAGGATGGTTAAATGGGGGCAATACTAGATAGAAACGGCATCTCCAACCTTTATGGAAAAAAAATATATATATTAAATGGTGCATCCAAACAAAAAAAAAACAGACACAGTTCATGAGTGGTCTACAAAATATTTTCGAGA
This sequence comes from Lithobates pipiens, assembly GCF_037356315.1. Lineage (NCBI taxonomy): Eukaryota > Metazoa > Chordata > Amphibia > Anura > Ranidae > Lithobates > Lithobates pipiens. The sequence continues at coordinate 210,193,022 of NW_027507787.1, forward strand.
TCTCTTCTTATCATCACTATGCTAGACTGTAAGACTAAACAAACATTCATCTGAACAAGCTCACTTTGCTGGTCGACACGTTTTGTGTCAATTCCACAATTAATCAGCTATAGATAGCATACTTATTCTGACAATTTTGCCAAAGGCAACAATGCACTTCAGCACCTTCTCTGAGCAGAGTGCAGCTTGACTTAACCTTGGATTGTTATACTACACCTCTGCTCTACTGACTGCCTCCAGGGCAAGATTCTTCTTAAATGACACTCAAGGAGGACAAGTTCCTAGGAGTAAGGAGTACTAATACTATAATGGAAGGTTTCAAATTCAGCAATTTTAAATGGGAGCTAACCATTTGTTTTAGAAAGTTCTTCAGATAGCACTAGAGGTGGAGTGACCTCTAAGGTAAGCAAAAACAATTTTTCTATTACCACATACATTTAGTCTCCTGTCTACTTTGTAGCAGTACAATAAACCTAGAGAACCCATTTTTTTTAACTAAATCATCATGAAGTGTGACTGACCTAATGTTCTACTCTACTATCATTAGTAAGGGTGAATTCAATAAAATTAATATATCAAAAGCAAGAGCAATGTTGGTGATGACTGTAAGGTGCACATGATATTGACCACCTATCTGTACGGGGCAAGCATTGGGGTGATTGGCCAAAATGTCACATGGACAGCAATCAAAACATGGCAAAGTTTATAGCTGGGGCTATCATAAAAAAAAACAATCTGAATATAATTATTACAGCCGCCATTGCTGACTACAGGCTGATAGTTTTATGCCTAGGTTCATTACTATTATACTGATTCTGGCTTCATTACTTAGTAATCATTAACATAGGATATGTACAGTATGCAGGATCGAAATGTAGACTTTTCAGACTATGCTGGTTGTGTGGTTGTTCCAGGGCAGTGACTCACTAAAGCATAAAGAAAAGATGAGGATGACCTTCCCCAAGCCTGCACCTTTGGGTCCTATTCACACTGTCAGTGGGGCTGTTTATGATTACCCATGGGAGACTCAAGAAGCCCCATTGAAAGCAATGGGAGCCTTATAGCCTCCACAGCTATGTGTGACCATTCTCCTGTAATTGCTCATACAGTGATTATCAGCAGATGAACAGCTCTTAAAAACTGCAACCATCACAGGTCACTACAGAGCCATATCGGCTCATACAGTTCATGTCAACGTGATTCTGTCTTGATACACTACCTTACCTCCCAACTTTCTGAGATGAGCAAGAGAAGCAACCTCAGCACAAAGTATGTAGGTAGAGGGCACACCCCTGCCAGGCCCCCAGTTACAAAAACCAAGTGAAAACTGGTTAAAACCACAAATGCATTTTTTCCCACACTCATTTTCCTTTACAGTGGCTTTTCATAATAATACATTTAAAAATATTAACCATTTGACAACTGGGCACTTAAACCCCCCTCGTGACCAGACCGATTTTCAGCTTTCAGTGCTCTCACACTTTGAATGACAATTACTCAGTAACACTGTACCCAAATACATTTTTTGTCCTTTTTTTCCCCCCACAAATAGAGCTTTCTTTTGGTGGTATTTTATCACCTCTGGGTTTTTTATTTTTTGCACTATAAATGAAAACATTTTTGAAAAAAACATGCATTTTTCTTTGTTTCTGTGATATTAATTTTTCTTCATACATTTTGGCCACAATTTATACTGCTATTTATACTGCTACATATCTTTGGTAAAAATAACCCAAATTAGTCGATATTATTTGGTCTTTGTGAAAGTTAGAGAGTCTACAAGCTGTGGTGCGAATCACACAAAATTGATCACATCTGATGTACTGGTGGCCTATCTCATTTCTTGAGACCCGAACAAGCCAGGAAAGTACAAATACCCCCCAAATAACCCCTTTTTGGAAAGTAGACATTCCAAGGTATTTAGTAAGAGGCATGGTGAGGTTTTTGATATTGTCATTTTTTCCAACAATTCTTTGCAAAATTAAGATTTTTTTTTTTCACAAAATTGTCATTGTAATTGTCATTTCTCTCACATGGCATATGTATACCACAAATGACACCCCAAAATAAATTCTGCTACTCCTCTTGAGTATTACGATACCACATGTGTGGGACTTTTCCACAGCCTAGCCACTCAGAGAGGCCCAACATGCAGGGAGCACCGTCAGGTGTTCTAGAAGCATAAATGACAAATCTAACTTGTTGATTACCTATTACACTTTTGAAGGCCCTGGAGCACCAGGACAATGACACGTGACACTGACATGGCACTGATGACAGATGGCACTGATGACATGTGACACTGATGACAGGTGCCACTAATACGTGGCACTGATGACACGTGACACTGATGACAGATGGCACTTATATGTGTTACTGATGACACGTGGCACTAATACATAGCACTGATGACAGATGGTACTAATACGTGGCACTGCAGGCAGATGGCACTGATACGTAGCATTGAGGACACATGACACTGATAACAGATGGCACGTGACACTTTTAGGTGGCACTGATGAGATGGCACTGATACGTGGCACTGATGACAGATGGCACTAATATGTGGCACTGATGACACGTGACACTGATATGGCACTGATGACAGATGGCACTATGTGGCACTGATGACACATGGCACTGATGTGGCACTGGGGACAGATGGCACTGACAGTTTTTTTTTTGTTTTTTTTACTGCAGCCGTTCACGCTGTCTCTGTGTGAGGAGGGAGACCCGGCGATGAGAGATGATCTCATATGTTTACATATGAGATCATCTCTCATTGGACACGCCAATCGCACTGTAAACGGCCGCTGTGATTGGCCATTTACAGAGATCTGTGACTGGCTGTGTCCAAGGGACACGGCCAGCACAGAACTTCCCCAATGCGTGCTCGCGGGAGTGCGCAACAGGAAGTAAACAGAAGGACGTCCAGGGACGGCCTCCCAGCAATTGGCGTCCGCGCTACAGCCGTCTTTCAGCTATAGCGCGGATGCCTAGTGGTTAAGAATAAAGGGAGTTTTGTCCCAGTTAGGTAGTTAATTGTTTTTTTTTTTAAAGTGGTTCATAGCAAAAAGATTGACTACTCATTAAGGACCATCCATCCAAATGAGGGGCAAAGAGGGGCTATGCTGTCCCGTGGGCCTATTATATAGTGTATAATAATAATTTCACAAGATCCACTTCAGCAGATCACCATTTCATAAAAGCTTTGTCATATCATCTGCTTCTATGGCAGGTTTACCATGTAGATATAAAATATGACTTACACAATGTTGTATCCTACCGTAGAAAACATTGTCCCTATATGATATCTATGTCTAATGTAGCTTTATGTGCATATGCAGGATCAGTTACACATTTTGCAGAAATATGCCCATAAATACGTTTATCGCTGAGAACTATAGTGGGATAACCAGAACATTCTACCTCCTACTGTGACCTGTCCTGTTCACACAGCTATGTTTGTTAGACAGGAAAGCTAATATTCAGTGAAACCTGCACTTTAGTGTATGTTGACAAATGGTATATGCGTGTTGCCATGGCTTCCAACTGTCCCTGATTTGGAGCAATGTCCCTCTGTCCCTCATTCCTCCTCATTTGTCCCTCGTTTTGATCTGATCTATATAGTTGTATATAAAATGCACTTTTTATCTTTCAAAAAGTGTTTCCCAGTGCTAAACCTTTCATCCAACTTCTAAATTTCTGCATTTGTACATTTCATTTTAAAAGCCAATAAAAAGGAATAGTAGTGGTTAAAAAAAAAAAGTCCTTGTGGATTTACTCAACCTTTTTTTTTGGGGGGGGGGGGGGGGGTTAATTCTCCTTTAAGGGGCTGTAGCAGGGGGAGTGTCCTATGCCTACGTACATTTGTTAGTAGGTGTCCTATGGTGTTGCCATTCACAGATGTAAATATTCTGCCACTGGTGAAGTGGTATCAGTAACATGGCCATTATTTGACATGGACTGTTGAGCATGATAGGCATGTTGGTTTCATAGTTTACACATCCATGCCATGTTGCGTGGTCAGGCAAGTGGTAGTACTGTTTGGCGGTTTTCCGTGTCATCTGTCTGATTGTTGAAGAAAGAGTCAGCTCTGCAATGATGTTTCTTTGTTGCTCTGTGGGTGGGTGGGTGGCTGGTGAAAGGTGCTGGTGTTAACTGCCTGGCTGTGTAGTATGGCAGGGTATAACTTGCATGGGTGGAATTGCAGCACAATGGTTGAGCGGTTAGCCAATCGGTCTTGCTTCACTGGAGTCTTAATTTCAAATCCCAGCCAGGACACTATCTGCATGGAGATTGCATGGGTTTCTTCAGTATAATCCCACATTCCAAATACACGCTGGTAGGTAATTGGCTCATTTCTAAGCCCCAGTTCACAACAGTGTGACTTGTCATGCGATTTGACAGTTCCAAATCGGATGACGAGTGGCACACCCATTGCCAGCAATGGAACCATTTCTATCACTGCGACTCAAGTCGCAGCGATTCGAAAAAAAGTTCCTGAAATACTTTTTATTGACTTCATTGCGACTTTCATAGGCTTCTGTTAAATGAAGTCGCAAGCCGCAATTAAATCAGCAGTGCAAATCGCACTGATGTACGGCTTTGAAATCATGCCGAAGCAGAGCGAGCTAAATTGGTCATAGCATGTATGCATGTGAGATAGGGGCCTAAAATTGTAAGCTCCTTGAGTGCAGAGACTGATTTTAACAAATAGCAAGTAAAGCGCCACATAAATTGATGCTGTTATGTAAACACCTATAATAATAACTGGACAGTTAGGACAGTTTATACGTACTGCATGTGTTTTTGCTGTTTGCCTAGAGGTCCACTTTAGGGTGGGTTAATGTTATTTCTTAAAGCGGGGTTCCACCCTAAAGTGGAATTTCGGCTGATCGGAACCCTCCCCCCCTCCGGTGTCACAATTGGCACCTTTCAGGGGGGAGGGGGGTGGAGATACCTGTCAAAGACAGGTATTTACACCCACTTCCGGGCATAGACTCCCGTGGGAGTCTATGCCTCTTCCTGTCCTGCCGCGCTGTCTGCTGGGACACACACGGGTCCCAGAGACAGCGTGGACAATTCCTATTGCGCTGCGCGACTCGCGCATGCGCAGTAGGGAACCGGGAAGTGAAGCCGATTCGCTTCACTTCCTGATTCCCTCACCTAGAATGGTGACGGCAGCAGCCGAGAGCCGAGTGATCAATCGGCCTCGGCATCGCTGGACCCCTGGACAGGTGAGTGTCCATTTATTAAAAGTCAGCAGCTGTAGTATTTATAGCTGCTGGCTTTTAATATTTTTTTTGTAGGTGGAATCCCTCTTTAAGTTCTATATATGTTTGGGTTTGTGTCGGGACTAAAGTGACACATTTAGTTCTGCATGATTTCATGGCCAAATAGCAACTGTTGGCCTATTTTTTTCTCTTCTGACCCAACTGCAAGTACCTCTTTTGTATTTAATTTACAACCAAGGAAGTGCTAAGCGTAAGTGGTAGCAAAGGTTAAAAGAAAAAACTTCCCCCTGCAAGGGCATAATGTGCTACTATGCCACACATACAGTATCTCACAAAAGTGAGTACACCCCTCACATTTTTGTAAATATTTTATTCTATCTTTTCATGTGACAACACTGAAGAAATGACACTTGTGTACAATGTAAAGTAGTGAGTGTACAGCTTGTATAACAGTGTAAATTTGCTGTCCCCTCAAAATAACTCAACACACAGCCATTAATGTCTAAACCTCTGGCAACAAAAGTGAGTACACCCCTAAGTGAAAATGTCCAAATTGGGCCCAAAGTGTCAATATTTTGTGTGGCCACCATTATTTTCCAGCACTGCCTTATCCCTCTTGGGCATGAAGTTCACCAGAGCTTCACAAGTTGCCACTGGAGTCCTCTTCCACTCCTCTATGATGACTTCATGGAGCTGGTGGATGTTAGAGGCTGCATTGATGGACATTTAAATGTAATATTTTTTTCCTTTAAATTCCCTCCTAAAAGTTTTTTTCCTTAAAATTTCCTCCTAAACTTGGGGTGTGTGTTATTCGCCGGCGCGTGTTATACGCCGATAAATACAGTAAATCCAGGAGGAATCAGAGGGCCCTGCTTGTTAGAGCTTACAATCTAGAAATGATAAAAGACTTACCTTTAGGCTCCATGCACACTGAAGCTCAAAAAAGCTTTTTCTGGACGCCAGATTGCTGGCAGAAAACGCTGGATGAAAAACTTGCTTGTAACATCGTTTTGTAATAGCGTTTTGAAATAGCGTTTATGAGCGTTTATTAGCGTTAGCGTTTATGGGCATTTTCAATAACAATACACAGAGGACACTCCAAAAATCCCACAGTGCATTCCAGACTCCCACAATGCATTGAAAAAATAGAATGTCGAACACTAATTAAAGCCTGTTTATGAGCGTTTATAAGCGTTTATCCGCGTTTGCCGTTTTTTGGCGGTGAAAAACGGTAATTTGAACGTGAATTTTTGGCGTTCAGAAAAAAGCCCATAAACTCCACTGCTCAGTAAAGCTAAAAAAAGTCCATGTGTGCATGGACACATAGGCTAACATAGAGTGGAATTTATGGGCTTTTTAAAAAAAAACGCCCAAACTCCAATAAACTGCAGTTTATGAGCTCCAGTGTGCATGGAGCCTAAAAAGATACCCTCTAGTGGAACGCTGTCACCCCTGACAGGGCTTCTGTCTTTACCCAGTCTTCCTTCTGGTTTCGCAGGCTTCGGCCATTTGAATGGCCGAGCAGCGATGACGTCACTACAGCTCATGCGCACGGGAGCCATGATTGCGGCACAGCACTGTGAAGTGAAGGCATACTCTGCTACTCTGCTGGCCCTACAAAGCACAGTGCGCATGCACCAGTAATGTCACCAGCTGCATAAATAGTGATTATCTCCTAAACAGGGCACATTTAGGAGATTCTCCTTGTACCTAAAGGTAAGCTTCATGAACACATAAACGCATGAACGCATAAGTGCAGCATGTGGATGGTAAAGCCACACATTTTGGTTAAGTGGGAGGCAAGAATTATTGTCACTATTTTAATAGCCCCCATATAATAAGCATACACCCATTAGAAAAGAAGATGCAAACTCCATGCAGATACTGTGGTGTCCCTGTTGGGGTTCAAACCCAGGATCCAGAGCTGATTAGTTTTGTTGGAGTACTGACAATTACTTTAAACACAGTGCACCTTCAATTTGACATGCCATTATTGGGTACGTAGTTAAAATATACTGCTTTGTGTTTCGTACTTGACAAGTATAGTTACACAGAATCAGCGAGTAAATGCCCTAGAGTCTTTTCTATTTTTTAAGGTGGCAACAATGAATAAGCCTGAAAGACTATTTCATTATGATTCATGTCAACTGCCCGATGACAGCTTAACTATGAAATACTCTGAATGTGAAATCAATGTATTCTGATGCGTTTGGAGCGAAGAGGGAATCATCGGTAGTAACACTGAGGACCCATTCACACCTGGGTATTGTAACACACACTAACACATTTACACAGGTCAGATATTGATTTAAATGGTGTCAATTCACATCAGCAAGACAAGATTTCGGCAAAAATGTTCATGTCAGTTTTTGGTGAATCAACGCGTGTTATAGTGGAACTATGGGAAAATAATAAATGACATATATGATGCGGTAGCATAGTAGTTGTTTTTTTTTTTTTCCCGAAGCCCCCAATCACATAGAATTAATTCTTGTTGATCCATTATCTTTTGCTATTATATTAACAGGTCAAGCTGCTCAGCAATAATGGGTCATTTTAAAGTGTTAATAAATCCAGGAGCCTGCACTCACTACATCTGGTCTCCCACAGTACACAGAACATGGGAATACAATTTCTAAATAAATATAAACTGCTAAATACCTTTTCTCATCAGCAGTTAGAGCAGTCCCGTGACGCCTATCAGTGTCTGGTTAAAACTTGTAAGAGGAGTTTTCATTCTCCTCTGACTGTCCTATGAGGCTGCAGGACCCCTGAGACTCTGTCTGGACAGTATTAATTGGCCCTATGCTGATCACATGCACCCTCCCAAAAAACAAAACAAAAAAAAAACTCTATAGCAATACACACCAAACTGAGCATGTGTAGAGTGCCCCCAAGGCTCTGTACAATCAGGAGATGAATCGGGGACTGTGGAAGAAGGGGAGGGTCAGAGAAAACAGGATCAGTTTTTTTTAACACAATACAGAAGATTAACAGTGAGTGAGAGCCTGCTTTACTGCACATAGAGACTGATTTAGGCTGCTTTCAGACTCGAGCAGGCAGGCATTGATGGTAAAGCGGTGCTAGTTTCAGCGTCGTTTTAGTAGTGCTATTCCGCTGCTAGCTTTTAACCCCTGCTAGCAGCCGAATAAAGGGTTAAATGCGCTTGTGTATCGCCGCTGCCGAAACGCTTTGCATTCACTTTCGGCAGAGGTGCCCACTCATTTCAATGAGCAGGAGCGGTAGAGGAGCAGTGTCCAGCTGCTTACAGGACTTTTGTGAGCATCCTGCCAGCGCAGCACCCCAGTAGAAAAGCACTCTGGCTTTCGCAATGGGACTGCAGGGGAGGCGTTTTTCAGGTGCTTTACGAGTGCTATCTTTAGCCCAAAAGCACGTGTGAAAAGGGTCTTAGGGCACTTTCACACTGAGGCAATGGGGCATTGGCGGTAAAGCGACGCTATTTTTAGCATGGCAGGAGGTGTGTCCTATGTTTACATGCTTTTGCTGATAGGTGTCCCTCATTCCCATTTCAGAAAGTTGGGAGGTATGGGCAATCACCTAGCTTTGCCTTAGGACTCTGCCCGATGAGTGGGTGGCAGCCAGAAACAGAATCCTCTCCCCACCCTCCTAACTGTGCGGCTCTACCCCCTCACTCCTAAGGGTATGCAGACACTGGCCCTATTCTTCCTTGGGCTCGTCGGGCAGGGTGACATCGTTGTTAACTCTTATACTCTCTCCAAGATTACTGTGATGATTGGACAAATGCACACAGAGGCCACAGGGTAGATTAACTTCTTTACTGGAGTATTCCAAATAATGGTACAAAGATTCTGGGTCCAGGACTCTAACACAGTTCTTTGAACAGCAAATCAGAGATAGTTAATCTAGGCCCTTTGGGAGGCCTTATTTTAGCAGTGAGTTCACCTTGCATTTCCTATTATGGATAGGAAACTGAAGGGCACACCAACTCCCAAGTTCTTGCCTCAGCTGTGTAGGACATAGCTGGCTCTGTTCTATGAAAGGGGCTCCCAGGTTACCCTTCTCCCCCCAATGGGCGGGAGAGCAGGAGCACAGCAGCTTACTGTCCTTCTTTCTCTCTCTTATAGCACTCCTCTCTCCCTAGTCCTAGATGAGCTTCCAACCTACTCCCATATTGCGTCTCTACATTAAAGGGGACCTGCTCTACCCAACCTGTTTACACACAGGAAGATGACAATGCTCATGCAGCATTGGCAGCTGAAGTATATCATTGTTACCCTATTAAATAAAGGCTTCACAAGGGCAGCTGGTATTTGACAGTTCTGAACAGCAATCTACATGCATTATAAACAGTTGCATTGCAGTTGCAGCATGGTCCCATTCACACTGCCCCTCTGCCAGCCATGCAAATAAGACCAAATTGGCAGGATCAACAGGTACACTATTTATTAAACCTTTATTTTCATACATTTGCAGACAGGGCCTATTCACCCTGAACACAAGGGTACCTTTTCGCATGGAGTGCACTAATCAATGCCAGGACCAGGCGACACTGTGGTCATGTGAAAAATCTAACATGAAAGCAGTTCCTCGACTTAAAGATGAGCCTTCACTGTAGGCAGTAAAAATACAGAGTTCCTCTGAAAATGCGCTGTCCCATGTCACTACACAGAAACTGATGTATGTTGAATTAGGAGGGACAAGCAACACCTGCGTCCACTCCACCAGTCCAGTGTACCTCTGTTGCCTCACTCTCGGTAACAGGGTCCCACTGTGCACTTAGCGTGGACCCCCTACGTGCACCTATTAATTCCTTCATACCTCATGACTAGGCCATAGATCTCCATAACGCTAATTCAGATCCAGTTGCTATTGAAAACTGACTGCTAGGGAGGGATCCAGACAATGACCCCATCACTACTGGAGGACATGTCCCCTTACCGGGTACCAAGCCTAACAACTGTTTGCTTGTTCTTTCACCTGGTTACCCTTAGCAACTACACTTTTCTTTTCCTTGTCTTGTCGAGTTAGCCCTTGTAGTGGTGTTACTTCATACCCCATAGTGCTTTACAGACTCTGATTCTTTAGAGACACCAGAATCAACATGCATCCCTTTGAATAACTTCAGACCAAGCTTAGAATGGTTAATGTGACTTTACTGTTTAAGTTTTAACATGCAGTTCATTATAACAGTGTCCTTTTTCCTAACTCTAACTACAGTAGTGGGGCTGCCCAGGCATACCTCTATGAGGTGAGAGTCCATTTTGGCATTCTCCATGGCTTGGATGTCTCAGAAAAGTCCCAGTGTCCTCAGCAGACTGCAAGGCACAGCAGTCCTAGTACCTCCAACCTTGAGCGGAACAGAACCAACCCACTCAACTACCAGGGGCCCTGGACCTAGGTCTTCTCCCTTTTTATAGCACAGGTTGGCTGGCTGTGACCAAAAGCCCAGGAACTGTGTTCACAGAAATTAACCCTTTCCCCCGGCCTGGGCCAGCCACTAACTTGCTTGAACCAAACACACAACCTGCCTACACATTTACTTACACCTATATAAATCTTTCCACAACAACTTTACAAGGAAGCTAGTTGCACAACTATATTATTTGGGTACTGTAATATGAGGAGCTTGGAATCACCAACTAACAGCTTGTAAAAGTAAAACATTATTTTGCCTCCAAAATCAGGAAAATAAAACAGCTTTCTTCACAAAAGCAAATACAAATAGTCTATTGTTTTGGTATATTGGAAGCATTATTATGTCTCATCACCAGTATACCAGTCCTACACCTTGGTTAAGGTTCCTGTCTGATTAGGGGCACAGGAAAAAGCCTCAAGAGCTCAGCGGACTCCTTCCTGCTCCTTGTCAGGCCTCTCCTACAGGTAGGTTAACCCTTTCAGTCCCAAAGTTCCTGTAAGTAGGGTTGGAGTCTCTTTCCCATCCAAAGTCTCTCAGAGCCTCCAAGTCTCTTCAACCCAAATAATGGGGAAACATACCTGCCTTCCATAGTCCATACCCATCCCTGACATACTGTGTAGTGTACACACTTTAACGAGCCTGGTGATGACAATGACAGTTCATGTGTGTCAACAAGCTTCACAAACATGCCAACACGCATGGAAACTAGAATTGCCACAGTTTCAGGGGAAAAATACCAGCCTATAGTCACTTTCTTATTAAAATATTGGTAAGTCCCTTTTTTACTAGACAGGCTGGTAAAATATTGACTTGGTGCTAGCTCTAGTTGAAATGCATGTAAAAACAAGTGCAAGGAAAGTGTGAAACCAGAATAAAGGCCATGTCAAAATCACTAAGGGGCATCTGACATCTTTCCTAATACAGTAGATGTTGTTCCTTCAATGGCCTAAACATCACAGAAGCTTGCTCACTTGTGAGGTAGCAGCAACATGTTTGTAATGGTTTCTTAGTGTTCCCAGCGACATTCAGTCCAATGACAGCACCAAACATTCAAGAGTTCAAGGTTTTTATTGATAAAATGTATTCATAGCAAAAAAATCCAATGCATTTCAGGGATCAAACAAATCCCCTCTGCATCAGGGCTACAAACCAAGTACAACCCTTTCCTTCTCCACAACCCTTTTTGTTCATATAATGCTATGCCACCCATAATCAACAATGAATGCTCTAATATGTGTTTTATACACTGTATTTGTCAAGATTGTTAAAACCTTCCCCGAAGAAGGAGCTCAAAACGTGTTGGTGTATGGCATACTCCGAAACGTGTTAGTGTATGGTTTTCTGTATCAATCTCCAGTACCACCATTGAGTGGTTAATTTTTTGCATGTGGTCCTTGACTACCTATTATTTCTATATAATTGTATCTATGTACCATTTTATATATTTTTGATGACTTTTTGAAAATAATAAATACTTTACATTAATTCTGTTGTTTGTACTTTCATCGGAGCCCAAACGTCCTAAAAATTAGGGGAGTTCTTTTTCTCTCACTCTACCAAGGATGTGGCCTAATTTCTAGCAGATTTCAAACCTTTTTTTCCCCCCAAGTACAAATATAAATGTATAAAAAATCATGAATATAAAAAATGAACATGTAGGTAAACAATAACGGATATAAAAATCAAAAGGTATAAATGATTTATGACCTTTATACAGTATTTGTAGTTGTTTTGCATCCCTGATAAAGAGGGGTGTTTGTCCACCTTACCACATTGGTTGTTTTTTTTTTGTTTTTTTTTGCTATAAATCAATTTTATCATTAAAAACCTTGGACTCTTGGATGGCACTCTCATTGAACTGAGTGTATGTGGACTCTCATCTCTGGGTTCTTTCCCTGTTTTTAAACGGGATTCCCTATTTTGTGGCGTGTTGCCAAACCGAAACAAGTGTGCCCAGTGACAACTTCAGGGAACCTTAGAAATTCTGAATCCAGCCCCACATTAGTTCTTGTGTTTGGATCACCATTGTGACGTGGTCCTCTGACTACAGTTAATGCCATATGTTCTTTATACATTGCAGTTAATGTTCAGTATGTTTCTAGTTTGTTTGGAAAACACGTTTTACTAGAAAACACACCAAAGATGCACCTTTTCCCTCCATAGTATTTCATGTGTCAAGTGTTATAAACACTTCAGTAGATCTCCCGCTGTATGTCTGCACAGCTGAGTATCGGTGTAAAATGGAGAAGATGGGGAGCAAAGGTTAAGAAAATATAGATATACATCACTCTAGGCTGCTGTTCAGCTTTATAGCCATCATATGGTAGACTGTCTGTTATCACCAGCTGGAGGTTGAAGCGAAGAACTATATCACTATATGTAATAACAAAGGCAAATTATTACAGGTGCCATTATATTCAACCCTTTCCAGGGACACAATAATGATTCAGAGGACTACCAATCACTATGTACTTATAGTTGACATTTGTGAATACTTTGAGATAGAAATTCTTTCTTGCTTTTGAAAATCAATGCTAGCTAGATTTAAAAGGCCAGCTTGACATTAATGGATATCAAATTTGTTTAGGATTTGCATGGAATCAGGACTGGAGCAGGGATCTTGGCCGACAGGCTTTCAGTGTGGGACACTGCATCATCTGCATACTATTGGTGAAGAGGATCCCGCTGCAGGGAGAGAATGGGCTCATCTGTCCAAGGGCATAATGTAAGGTTAATGTTAGGTTTAGGGGTTCAGTGCTAGAGCAGAGGTTAAATGGACCCAGTTACAGGTTCTCTTGAAAAAAACAACTGCCTAACCTCTGATGCTTACCTTGCCGTGATCCCTTGACAATTTCTTAGAGCCTTTGGGAAATACGCAGCACTTACCAGAATGGAGGTGTATGTGACCTCCTCTCGGTATGCATTCCTTCCAAGCTTAACCACTTCAGCCCTGGAAGGAATTACCCCCTTCCTGACCAGAGCACTTTTTGCGATTCGACACTGCGTCGGTTTAAATGACAGTTGCGCAGTCGTGCGACGTTGCACCCAAACAAAATGGACGTTCTTTTTTCCCACAAATAGAACTTTCTTATGGTGGTATTTGATCACCTCTGTGGTCTTTATGTTTTTTTATTAGTAATGGCGATGATCTGCGATTTTTTTTTGTGGCTGGAGACATTATGGCGGACACATCGGACACTTTTGACACCATTTTGGGACCATTGTCATTTATGCAGCGAACAGTGCTATAAAAATGCACTGATTACTGTGTAAATGACAATGGCATGGAAGGAGTTAAACACTAGGGAGCGATCAAGGGGTTAAGTGCGTCCTAGGGAGATGTTCTAACTGTGGGGGGGGATGGGCTTCCACTGACATGACAGTGATCACTGTTCAGGATGACAGGGAGCAGTAGATCCCTGTCGTGTCACTAGGCAGAACGGGGGAAATGCCTTGTTTACAAAGGCATCTCCCCGTTCTTCCGCTCTGTGACATGATCGTGAACCTCAGGCAGACATCGAGTCTGCGGCACGGTGACAGAACACAAGCGGGTGGGTGTGCGCTTTAAAGGCCCAGCCGTGCCATTCTGCCGATGTACATCGTCGTGCGGTGGTCGGCTAGTGGTTAAACAGTGTCATCTACTGTAAGGGTCATTGACCCTGTGGAAGCTCCAACACCATCCAACATGGAGCTTACATTGGGTTTAGATTCCCAGCTCCAACAAAAAAACAGGAGAGCATGGGGATGGTTGAGCGTTGATATCAGCGGGAGTGGTTCCTATCCGGTCTGCCCAAATGGAAAAGGATGCAGTCCTCCTCCATTTTTTTTAGCTTGCCAGATTATACACAGAGGGAGGCAGGTATAAACAGACACAAGTTTAGGAAACCATGGACCATCCAATCCGGGCCACCTAAAAAACTGACAGGCGAACCTGATCACCCATGTGAAAGGGCCCTATTTGTTAAAGTGGAACTTTGGTGGGGAAAAAAATAATGCTGTTGCAGAAGAAACTCTGAGTCTATTTATAAAGCAGCAAATGTGACTTTCATCACTGGTGGTGAATCAATCACTGTCATTTAAAACACATGCACAAGAAAATGTACCCACAGTAAATGTTAAAAATATTTCTTGTTCCCTGAGCCATGGTTGCACATCTTAGTGTGCACTATTGCCATGTGTTGCGTGTTAGGATAAATTGCACGTGTGGGAGTTGTGTCATCCGGGGCCATCCTCACAAGATGCCCAAAGATGCCAATCCCATTAGAAGACTGGGCAAATATGTCAGCAGTGATGAGATAGCTTGTAAGCGTGACATTGCTGGAGGAAAGATAAGTGCAAGAAACTTTAATTTCACTTTAACCACAGAAGATTTTACCCCCTTAATGACCAGGCCGTTTTTTGCAATACGGCACTGCGTTATTTTAACTGACAATTGGCCGATTGTGTGATGCTGTACCCAAATAAAATAGATTTTTTTTCCACAAATAGAGCTTTTTTTTGGTGGTATTTGATCACCTCTGCGTTAAAAAAAAAAAAAAATTGTGCTATAAACAAAAAAAGAGCGACAATTTAGAAATAAAAATGAATTTCTTTATCAATTTAGGCCAATGTGTATTCAGCTACATATTTTTGGTAAAAAAAAAATCCCAATAGGCGTATATTGATTGTTTTGCGCAAAAGTTATTGCATCTACAAGCTATGGGATATTTTTATGGCATTTTTATTTATTTTTACTAGTAATAGCGGCGAAACCACCATTTTTAGCAGGACTACGACATTGTGGAGGACAAATCCGACATCTAACTGACATTTCTGACACTTTTTTGGGGACCAGTGACATTATTACAGTGATCAGTGCTAAAAATATGCACTGTTACTATACTAATAACACTGGCAGGGAAGGGGTTAACATTAGGGGCGATCAAAGGGATAAGTGTGCTCCTAATTGGTGCTTGCTAACTGTGTGGGGGATGGTCTGACTGGATGAAGTCAGAGATCGGTGTTCCTGCTTAGCTTAGGTTTACATGCAGATCACCGTCCTGCCTCTCTGGGGACTGATCGCAGGTGGCCGGCGGACATCGCCACTCTGTCGGCGCGCGCCACCCAGTGGCTATTGCACGAAATGACATACAGGTATATAGGCAATAGAGCCCAGCTGCCACAGTAAATATGCGGCAGGCAGTGGGTAAGTGGTTAAGGAACATTGTTAAAAATGTAGTGGTTGGTTTTGGGCTCATTTAAGGTGCTAGGTGCTAAGTACTCAGTTAAAGGAGGATTATATTAACCCCATCAGAAACAATCATTTTCCCCAGCCCTCCCTTCCATCTTAAAGTGGAAGTAAACCCATCGATTTAAACAGTTAAAAAAAAAAAAAAAGGCATGCCGGGAATGCTAACTGCACATTGGCTGTGCTCTCAGCCAAACTATCAAACCATCCAATGGCTGGTGTCATAACGAATCACATGTGCAGCACTATAGCAGTTGAAGATTAAACAGAGGCAAAGATGGCAGCTTCCTTTGCTGAAAAAGATAGGGGAGTTTACTTCCACTTTAAGAACTTTTATTGCTGCTACCCTCCTGCCTACACACAGTCACCCACAATCATCTCACAATGGTCAACAACTGTACCCTGAATAGTATGACCCAGAGCATGTGACCACACTGCAGCTTGGCAACTGCCCACTCAGGCCCCAAGCATTGCATTGGTGTTGGGTTCTAGTTAATTTTGAGCAACATCACAATATATATTTATAGCACACTTTATTTAATCAATTTTCAGAACTGGAATAAGCACATATCAATATTTGGATAGGTTCCCTCTCTATGGAGATTATGTTGTGTGCCCGGTCTTTCTTTTGAGGGTTCCTACCTCAGTTCCTGGGACAGACATCTTTAGCAGCCTCCATTTTCTGGTCTCTTATGCCTTATGCTCAACTGGCATGTAAGTATTTAACAGGGATGAGTTATCATCCCCCTTCCCTTATATATGTATATATCCTTCCCAATAGATGGGTATAACATTGGATCACACTGATTTGCTCATGTATTCCTGTACATTTTGGTGCACCCGCCCCTGAAGAGTGTAATATACATGAAACGCTTCGGAACAACTATAAGTATCAATTTTCCTTATAAATTATTTTTCAAACATTCTGAGTTCACCATACCATCGTGCATTTTAAGTGTTTTTACTACATGAAGGATCACTGCTCCACACTACTCCATGGGTTTTCTATATTGCGCATACTGCTTCCATTGGTTATGGTCTGTAAATTATGTAATTTTGTCTTTTTTTTTTTATCGAATAAAAGTGTTTTTGTTTAAACATTGACTTATCTTAACATACATCCACCTCATGCAAAGTCCCAAACCCCCTCTTATTTGTACTAGATACAGAGATACAGGGATGGAGATGTGTATTCCCGCAAGTCTCATTCAAAGTCCCAAATTTCCCCTCCAATACAAGCAGGGGCGGACTGACCATTCTGGCACTCGGTCACGGACCGAGGGCCCCATGCCACTAGGGGGCCCCATCAGACTGGCCAGCCTCGGTAAATGCAGGGACAGTATGTAAAAATCTGTGTTTTCCTGGTGCCTCCATGGCAGCATACCTGTGACAAGCTCCGCCTTGGCTCCTCCCTCAGGACTAGTGAATATTATAAAAGAAAAGGTTAGTACAGCCCCCGCATTCTCCTTTTTTTCCTCATACCTCATGGCAGTGAATCCTGGTCGGCGTCCTTACCTTCTGCATTCGGCAGCGTCCGTCCGGGTTCAAGCCTCTCCCGGACGCAGTTCCTTCTCTTGGGCAGCTAAATGCGCTTATAAGGTTGGAAGTCCCTTCTGTAGGATCTTTTGGGACAAGCAGTTTGTCTCTTAAGTAAGAGCTTTACCTGCAGTATGGGCATTCAGGCTCCAGTCTATGGCAGCAGAGGTAGCAGCTTTTGCTCTGTCCCTGAGGTTTGTTTTTTCCCTCCAGTCTCATCTGTCCTTCCTCTCTCCTGCGCTCTGTTTCCGCGGTCCCCATAGTCCTAGCAGGCCCCCCTTTCCTTTCCCATGTTTGTTTGTCACTCCCAGACTCACTAGGGGCCGCGCGCGGCGAGTCTGTGTCATTTTATAATAGTATAGCGTTCCCGCCGTCGTCTGCGCATGCGCCGGCGGGTCGTATGTTTCGACGGTCAGTTTGGACGTTCGGCGCGTGCGCGGTAGCGTCGGAAGCTTCGGCGGCCATCTTTTTTGAGGGCGAATGGTTCCTTTTGCCCTCAGAGTGTCAGAGGAGGAGCTTTAGCACGACATCACTTCCCCTCCTCCTATTTATTTCCCCAGCAGCACAAGTGAAATGCCTGTGGTCAACAAGAGAATTACACTCTAGAGTTCCAGGCTATTCCCACCCCTGTTAAGGTAAGGCATGTTTTAATGCATTTGTTTTTGTACATGTGATCATCCGTATATATTGGTATAGCCCTGATGGAATGTCTCTTTTCACTTAAAAAGAATTAATTTATTAATATATTAAATTATTTAAATCGGAGCCTCCAAAAAAATAAAAATAAAATATATATAAAAAATGGTTTTAAAAAAAAAAAAAAAAAAAACACAACACACAGTAACGGGGGGTGGGAATCGTCACTTTTGTAGGCAAATTCCCTTCTTTTCCGTGAATCAGCGCACGACTGGTTGACGCCTTTTTCCTCTGACTCTTTCCTAGCCGTTACCTCTGCTAAGCCGCCTAAACATGAGCCTTTCGCCGCCCGCTCAAGATCCTACTCTACTCCCAAGGTAAGGACCTACGCCCAGGTAAGTTAAAAAAAAAAAAAAAAAAGAGTGCACTAAGGACAATACTTTTGTATTTCAGTCCTGTACGCCAGAAGACGTCTAAGAAGACCTCAAGGCGATATGGAGATGACGATGATGATTCCTGTCACAGCAGAGACAGGTCACCCAGACATGGGCATTACAGAAGCGGCAGGAAAGCTTCAGCTAAGAGGTGCCGTCATTCGCGCTCCCCGAGACCTAGACCTACCAGATGTCAGGCCTGCGGAGGCTCCCCACTTCCGGACAAACTAATTTGTCGAGACTGCCTTAGAGACTATGCAGCAGACAGAGAGTCTGAGAGCCTACAGGTGGCAGATCTCCTTAAAAAGGCAGTAAAAGACTCCCTTACGGAATTGGTCGCTACAAGGCCGACACAACAACCGGCATCTCCTCCTCAGGAGCTGATGGCCGAGGCCTCCATTCCTGGTCCATCCACCAGTGGAAGTGGTCGTCTGTTCCCTCCCTCCTCCTCTAAGCATCAGGACGAAATGGCCGTTTCAGAGGATTCCTCAGATGACACAGATGCCTCTGGCTTTGCCTTTGCCATGGTCCAGCCCTATGTGCAGGCCGTTAAACAAGCAATCGGTTGGAAGGATTCCAACGTGGAGGTCAGGAAGTCCAAATCATACTTCCCCTTCCTTAAGCGCCAGATCTCCTTCTTCCCTCTTATGGAGGAAATCAGGGAGGTGATCGAGGAAGAATGGGGGAGGACAGACAAAAGACTTTCCACCAATCGATTGGGAAAATTATACCCTCTCTCCGAGGCAGATTCCAAAATGCTGGACGGCCCGCCGGTGGTAGATGCCGCAGTGGTAAGGCTGGCCAAGAACGTCACTTTACCCCTAGATGATTCAACCTCCTTCAAGGACCCTCTGGATAGAAGGATGGACCTTGACCTTAAGAAGGCCTATCAGATGGCAGGATATGCCTGTAAACCTGCAATAGCTCTGACATCAGTGTCCAACGCACTACGCGTCTGGACAGATAATATAGAGTCGGCAATCCAACAGGATATCCCTAAAGAAGAGATAATAAGGGCATTGGATGAGCTGAAGCTCTCAGCCGACTTCATTGGAGAAGCCGCCATCGATTCCATTCGTTGCTCCGCAAGGGCAATGCTTCACACAGTAATGGCCAAAAGGGCACTGTGGCTAAAACCATGGGCAGCGGACGTTGCCTCGAAGCAAAATTGGTGCAAGATACCTTTTGACGGTAAAGCCTTGTTCGGGGAAAAACTCGACAAAGCCATCTCTCGGGTCACCGGCGGAAAGTCAGGCCTACTTCCTCAAGACAGGCGATCTAGACGTTTCAGATCCTCTGCACCAAGGTTCCAATATTCCAAAAATAGGGACTACCGACAATCAAGACAAGGGAAAGGCTTCAGGCACAACTGGAAGAGCACACAGTCGACGTTTCTCAAGTCCAGGAGGCAGAGGCCGGTACCTACCCCACAGGAGCCATCAAAATCTTTTTGACGCCAGGCCAGCCCAAGTGATCCCTGTGGGGGCCAGGTTGAAACAGTTCTCAAAGATTTGGGAACAAAAATGCAGGGATCCCTGGGTAGTTGCAACAGTCAAACACGGTCATTCCTGGTCCTTCCTAAACCAACCCCTCAAGGACTATTTTTCTCCGACAAGGGTGTCAAGATCTCCTCAAAAGGCGGAAGCTCTGAAGCGATTTCTTCTTTCCCTACAGGAACAACGGGCAGTAGTTCCAGTGCCTCCATCCGAGAGATTTTCAGGTTTCTATTCCACCCTGTTTCTAGTCCCCAAAAGAAACGGAGGGTGGAGACCTGTGATAGACCTAAAGAGGCTAAATCGCTACATTTTTCTGGAAAAGTTCAAGATGGAGTCTCTTCAGACGATCATTCGCGTAGTCCAACCAGGGGATTGGATGTTGTCAATAGACCTGCAAGACGCCTACTTACACATACCTATACTCCCTACGTTCCAGAAATACCTGAGATTTGCGGTGGGGCAAGTACATCTCCAATTTCGGAGCCTTCCGTTTGGCCTCTGCACGTCACCCAGAGTCTTTACAAAAACCCTGATTGCCATCATAGCACCTCTGAGAGAATTGGGGCTCCGGGTGTATCACTATCTGGACGACCTTCTACTCCTGGCGAAGAACCCAACCCAGTTATTAGAACACAGGGATATCCTGTTAACAACACTAGTGGATTTCGGTTGGAAGATAAATTACGAGAAAAGTCTTCTCTCTCCGACCCAAGAGATGGTCTATCTGGGAGCCCTGTTCAATACAATGAAAGGATCAGTGTCTCTCCCTCCTCAGAAGGTATCTTCCATTATCCAACAGATGAAGAAGGTGAGCTTGAGATCCTACCTGACAGCCTCAAATTGTTTGAGCCTGATAGGTCGGATGTCATCATGCATCCCTATGGTCCCCTGGGCCCACTGGCATTTGAGACATTTTCAGCTGGAGTTCTTAAGAATGTGGAACAAACGATATCTATCCCAACCCATACACCTGACAACCCGGATGCTCAGGAGTCTACATTGGTGGATGAAGAGACAGTCGCTTCTGAAGTCTCGCCCGCTAGGGCATGTCGACTGGATCATAATTACTACCGATGCCAGCGCAGCTGGTTGGGGAGCACATTCCAACAAGACCTCAGTACAAGGGAGATGGTCCTTCAATGCAGCAGGCGTGGTGTCCAATGTCCTGGAGCTCAGAGCGGCCTATCTTGCACTGCTAGCCCTGGAGTTCGAGATTTCGGGCAAACCAGTTCTCCTCAGAATGGACAACAGGGCCGCGGTATCTTATGTGCACCGTCAAGGGGGAACGCGCAGCAGATCCCTCCTGAACGAGGTGGAGCCCATATTCCTCTGGGCCGAAAGGAATCTGAAGGACCTGAGGGCAGTCTATCTGCCCGGCCATCTCAACTCAAGGGCAGACAGCCTTTCCCGCAGGTTCGCAGACACCAACGAGTGGTCCTTACACCCGGAAATCTTCAACTGGATAATGATCCAGTGGGGGCCCCTCGAGCTAGATCTCTTTGCGACAGCATCCAACACCAAACTTCCAAGGTTTATCTCGAGATTTCCGCACCCCCAGGCGGAGGCAACAGATGCCCTATCAGCCCCGTGGGCATGCGATCGGGCCTACGCTTTTCCCCCACGGCCCCTCATACCGAGGTTCCTGTCAAGACTCGTGAGGGAGACATCGACGGTGATAGCGGTTCTGCCATACTGGCCAAGAAGGCCTTGGTTCCCTACGGCAATGGATCTGAGCACCAGTCCTCCAGTCAAAGTTCCAATAGTACCCCTCCTCCTGTCGCA
The DNA here is from genome assembly GCF_037356315.1 of Lithobates pipiens. Lineage (NCBI taxonomy): Eukaryota > Metazoa > Chordata > Amphibia > Anura > Ranidae > Lithobates > Lithobates pipiens. Next base: position 210,214,768 of record NW_027507787.1, read on the forward strand.
AGGATGTCACACCCACCCAGATCCCCGCAGGCTGGACCTTCACATCTGGCAACTGAAAGGGAAAGGTTCCAATCCCTAGGGTGCTCCGACAAGGTGATCGCAACCCTGCTCAAGGCAAGAAAACCATCCACAAACAACATATATGATAAAGTATGGAACAACTTCAAGACCTTCATGCTTGATAGAAACTGTGATCCAGGTTCCCCTTCGTCATCTCAAATTCTTGAGTTCCTGCAGGCAGGCCTGGACCTGGGTCTTGCATTGAGTACTTTGAAGGTACAGGTGTCAGCGATCTCAGCAGCAACCAGTAGAAGATGGGCGGAGGACCCATTGTTAATCCAATTTTTTAAGGCCGTCAGGAAGATCAGACCACCGTCTAAACAATCTTTTCCCACTTGGGACCTTACGGTCATCCTGGAGTCCTTAGCCAATCCACCCTTTGCCCCTTCGGACTCAATATCACTCTGGAACCTAACTTTAAAATTAGCCTTTCTGATAGCCATAACCTCCGGCAGGCGGGTGTCAGAGCTCCAAGCTTTGGGAGCAGATCAGGATCACATTATTTTTTACCCAGATAGAGTGGAACTTAGAACAATACGAGGGTTCATTCCCAAGGTCGCTTCATCCTTGAGCATGTCAGAACCCTGGGCACTCCCAACATTTTCTGAACAGGACTCTGTCACTCTTCATGAATTAGACATCGCCTCCACTCTGAAATGCTATCTCCAAGCCACAGCTCCATTCCGGGCTTCCATCAGACTGTTCATAATTCCCTGGGGAAAACGTAAAGGAAAGGAGGCATCAGCCAGAACGATCGCTTCATGGATCGTCAAACTCATCCACAAGGTGTACAGGACAAAGGGACTAGAGACCCCTTCAGCGGTCAGGGCGCACTCCACAAGAGCGGTCTCTGCCTCTTGGGCGGCAAGAGCGAATGTGTCGATCGAAACTATTTGTCGGGCAGCAACCTGGTCATCCCAACACACATTCCTGAAACATTACAGGGTGGACCCAGGAGCTCTCTCCTCAGTGGAGTTTGGCAGACAGGCAATCACTTCGGCCTTAGCCTCTTCTAAATAATAAATTCTTTAAATAAACCTCTAAGCATTATCCCACCCGTCTCAGCTAGTTATTTGTCACAGGTATGCTGCCATGGAGGCACCAGGAAAACAGAAAATTGTTCCATACTTACCGTAATTTTCTTTTCCTGGTGCCTATCCATGGCAGCATACATTCCCACCCTCGGTATTCTATATTAACGAGAATGCGGGGGCTGTACTAACCTTTTCTTTTATAATATTCACTAGTCCTGAGGGAGGAGCCAAGGCGGAGCTTGTCACAGGTATGCTGCCATGGATAGGCACCAGGAAAAGAAAATTACGGTAAGTATGGAACAATTTTCTGTTTTTTTACATCTGTCCCTGAAATGTCCCATGCCGACATAATTTTGCTGTCAAAAAAAAGGAAGCTATAGATGCCCCGCCTCTGTACTGCCTCCTCAGCCAATGGAAACAGTGTACACGCCCCCTTCCTCTCCGCGGCTCATTTGATTTCAGAGCAGGAGACTGCCAACAGCTGGAGGAGGGGACACAACGTGCAGTGTGGGAAGGGCTGCAACCTGCTGGAAGGTAAGCTTGCTGAGATGAACTGAGTGTCAGTGGCTTAACCTAGTGAGCAGGAGGGAGGGTGGATGTGTTTTTCCTCTAGCAGGGCTCTGAAGCTGTTAGATCGATTTTCTATGTGAGAAGTGCCATGCTTCTGGAGGAAGGAACTTCCTCCCCCAATCTCTGCTACCCTGCCTACTCATTAGCTGCCCACCAGTACACAGGCACAGTCCCCTCCTCTCCTGCATTACCACCTAAAGTGTCTGTGAGCTGCTGGGGCACTACAAGTCCCAGCATGCCTGGAGATGGTGGCAGCAGTGTGTTTTTTAGGCTGATTCATTGGGTGAAAAGTGCTGGTGTCTATATATATATATATATATATATATATATATAATATTTTTTTTTCTTTTTTTTTTAATTATTTATTTCTTTTTTTCTTTTTTATTATTAGAGCTGGGCGATTTTTTCTAAAAAAATAAAATAAAAATATCTGCGATAACTAAAAAAAAAAAAAAAACACGGTTTGAATCAAGGTGTTGTTGTTTTTTTTTTTGTTTGTTTTTTTTTTATGGACACTGCGCCGGTCCTGAGGAGCTGCGGGCAGGAGTTTTTAGGCGAGGCTACGGCTTTGGCTTAGTCCACGATGCTTTCTTACATTTTTAATTGATTTGACCTCTCAGCTCGATTCAAGATTTAAATCGATTTTTTTTCCCCCAGCCCTAATATATATATATATGTGTGTGTGTTTATGGTGTGTGTCTGTGTGTCTATGTGTATACTGTGTGTCTATCAGTGGCGGTGCGTCCATAAGGGGCGCTTGGGCGCTGCCCCCACTCTCCTGGCACCTCTCTATCACCATAGATAGATTCATGCATTGCATGAATCTATCTATGGTTGCCGCTGACACCCCCTATTTAGATACCCGTCTCCTTTTCTGGCACCTGAATTACAGCGGCGGGTGTGTTTTTGGGAAACACCTGATTAGAGCCTTAGGCTCTAATAGGCGCCCACAAAGGTGAACAGCAGGCGTCATGCTGGGCGTTCACTGTTCACTCAGCTGTGTGTGTGTGTGTGTGTGTGTTAGAAAAGCAAAGGAATTCACTTTGCTAACACTGAACCGCCTCTCAGCCAATCAGGTGCTCGGGTCTGTTACCTGTCACCTGATTTACTGAAGCGTCAGGCACTGTGATTGGATGCCTGACAGAGGATGGAAGAAGACATCAAGGGGCGTACAGGACACCGCCGCTGACCCGCTCCGAGACAGGTAAGTACAGGGCGATGCACATTAGCAGCAATTCATGGGCACAGTAGCAGCAATTGATTGGCACACTGGCAGCATTTGATGGGACACAGTAGCGGCAATTGATGGGCACGCTGGCAGCATTTGATGGGGCACAGTGGCTGCATTTGATGGGCACAGTGGCTGCAATTGATGGGTTTTTTTTTGTTTGTGTTTTTCAGTTTGTTTGTGCCCCCCCCCCTCATAAATTTTGAGCACCAGCCACCACTGGTGTATATGTGTATATATGTATAATGTGCGTGTGTGTGTGTGTGTGTGTGTGTGTGTATATGTATACTGTATGTTTCATTTGTGCCTACTGCCACCAAACAGAAGTCAATCTAACAATCCTATGCCCCTGAAAAATCCACAGCCATTCGGAGGCAGCTGAATGGTGAACTGCTGAGCCCGGCCTCGGATCAGGCAGCAGGGCAGGTCTGGGTGCGTGCCGTGATTTGGCACACATTAAGTATGGCTTTTATTCACACGCCCCACTGCCAGATCTGAGGCCAACCACAGCAGTTCACTATTTCGCTGGCTCTTAGCCCTTGTACACACGGTTGGAGAATCCGCCGGAATGTGTCCTATCGGACCGCGTTGTCGGATAATCCGACTGTGTGTGGTCTGCATCGGACTGTTTCCATCGGAATATCCGTCGGACCAAATTTTCCAACTTGCTGGAAATATTTTCCGACAAACTGGTCCGATAGGACATAGTCCGATCATGTGTAGAGAATTCCTATCGGACAAAGTGCCACGCATGCTCAGATCAAATTCCTACATCAAAGCTATTGGCTACTAGCCTAAACGTAGTCCCATCATAACGAAATTACGTCATCACGTTCTGAAAGATCTGATTTTTTGACAAATTTGTCCGACCGTGTGTATACAACAGTTTCGGACAAGATCCGATGGACAAAATCCGACGGATTTGGTTGTCGGAATCTCTGACCGTGTGTACAAGGGCTAAGACTCACTTGCACAGTTCAGAGATGGAACAGTGGATTTTTTTTTCTAATTGAAAGGCCTTTAAATTAAGGTGCAAAGGTGTGTGTAAGGGGACACTGATAGAAGATGACACACTGGGGGGGCTCTGCCATAAGTTAGTACTCTGTGGACTGTGATATATAGGGAGAATGTTAGGACTATGGTGTAAGGTAGGGCTGATGTGAGCCTGGCGTTCATCCTGACTGTACTTGTTGTTTTGTATGTTACTTACTCCTGGCATGGCGGCCACCTGTAAGCCTGGGGGCCCCATAATCTTCTATTGCCCGGGGGCCCCATGAGTTGTCAGTCCGCCCCTGAATACAAGCATTGCATTGTGGGAAAGCAGGTGACATGTTACATGTATTACAGTGCCTGATAATACCATTAAAAATTACACAGCAGTGCTAATTGGAACAGTGGTTAAGGTAAGTATGAACCTCACAGGGTGCCTAGGACAGGGTGGGGGGCTTGAGGAATCATTTGATTTCACAGGTTCGATTTAAATGTTAGGAACTATTAAGAGAGTGGTGATAGGAGGGGAGAGCAGGGTAACAGTGAGATGAGCTCATCAGTATGCTGCTTTTCCCTTTACTGTCCAGTCATGGGGTGGGGATGTGGAGGAGACCTGTAAGTAAAAGTGAAACTGCAACAGAGGAAAGTACAATCCTCTCCTCTGCTCGAAAGGGCTGTTCTGTCAGGGCTGTCAGTTGTGCTATAGTACATGCTGAGAGAGACAGAAAGCAGACATATGAAGTTATCACTCTGCTGCTTCTCTTTTCACTGTCCAGTCAGTGATGGGGGAGGGTCAAGGCCTGTAAGTGTTACTGAAATGCAGCAGAAAAACTCATGTCTCTTTTCCTGCCAGACACCCTTTGCCATATAGCAAAGCTATGTAAATCTCAGAACTGAATGGACAGAAATACAAAGCTTTTACCAGGTATAACAGCTCCCGTGTATGTATTTCATCTGTGTATTCATTTTTTACCTGTAGCTTATCTTTAAGATCAAATGTGAAAACAATAAATATTTATAGGGAAATAAATAATCAGAACTGGTGATAATAGGACTGTCCCCTAGACGTCCGGGTGAGTGCATAATCATTACCCCAGCACACTTACACTTATCCCCACCAGGAAGCACATAGACAATGGGGAGCCGTATGTCTTTTCATGACACTATAGATGAATATACTGTGTATTAATGAGTAGGTACATCACAGGGAATGTGCACTCAGCAGAAAGACGCCTCTAGCAAAGTTTCCAAGCACTATTATCCACATCATCATTAATAGAGAATTCCTTTGGAAAGTGTAAAAAGTGCTTTAGTGGTTACCTGATAGGCCGCCCTGCCCTCTGCCATCCCTGTGTCCTCTCCCTGAGTCTATTATAGGATTCTTAATCATCCTCTCACCACTGGACTGTGACCAAACTGCCTGTGGGTGAAAATGAAGATCTAAGTTTCCTTCTCTGTATATGCCCCACAAATCTGTGACTAGCTGGAGAGGCTACGTCTTAAAACGTCGTACTAATTAAAAAGCAGACTATTGTTTTAAAGTACACCTGTCATTTGAAAAACATGGGGGCTGCCATTGCTAGAAAGTTACTTTGCTGTGCCTGACTTCTATTTTTTTCAATTTACAGACCTGAAAAAGTTGGGCAACAAAAATACAGCCAGGCAAGCAGAGTTTTCAGAAGGCGAGGTCAGCAGTCGTAGACTACATATTGGGTAGCATTACAAAGCAGAAAGCAAATTTTGCATAGGTAATAAATGTAAATGAAAAAAAGAAGCACTATGTGGACTACAGCAACTAACATAAAAGAGTGATCATACAACTCAGACCACTCATAAAGCTCATTCTCACAATCATTTCAAAACAAGATCATACTTATTATTATATTAAGGGACACTCTGATGGCCACATTTTGTATTAAGGGGCACCCTGATGGGCACATTTTATATTAAAGAGGAAGTAAACCCTGATGAATTTACTTCCTCTTTCAGTCCCTGCAAAGGCAAAGCGTAATGGACTACTATGCATCGCATAGTAGTCCATTATGTTTCACTTACCTGACACAGGAGCCAGCGAAGTCACCACTGTCCCCTGTAGTCTGGCGCATCCATCTTCTCGGTGGGTCTCGCTGCTCCGCCGCTGTCATTCGGCGAAACCGCAATGACGTCACTCCCACACATGCGCACGGGAGCCGCCACGCGCGGCATATTCGCCATTGACGGTGCCGCGCTCAGTGCGCCTGCGCGCCGCTGTCTATGGTGCATGCGCCGTAGACAGCGGTGCCTGTCTTTCGGCAAATATCTCCTAAACCCTGTAGGTTTAGGAGATATTTCTTGGACCTACAGGTAAGCCTTAATCTAGGCTTACCTGTAGGTCAAAGTGTGTTGTAAGGGTTTACAACCACTTTAAGGGGCACTCTGATGGGCACAACAAAACGTGCCAAAACGTAAAATCTGCCCCTTAATACAAAATGTGCCCATCAGTGTTGCTCTTAAAATAAAATATGCCCATCAGAGTGCCCCTTAACATAAAATGTGCCCATCAGCGTGTCCCTTAACATAAAATAAGGGTCACACTGATGGGCACCTTTTATGTTAAGGTGCACTCTGATGGGCATATTTTATTTTAAGGGTCACGCTGATGGGTATATTTTTAATGTGCACACTGATGGGCACATTTTATGTTAAGGGGCCAAAATTTGTCCATCAGATTGCCTCTTAACATAAACAAAGTGCCCATCAGCGTGACCTTTAACAAAATATGCCCAGCAGTGTGCACAATAAAAAGATGCCCATTAGTGATCCCTGGTTAACATGTGGCCCACATTCCTTGAATGCAGGAGGGCACAACTGAAATACCAAAGGAGCGGAAGCTGTGAGATATGGAGAGCCAGGACCCGGGAACCGTGAGTAGCAGGGGGGGACAGGCGTGTAGCGCGTGTGACGTCACGCCCCTACTCGCACCCCATGAGTGCGAGCTGGTCTTCTGTCAACTCCGAGACCTGCAGTGAGGAGCAGGGGGCACGCAGCGTCACTGGTTGCTGGGGAAATCCACGGTCCCAGCAAACTAGTAGCAGGGGGCGGGCGCACGCAGCGTCACTGGTTGCTGGGGAAACCCGTGGTCCCAGCAAACTTGTAACGGCTGTTTTAGAAGGACACTTCACTACCCCCCCACCCCTAATAAATTGTACTGCCCAGGGTCTCCGCCCCTTCTGCCACCCCCCCCCCCCCCTTTGTACCAGCTGTGCTCACAATGCTCAAGTCATAATGCTCATACATCTTGGGGGCTAAGTTTGGCATGTTTGCCCTGGGGCTCTAGGAGAGTTTTGTCCCAGCACTGAGTATATCTATACACCCACCAGAAGCAAATGAATATACAACCTTAACAGAGGAGTTTTTATTAACAAATCAGCATTACAACATAGTCAGCAATATATAATTTTCACGTATTTGGTACATACAGTATCAATATGAGTTATCTAATTTCAGATACTAACATCCTACAAATCCATGGTACCGCCAATCCAATTTTCCTCAACGGGTTCAATTTCCAGTTAAATTTTCAAGCATAGATCAGTCTATATCTTGCCCTCAATACCAGTAGGGTACTCAATCAATCCCCCCTGGGGGGGGGGGGGGGACAACCAGATTGGCAACCTTGTGTAAATGATTCTTTATGGGGTATAGTCAGGTGACATTTGGTGCGAGGGGGGAGTCATCCTCTAATCCAAAAGGGTGGAGTCCATTACCTGGTCCTCCTCCTCCCCGGCCCCTCACCCCTGAGCATCCACCCACGCCGACCACACCTTGTCAAATTTAGCCGGGCATTGCTTACTCTTATAGGTGGGTTTATACAGAGGTAGTACTGAATCTGCCAGGATTTCAGGGTGGGGGGATCGGCCGACTTCCAATGCACCATTATCTCCTTCCTGGCATAGAATAATCAGAAAGTGATACAGAGTTTGGTATACCTGTCCCCTTCAACCTCCCCCAGGTAGCTCAGCAGAAGTACCATTGGTTCTGTTGGCACACGTGTCCCAGCCAGCTGGCTCAGTTTACCTGCTATATTTTCCCAATAGGTGTTAATTTTAGGACAGAATATGCAACCTTAAACTGCCATTACACTCAACCCGGTATCATGAACACTGAATCACAATCCGTGAGCCTCTACCAATATATGCACTCACCAGAAGTAGAAAACTAGAAAAGGAAGTTCAATAGCCAGTAGCCAATAGCTTCCCTTGCATTGTTTTTGGTCTGTCGGACCAGCATACAGACGAATGGTTTTCCCAACAGGAATTGAGTCCATCGGACAGATTTGAAACATGTTCTATTTCTAGATACATCGGATTTTTTTTAAAAGAAAAACGATCGGATTATCCCACAGACGATCGGACTATCCGACGGAATGATTCGGTTGGACCTATTCTGCCGAGAAGTCCGGTAGTGTGTACGTGCCATTACACACACTTTATACACTTGCACAAAGTAAGGGATTTTGTAGGATTAGTCCAGGTTCACACTGGTGCAAAATGAACTCTGGCTTTGAGAACACATGTCGCATGTAAAAAACAATGACTCTCAATGAGAGACATCTTAACTGGTCCGACTTTTGTCAGTCCGACTTTGGGAAAGGTGCCTGCATTACGTTGGTCTGACTTGGGTGCGAGTTCAGCCCAAAGAATTGAATGGAAGTCGGATCATAATCGTAACTGATCCGACTTGTGGCATGCAACATGTGCTCCGAGGTCAAGAGTGTGCAATGTTAGCAATGCAAAATCCCCAAAAAACGGCATGTCCCCCCCTCCCCCTCAAAATCCATACTAGGCTCTTTGGGTCTGGTATGGATCTTGAAGGTGAACCTGTATGCCCAAAAAAAAACAGTGTGCAGCCCCTCCCCCTTCAGTCTGGTATGGATTTTGAGGGGAAACCCCACGGCAAAACAAAATTTTAAAAAACAGTTTGTGATCCCGGCCAAAATACATGCCAGACCCTTATTTAGCATGCAGCCTGGCAGGTCAGGAGTCAGGAAAGGGGGGGGTGGGGTGAATGTGCGTCCACCGCAAAGCATCTTTTCCCCACGTTGATGTGTACAGGCGCCCTCTTCCTCACAACCCTGGGCAGTAACTGGGGGGGGGGGGACTGCAGTTAGGGGGCTTACTGGAATCTGACAGCCCCCTTTAAGACTTTAATAAAGGGGAACCCAGATCCCAGCCTCCACCTATGTGAATGAGTATGTGGTACCCCATTGTACCCCTACCCATTCACCCTCAGAAAAGCATTGTAATATAAAAAAAAAACATGAGACAGTTTTTGACAAGTCCTATATTAAAAATGAATAATGGCCCCGTGGCAGCACCAACGTCAAACCCGATGTCTGACACTGCTGCCGTCGACCCGATAAAAAAAAAATTCTCCTCCCCGTCACTTGCTCCCGCTATTCTGTGAGCTCCGGTGACAGTACTTATATAACTATGGGGCATGGCAATCAGGGGATGGCACCTGGAGACCCCACCCCCTTGCTATATCTCTGGCAGTGTTTTTTTCTCTGCCTCCATATGCCCCTGTTGTACAGCGTATGCCAAGATGAAACACATGACATCGCCATACATCATCCCACTCATTTAAAAAAAAAAGCCTTTAATTTCCACACAATCTTACTATTAGTAAAGATGATCTCCCTGGAAGGCACTGATAATGTAGCCTTCCCAGGGGGCATCTGTGTGGCCCTGGCTGCATCACCAATGCCTCCAAAGACCAGGAAGCTGAAAACCTTTAAAAGTCAGTAACAGAATATTGGCATGTATTAAAAAGGGGATTAATTCCACAGATAAAATTATAATTCTTCTCCTCTATAAGGCTCTGGTCTGGCCGCACCTGGAGTATGCTGTCCAGTTCACGGCACCAAGTTCTTAAGAAGTATGTACTGGAAATGGAGCGAGTACAAAGAAGGGCATCAAAGCTAATAAAGGGAATGGAGGATATTAGTTATGAGGAAAGGTTGCGAGCACTGAACTTATTCTGGAGAAGAGACGCTTGAGAGGGGATATCATTTCAATTTACAAATACCATACTGGTGACCCCACAATAGGGATAAAACTTTTTTTGCGGAAGGGAGTTTAACAAGACACGTGGCCACTCATTAAAATGAGAAGAAAAGAGGTTTAACCTTAACCGCTTCCCGACCGCCTCACGCCGATATACATCGGCAGAAAGGCATGTACAGGCAAAATCACGTACCTGTACGTTGCGATTTAAGAAGCGGCGGGGCGCACACGCGCGCACGTGGGAAGCTCTGTGAGTCCGGTCGTGGGTCCCATGGACTCGATCGCCGTGGGGATACCCGCGATTGCCTCACGGAGCGGAAGAACGGGGAGATGCTAAAGTAAACAAGAATCTTCCTGTTCTGCCTAGCAACAGTGACACTGATCTCTGCTTCCTGTGAATGGAGCAGAGATCAGTGATCTGTAAAACACAGCCACACCCCCCCCACAGTTAGCAACACACCCCTAGGACAGTACCTCACCTATTGACATCATCCCCACAAAACTACTGAAAGAATGCTCCGACATCGTGGCTCCAACCATAACCCACCTCATAAACCGATCATTCCACAAAGGGATTGTTCCCAGCATCCTCAAACAAGGCATCGTCAAACCTCTACTCAAGAAACCAAACCTGGACCCTCAGGATCCAAACAACCGTAGGCCGATTACAAGCCTCAACACCATTTCTAAGATCATGGAGAAAGCTGTAGTACATCAGCTACAACTTCACCTGGATACTCACAAACTCCTGGACCCGCTGCAATCAGGCTTCCGCCCGGGTCATGGAACAGAAACAGCTCTCCTCAAGATTTGGGATGACGCCCTCGAAGCAGCAGATGACGGAGAGCCGTGTCTCCTCGTACTGCTAGACCTAAGTGCAGCGTTTGATACAGTAGATCACAATACTCTACTCGTCCGCCTCACAGAAGTAGCCGGAGTCCAAGACATAGATCTCCATTGGTTCGCGTCCTTCCTAGGAAATCGGTCACAGACAGTGAAACTAGGAAAATTCCTCTCCGAAACTCGGGCAGTCACCTGCGGAGTCCCTCAAGGCTCTCCGTTGTCACCCGTTCTCTTCAACATTTACATTCGCCCACTCCTTCAAATCATCAGATGCTCAGATCTCTGCTTCCACTCTTACGCTGACGACACGCAACTTTATTTCCGGATCAATGGAAAAAAAGATCACCAACAACAACTTGAAAACTGCCTCAAATCAATAGAGGACTGGATGACCACCAACTCCCTCCAGCTGAACCAATCAAAGACAGAGCTTCTTATCTTACACCCAAATCATAAGCCCGCAACCAAAACCTCCTGGTCTCCACCAACCGTCTTTGGGCAGACTATCTCCCCAAAGACCAAAGCGAAGAGTCTCTGGGTTATTTTAGAAGCACAAATGTCAATGGATGCGCAAATAGGATCTGTAGTCAGTCGATCTCACCATCTGCTGCGCATGCTTCGCAGACTCATCCCTTTTATCCCAAAGAATGACAAAGCAGTGGTAGTTGGAACAATCATTAATTCACGACTGGACTACGCAAACTCGCTTTACATAGGATTACCACAATATCAACTTGCGCGATTACAACTGATCCAAAACACGGCGGCAAGGCTGATAACAGGAAAAAAACCCTGGGAATCCATTTCTCCTTCACTGAGGAGCTTACATTGGCTAACCGTAAAAAATCGGATCAGGTTCAAGACCCTTTGCCTCACCCACAAATGCATGCATAGAGAAGCTCCGCAATACCTAATGGAGAAAATAAATCATTACACACCAAACCGCAGTCTTCGATCAGCCAACAAAAACCTCCTCCTCGTGCCCAAAGCCCGGTATAAATCCAAGGGTGATCGGAGATTCGCTGTCCAAGGGCCTCGGCTATGGAATGCTCTACCAATCAACATCCGCCTGGAAGAAAATCACCTGGCTTTTAGGAAAAAACTCAAGACCTTCCTCTTTTAGCAGATGATCAAAGCTCGCCACAGCGCCTAGAGGCGATTCAGTTCGCATTGTGCGCTATATAAGTATTTCATTCATTCATTCATTCAGGACACACTTAATTCCCAACGCTGCCACCTAGTGGTTAATCCCTTCACTGCCAGTGTCATTTACCACAGGAATCAGTGCATTTGTTGATTGATTGCTGTATAAATGACAATGGTCCCAAAAATGTGTCAAAAATGTCCGCTGTGTCTGCCATAATGTTGCAGTCACAATAAAAAAAATTCTGATTGTCGCCATTTAAAAAAAAAAAAATAATAATAAAAATGCCATAAAACTATCTCCTATTTTACAAACGCTATAACTTTTACGCAAACCAATCAATAATCGCTTATTGTGATTTTTTTTACCAAAAATATGTCGAGGAATACGTATCGGCCTAAACTGAGGAAAAAAAATGTTTTATATATATTTTTGGGGGATATTTATTATAGCAGAGTGTTTTTTTTTTCAAAATTGTCACTCTTTTTTTGTTTATAAAAAATAAAAACCACAGGGGTGGTCAAATACCATCAAAAGAAAGCTCTGTTTGTGGGGGGAAAAAAGGACGTCAAGCCACGTCGCACGACCGCGCAATTCTCAGTTAAAGCGATGCAGTGCCAAATCGCAAAAAGTGCTCTGGTCAGGAAGGGGGTAAATTCTTCCGGGGCTGAAGTAGTTAAACTACGTAGAGGGTTCTTTACTGTAAGAGCGGTGGTCTCAGCGGGGGGGCATCGATAGTTTCAAGAAACTATTAGACAAGCACCTGAACGACCCCAACATACAGGGATATACAATGTAATACCGACATATAATCACGCACATAGGTTGGACTTGATGGGCTTGTGTCTTTTTTCGACCTCACCTACTATGTAATTATGTAACTATGGCCTATATATTTCATTTAAAAATGACTATAAAATGATTTCTTGTGAAGGGGGAGTAAAGGTCCACTTTAATTAAAGGGTTCTTCTTTAGGGGGGAACACATAGCGCGCTGCCACCAAAGTGATCTGAGTAAGCGGCTGGTATTTGTACCCATCTACACAACAAAGCGCAGCAACACATAAGATTTGGATGTGCGAGCTCTCACCAGTGCAGACAGCCGAAAAAAGCTTTTGAACTCCAAAATAAACGTGCTATTTAATAACTCCGACTGGAGAGGGATTCTTGTAAAGAAGTAATTACAGAAAATGTTCCAGTGTCTGTACAGCGATTAATTCTTTTCAAGGGGAGCTGAGATGTCAGCGTTCAGGACCACACAAGACTATCCTCAGGCATAAACCGAAGACGGCGTGTCATAAGGTGCTTTCATCTCAAATACACTAGTTAACCAATTTAAGGATCATATTCTCCCCTCCATCTGCCGTGTATCCGATGTGTAACGCACAGATATTCTCATTAAAGGGTACATCCGCACAAACAAACTTGTAGCTATGATATGAAAGGAGCAAATTTCCCAGAACAAGCGGAGTCGTTTCCTTGTCTGGGATAACAGTGCAGGAGGAGGCATTAGAAATGGAACTTTTATGTATTTCTACCAAGTATACACTCTGAGCTATTATTATGATGTTGTTTACCCTAGACACACTATTAACTTTTATATCCTACATGCTTGTTATCTCATATTCACATTATAACATACACAGATTTGTAGATTCTACTTTTAGCGATTGTTTGTATGTCACTGCAGTCGCTCAGCCTCCCCGATCAACAATTGCTGGGATAAACTCATGGCCACATCTAGGGGGCGCTCATTCCATCAGACGTGACTGGTAGGCTTGCGTTATGAGAAAGGAACCTGCTGGTGTAAGGTCAATTTTGCATTTAGTCTCATAGGGAATCAATCACCCCCATTTTTGGCCAAGGTTGAGGCCCCCCTGACCTTGCCAGACATGCCCCAGCCAAGCCTTCTCAAGGGAAGAAATAGTATTACGCCCAGTGGCATATTTGGAGAGAGAGGGCAGTCCATGGGCATCCGCAGAACTTTTTTCAGGGGGGGCATCATTTTAGGGTCACCCATGCACCGCCCCTTTTCGACAATGTCATTATCACATTCTCATGGTCAGAGACTGCAGACGTAGTACAGTCCCTAGGATAAGTAATGGATAATGACCAACAGGCCCTCTTACCAGACCCAACAAAACTACAGCAGTGATCCCTCCGGTTGGACGATTGATCACTCTGGGTCCCCCGGGGGAGACTCTGGTCAGTAGTGTAGCATGTCTGTACCCTGGTCTCTCTGGCTTCTGCCCAGCACACTCCTCATTCTTTGTCCTGTAGCACTCTCTCCCTCAGCTTTTTTCCAGGCTGCAGTCTCTCAATCTCTCTCTTGATCGAGCTTTAGCCTCCTCCCTGTGGAAAATGGGGCTGCCAATCTCTGGGACTACATGTCCCATGATGTTCTCCTCTCCTAGTCTCCTTTGATTGGCCCTCAGTCATGGCCAATAGGGAAGGAATGGAACGGGCAGGAAGCCCCGATAGCGACGCAACTGTGCTGAATTTAAGATCTGATCCTCAATTCCAAGGGGGGCACTTGACCCCACTTGTCCCTACCTGCGGACGCCCATTGGGCAGTCTACACTGGGTATAGCCACCTACAGGGAGCTTCCCTTGCAGAGAGTTCCTAGAATGTCCCCAGTGTTCTAGCATCCGACACAAAAAAAAAAAAAAAAAAAAAAAAAAACGAAAAGAAAGAGTTCGGTACAGGGGGGCCTGCCAGTGACCACCAATACTCGGGGTATTTATTATTAAAGCCTGCCACTGACCACCAATACTGGGTGGGGCAAGAGGTTACTAATAAAACCTGCCACTGACCACCAATATACAGCGTGTTGATTATTACAACCTGCTACTGACTACCAATATGCAGCGTGTTGATTATTACAACCTGCTACTGACTACTAATACTAGGGATTTATTATTGTAGCTTGTCACTGACCACCAATACTGGGAGGTCATTATTACAGCCTCTCACTGACCACCAATACTGGGGGGATATTATTACAGCCTGTCATTGACCACCAATACTGGGGGAGGTTATTATTACAGCCTGTCACTGACCACCAAAACTGGGACTTATTATTATTACAGCCTCTCACTGACCACCAACACTGGGGGGTTATTAAACAGCCTGTCACTGACCACCAATACTGGGGGGTTATTAAAGCCTCTCACTGACCACCAACACTGGGGGGGGGGGGGGGGTTATTATTACAGCCTGTCACTGACCACCAATTCTGGGGGTTATTATTACAGCCTGTCACTGACCACCAATGCTCAGCGTGTTTATTATTACAAAAAAAACAAAAACCTCAGATACTTCCTGATGGAGGGTAAAGCCCTCCCAGGGAGTAGCGTGATGGTTAATGAATGCAAAAACATGGCATGTCTTTAATTGTATCAAAATTGGATAAAACAGACTGAGAAATTGTCACTAAATTACTATTTGAAAAAACACAGTAGATCTAACTCAGTGTACCATCACCATGTACAGTAAATATTAAAACTAAGGACAGCCTGTCACTGACTGCCAATACTGGGGAGTTATTACTACAGTCCACCACAGTCCACCAAAACTTGGGGTGTTTATTATTAAAGCCTGCCACTGCCGTTTATTTTTACAGCCTACCACTGACCACCAATAATTGGGAATTATTATTAGAGCCTGCCACTGACCACCAATACTGGGGAGTTATTATTACAGCCCATCAATGTCCACCATCACTGGGAAGTTGTTATTGCAGCTTGCCACTGACCATCAATACTGGGAGGGGGGTAAGTTATTAATAAAGCCTGTCACTAATCACCAATACTGGGGGGGAGGGGGTTTATTATTACACCCTTCGACTGACCACCAATACTGGGGGGGGGGGGTTATTATTACAGCCTGCCAATGACCACCAATACTCTGGGTGTTTATTATTACAGCCTACCACGGATCACCAGTACTGGGGAGCTTTTTTACAGCCTGCCACTGACCACCAATACTGTGAGAGGAGGGAGGGTTAGTAATAAAACTGACATCCAATGCTAGGGGAGGTGGTTTATATTAATGCCTGTCACTGAGCACCAGTGTTGGAGGGGTTTACTTTGATAAAGTCATGTGGACAGTGATGCAACGCGTCAGGTAAAGAGAGTCGGTGTCGTTTGTGTTTCCGATCGTGGCCGAGATCAGGAATGAGCCCTTTTAAACGCTGTATTGTAACATTATAACTGTAAGTGTATTTCTTCTATTAATCAAGAGCGGTATTACTGAAGGAGACTCGGAGTGGATCCCTCAGTACAGACCTATTATTAAGGTGAGAGGCTGGGGAAAGCACTGCTTCACACACAATGGGGATCGGCTGCATGGGTCACAGATTGGATGAATTGAAACTCACACTGAACGGAGAGAGCTGTTAGTTGACTACACAATTGGATTGCACTGTGTATGGGAACTTTCCTTCCGTGCGTCTTTGTTTATACCCACTTCTGAATATTTGAAGAACTGATTAATTTAGCACTTGAGTGGACTTTATTGACATATAATTAATTATATATTCTACTTTATTGCTGATAAATTTTTTTCTCTATTATTTATTTTAATAAGACTTGGTCCCTTTTTTCATAATATTGCTGCTATTTTGCACATGTTATTTTTCGGCACATTTTGCACAATGACAGTTGCACTTATTTATTTTTTTGCACATATTGTCGTTTTTTTTTGTAAATTTTTTTTTATCTATTTTCTATATTTGCTATTTTGCACATTATTACTATGTTTTTCACTTATTGCATTTATTTGCACTTTTTGCTTGCGTATTTGCACTGACTATTTGCACATTGGATCTATTGGTCGGTTGAAGATTTTTTGCACATTTATTGAAGAATTCTAGATAGTAGGTGAGGGATAATTATTAAAATGAATTATAGCACTGGTTTTTTAATCTTTGGCTATACAATTGTGTTGAAGAGATCAACTTAAGGACGCTTTATCTCCTTAGAGTGACCCTTTTGGAATCTCCAATGGATTTATGCCGAGCTATTTGTTTAATTCGTTTTCAGTAAGCGCCACATTATTTCAATATTTTTTCATTTACTATTAACACCTGCCACTGACCACCACCAGTGCTCTTACTGCCACTGAATCCGCTTATTTTATCCCCATTTTCTTTTTAGTGCACCCTCCTGCCCTACTTTGCTAAGGGAAATGGGAGATTTGCCACAGTACACCATGAGGTGACAGCCACTGTATTGGCCACGCTCCCTTAAAGTTGAAATTGTACTTACACTACTGCTATCCACTCTCCACCTAGCCAATTCAGTTTTATTTCATGATATGACTGAAAATACATTTTATGTATGGGGTGGAGGAGCATGTTTAAGAAAGGATCCAAATAAATTTGATGTGTTAGGTCCCATTTACCCCTGTGTTTTGTAGCTCAAAGCTCCAGAACGCTCCACAACCAAAATCCCATATATATAAATGGTGGTGGCTGTTAATATATGAGTGCTCAGGCACCTGTAGACTTCCCAAAATTTATATGAGCTACTTTTGTGGCAAATTGGGCATTTTTTTGGCGCCATAGACTTGAACAGAAACACCTGAAAATGCAATTTCACAGGTTTTATCAGGCGTTTCCTTAGCTTCTTCTTCCCCTAGTGCTTTCCACTGTCTAAAACAAAATGCCTGAAGCTTGAATACACATGTAAAATGCATGTAATACGCTTCTAGGACACTTTTGTACATGTACAAAAACGCAAAAAAAAAAAAAAAAATATGCCTGAAAATCGCTCTGCTGAGGCATAAAAGCAGCCTTTGGGATCAAGAGGGGACTACTACTTAACTACCAGCTACTTAACTAATTAATGACCAGCCGCCGCAGTTGCAATGCAGCAGGTTGGCCCTCCTGCGTGAATCACCGTCATTGTACATTGGGCGCGTACATGGCGCTCTGTCGTGCACATTCCCTAGCGGAGAAAGCCAGGGGGTCCGGCGGATTCGATGCCCATCGGCCACCCGCGATTGCTCCACAGAGAGGCAGAACGGGGATCTGCCAACGTAAACAAACAGATCCCCGTACTGTCAGGGGAGTAGAGTGAGATTGTCTGTTCCTAGTGATCATGAACAGCGATCTCTCTCTCTACTCCCTGTCAATCCCCTCCACCCACAGTTAGAAAGCACCTCCTTAGGGAACATGCATCCCCTTGATCGCCCCTGGTGTTAACCCCATTCTCTGCCAGTGTCATTTGTACAGCAATCAGTGCATTTTTATAGCTCTGATCGCTGTATTAATGTTACTGGTCCCAAAAAAGAGTCAAAAGGGTCCGATCTGCCCGCCACAATGTAGCAGTCCAGCTAAAAATCATTACTAAAAATGAATAATAAAAATGCCATAAATCTATCCCCTATTTTGTACATGCGATAACCACCAAAAGAAAGTTCTATTTGTGGGAAAAAAAGGATGTCAATTTTGTTTGGGTACAGCGTCTCACAATCACCAGGGTTGCCAAGCTCCCGCAGCATTTTTTTTACTGACAGAACATGGAAACTTTACTGACGGAGCAAATTTTTTACAGTCGGAGAAATTACAGAACTTCTATTGAAAACCAACACAGTGAATATTTGAACAGTATAAACATAATATGGAAACATTGACAATACCTATAACAAAGGTGATGAAGGTGAAGCACAGCATGAAATTATCAGTCCTTGATATTTACTGGCAGTTACAAACTGTCAGTAAATTTACTGGCGATTGGCAACCCTGACGGCCGCACAATTGTCAGTTAAAGCGACGCAGTGCCATATCGCAAAAAAAGAAAGAAAAAAAAGGCCTGGTCATTAGGGGGGGAAATCTTCTGGTCCTTAAGTAGTTAAAAGATTGATCTGCCCTGGGTATCATATATGCTGGGCATGTCATTGGATATGCCAGGCTGGATTTACCTATCTAATTGCTATTGTTTACCCCTCTAAGATAAGCTGTTGCTAGAAAGTGTTTGTCACTGTCCCCCTCACCTATATACATAAACATGCATGTCTTGTCAATCAGAATGTGCACAAGACTACTTTGCCAAGGGGCCTATTCAATGTGCAGTAAAACACGTGTTTTATAGTGCAGTACTAATGTACATTAAAGGCAATGTACAGTACAATGTGGCCACACCACAACCGCCCTACAATCGCGGTTGTAGCACAGTAGGTTGGTATTTTGAGGGTTGAAAAAGCGTATATCATCTCCACACCTCCTGTCAAATTCTCTCCGTATCACCACAGATTGCTTTTCAGAGGGGCGGCTGTATAGCTGCATGTGTGAATAAGCCCCAACACATTATCGCCAGCCACCAACTCGGCAGCCATGCTAAATAGAAGGCTTACCTGCTTCTACGGTGTTGCTCCCTTACTGACAAAAAAAACAAATAAAAACTAAGGTAAAATACCGCCATTTTTAATACTGACGTCAATGGGCCTCTGAGAGGTGTCAGCCTTGTAGAGCGTTTAATAAGATGACAAGGAAGTGACACGCACTGCAAGAAAAGTGGGTGTGGCTAAACTTTATAGGGGTGTGGTTTAACAGCTGCGTTCACTTTTTTCAGGAAAATGGCCTCTGCAGTCAAGCGGCCCCAGTGGATATTTAAATACAAACTGTGGAGCTTTATAAAACGCTCATTAATTGTATAAGGCATTTGGGCCTCTACAGAAGCCTGGCCAAAATCTCAATCAGCAGCAATACCCACGTCCTGCCTTTTTACTAGGATGTAATAAACTGTTGTACATTCATTCCCAGCATCACAGGAGAAAAAAACAATCCCTTTTCACATCCTTGCAACAAGGCAGGATGTGGGAATGCTGACTGGAAGTTTTGAGGCCAGATTTCCCACCAAACATGACCTATTCAAATGAAAGAAGCTGTCTCACAACTGCATTCAGTGCAAGTGGTTGCAGCGCAGTGGTGCAGGCTTTTAGGGATTAAAACAGGCAGTGAGGAGGTGACATAGCGCCTCATCAGTGCCTGGCAAATGACCTCTGAGAACCAAACCCACTTTAGAGGGCCAACGCAAGTGTAAACGAGCCCTGTATTTTACACATATGACCATATCAGGGCTATCTTCTACAATATAGGACACCTGCCAACCATCCAGAGAATACGGCCAGGTCAGGTCTCTGGCGAATGAGAGGAATCCAGGATGATTTATACCATGAAGGGGTGAAAACAGGGTGAATCCTCAGATTTGTCACGACTGACTACTACATGGAAAAAGGATTAAATAGATGAGTTGATCAAAAAACAGGGTGGTACCACATCCCAAATATATGTTTTAAAGATAAAGGGGAAGGAGTAAAGGGGCTGGAGGGTAACCAACCCCCGGGACTTTTAAACGGTACCAATTATAAAGGCAGAACAGTCAAATGCCAACAATAGAATGAATAAAGTTTTATTTAAAGTACAAATGCATACTAAAAACCATTAAAAGAAAAAGTGTGAATACACATATCAAATACTACAGTACAAAAACTGGTACAGAATCACATGTATGGATATTTGTGATTCTGTACCAGTTTTTGTACTGTAGTATTTGATATGTGTATTCACACTTTTTCTATTAATGGTTTTTAGTATGCATTTGTACTTTAAATAAAACTTTATTCATTCTATTGTTGGCATTTGACTGTTCTGCCTTTATAATTGGTACCGTTTAAAAGTCCCGGGGTTTGGTTACCCTCCAGCCCTTTTACTCCTTCCCCTTTATCTTTATGACTACTACATGCTGAGGAAAACTATTTGAGGCCTAGTCTCCATTCCCTCATGATATTGTTCCTCAGGAAGTAGATGCTTGTTCAAGAACAGAAATGTTTTTTCAAACATTTTTTTTCACCATATTTACTTTAGTCTATCTCTGGAATTGATAAAAAGTGTCATATTTAGTCCTGAGAAAGCTGCCTCGCGCAGGGTTGCTATCTTATCCCCTATCTCATCCCTTTAGCATCCCTATAGCTCACACTATTGCGATGCCAGACATCTCATGTAATGCGCAGCGCACTGCTGTTCACATTACAAGCAATGTTTGTGTGGGTGTGATGTCAGCCATACAGATAGTATGGCTGATATCGCACCTCATTCGGTGCAAACATGCACACATGTTCACACATATGCAATCCGATTCATGTCAGATCTGTCAGTTCGCAGTGCAATATGCAAGCTGAAATGGGGGTGTCGTTAACATATAATGACACTCCCCAGCAGTTTGCATATGGCAATGTGAACTGCCGTGCGTGCCGGGTGCGATGCGGGAACAGTTGGATTCGCAGGGTTCTTGCATTGCAATAGTGTGAACCGGCCCTTAAACCCGAACACATATGAATACCATAGGTCAGTGATGGCTAACCTTGGCACCCCAGATGTTTTGGAACTACATTTCCCATGATGCTCAACTGCAATGCAAAGTGTATGAGCATCATGGGAAATGTAGTTCCAAAACATCTGGGGTGCCAAGGTTCGCCATCACTGCCATAGGTTCTGAGGCTAATTCAATGCACATAAGGCCCCAAGTGAGTTTAATTACCACCTTTATTAGCCGCAGAACCTGTGTAATTAATATGTGTTCGGTTTTAAAGGGATGAGGTGACAGCCCTAGTCTCGCGGTCGTACGACAAATGGCGGAACATGCCACAGATTCTTGTACAATTTGTTGCAGCTTTGACAGAACGGTCCCAAGCATCCCCTCCCCTGTGAAGAAGCTGAGATTTACTGGCAGAGATGCTATTTGGAGAAGCTGGGGGAGTAATGGGAACGTATTAAGTTTCAGTTCCTGAGGAATGTCAAGACAAATTTTGTCACAGAATTGTTTCAAAGATGAGACACAATAATTACACGTGTGACACAATCAACAATCTACTGCAACATTGAAGAGGTCTCATTTAACCCCACTTCACTCCACTGATATGGTTGTATTTCTTTATGACATTGTCTCAACAATAGCGCAAAATTGATGCAAACAAGAACTGTTTGAATTGGTCACTAACAATGAATATAGTGCTGAGTTTTCATGAATTTAGTGCAAGGCCTCCATTATAATATATCAAATATATACCTCCCAACAGTCCCAGGTTGGGGGGGGGGGGATTTTCCCGCATTCACACTTCTGTCCCGCAGTCCCACTGTGCAGGACCTTTGTCCCGCATAACTCCAGTTGTTGATTACATTGTAACTTCCAGCCCAATAGGACCCTGCAGTAAACCATTGCTACTGAACATTAGGGATGAGCTTAGGCATGTTCGCATTGGCCCACGTGCAGAGCCGCCAGGAAGTTGGTGCAGCGCTGCGCTAATCACAGGCAGTGAGACATTGCCCGATCTCTGCAGCTGTGCATCGGGGCAATGTCTCACTGCCTGTGATTAGCGCAGGGCTGTGCCAACTTCCTGGCGGGCTCTGTAAGTGGACCATGCGAACACGCCTGAGCTCATCCTTACTGAACCTCCAGTACAGTCAGGGATTGGCGAGCAAGCTGGCTGGGTGGGCACTGTGCAGCCAACGTGATAGACTGCACCTATCAGATCCGAGCTGTGATGTCGGGTATGGGCTGCTACCCATACCCGCCCCTTTTATTGGAGAGGTGGCATTCACACATAGTGCCACGCAATAGGACACACAATAATTATACCTAACAAATGTATACTGTAAATGATTGATAAAGCAATACTTAAATGTGAAAAAAATGTTTTTTTACAAATACTTGATAAATAAAATGTATTTTTGAATTTTATGTAAAAAAAAAAAAAACGAAACAAAAAATGTCACATTTGTTTGCACACTGATTTGTCCATAATTTACAGTACAAACTTGTTAGGCATATTTACTGTATTGTGTTGCACAGAGACCACAATTCACAAGGCCTCCGTTATATCACATCCTCATCAGGGCCAAAGGGGGGAAAAAAAGGGGCAATTGCTCCGGGTCCCCCATGACTGAAGGTACCCCTTTTATACAAAAATTATAAAAAACAATATAAAAAAATTATATATATATATATACATGAACCCAAACACATATATACACATATATATATATACACAATTATAAGAAATAAATAATAATAAAATATAAAATGTATAATAAAAACATATTTTCTTTTATTAAATGTATCTTGGGAAGTAATATTTTGTAGGCTATAATCTGTAAAACTCTGGATTGTTATGGTGTATGCCTTTTCAAAAATTCATGTTGGTTGGATGTGGTGACATTCCTTATAAATGGCAACTTCATATACCTGAAGGCAGGTGCAGTCTACTTTCTCCAGTGCAGGTAGTGCTCTTACGCAATGGCACTGCAGTTGGAGAGGAAGCCAGGAGGGGCATAGTTCCGCTATGGTTTCCTAGGGGAAGTTTCCTAACTGGGGAAGCTATCCAATTGGATGCTGCTGCCCCATATGACTCTGATGAGGAGGGAAAGCGTAGGACTTCTCTGGAAATCTGCCTGCTTGAGCGTGAATTCATCACGTGCACTGACAGGCCGGACATTAAGTGGTGGCTGGCCAGGTGCAGCCCATGGGTCGTAGGTTGCCAACCCCTGTCTTAGCATCTGTTCCCTGTTCTATGCTGTGTCTGTGACAGACATGGCACAGACCAGTTTAGCTGGAGCTGCATGCTTCGATCCCCTTCCCTACTCAGCTGAGTGCGCCAGGAAGGAGAAGGGTTAGTAATCTGCGGGACTCTGCTCATGCACAGATTACAGTTGACATCCTGGATGTGAGGTCTGATATGGTGGAGAGCCACAGTTATTTTCTGTACTGAAAATTGCTGCAATCCCGTTGTTAATTAAATACAGACCCTGTTCCAGTCCCTATTTCACTCTGAAATAAAAATTTGCATTTGTTTCGCAGATAGACTGGAAACAGGTCTATCTGCTTAGTTAATGTGGCGCACTCCACAAATTCCATTATCATGGAACAGGAACCTTAGTTAATTCCCCATCTATGTCTTCACTGCACCCAGGACTTGCTGCACCTTTTCCACCAGCAGTTGCTTCACCAGTATTTGTACATTAATCCTTGCCGTATTATCTTATACTGCATCAGGTTGGAGAATCCTCATCATTTGTCTTATAACATAAACAATCAGGCAGGGCAGCAATCAAACATGACAGATAAAGTAGAGACAGAGATAGCTTCAGGTCACCAAGATTTTTATCACACCTTAAGTATTCTCCAGAGCTAGGGGATATGGCTACCATTCTCACCTTACACATATTTAAAAGACGTATAGAGATGGATGCAGGACACTCATCACGCCAAAACCTGTCCAATTAATATTTTCACTGTGCACCTTGCAACTGTTGACAAAAGGGCAAATTAGTATCTCTAATGGAATCCTTAACAGGTTCATTACATTTTATTTCCACAGAAACTCAAAGTATTATTCCGTTTTGGGTGGGCACCTGTGGGTTGGATCACCGGATCATTTCTTAGAATGTTTCCAGACAATTCAAAGATGGTATTTTTTTCCTAACGTTAGTAGCTATGGATGTTGCCTGTTGAATTCTCACAAAGAACTCTGACGGTGCAGTCCCACTTTTAGGCCCTGTTCACATCTGAGCGACATGGGAGCATTGGGTTTTATTGCAAGATTTTTGCGCATTTTTGGAGTGACTCCATTCACTTGAATTGGCTGCCCTCTGCTCCAATAACACGTCAAAGTAGCTCCTGTATCCTTTTTTGAAGCCAACTTTGGCATGTTTTTGTGCGTTTGTTTGGACATTTTGCAAAACAAAACACCTTTAGCACATTTGGGGTGCCATTAACAATGAATGACAGCTAAATGGGTGTTGTGTGTTTTGGCTCGTTTGTAGCTCATTCCTTCCCAGGATTCTGCTACGCTCAGGTGTGAGTGGGGTCTAAAGCCTTGTACACACGGTCAGATTATTGGACAAATTTTAGTCAGTTTTTTGTTTGATGCTAATCTCAAATCGAAAGTGAAGAGGGTACTTACCATCAGATAATTTTCTGACGACCGAATTCAACGTCCAGAAGTGACGTAATGTGTTGAATTGTTTTGTATGTGTTCTTTCATTTCTGAGCATGCCTAGTCTTGCGCCTCAGGTTTTTTTTTTTTTTTTTTGGTCAGCAAACCGTACTAATGAAAAGAATATCAGACATTGTGGTCACATCAGACAAAAATTTTCAAGCCTGCACATCCAGTTTTTGTCTGCCGAAAATTAGTAATCGGCTGTCAAAAGCTGCATACGAACGATCAGAAAATGGGCAGATCGTTCTTCGGACGAAGTTTATCTTCAGATTTTCTGACCTGTGTGTACAGGCCTTTAACCAATTAAAGACGAGGCCTCTTTTTTAGATGTGGTGTTTACAAGTTAAAAACAGTTGTTTTTGCTAGAAAATTACTTAGAACCCCCAAACATTATCTATTTTTTTTCTAACATCCTAGAGAATAAAATGGCGATCGTTGCAATACTTTCTGTCACACCGTATTTGTGCTGCGGTCTTACAAGCACACAAAAATCAACTTTTTTGAATTAAAAAATAAGACAACAGTAAAGTTAGCCCAATTTTTTTTCATATTGTGAAAGATAATGTTACGCCGAGTAAACTGATACCCAACATTTCACGCTTCAAAATTGCGCCCGCTCAGTGAATGGCGGCAAACTTTTACCCTTAAAAATCTCCATAGGCGCCATTTTTTTTGTGTCACAGAGGAGGTTTTCATATGCGACCGCTACTCACGCATGAGTTCGCTTCTGCACGCAAGTTCGGCGGGACACGGAGCGTTTAAAAAAAATTGTCTTATTTATTTTTACTTTTACTTTTTATTTCTACACTGTTTAAAATAAAAAAGTGTCACTTTTATTCCTATTATAAGGAATGTAAACATCCCTTGTAATAGAAAAAAAGCATGACAGGACCTCTTAAATACGAGATCTGGTGTCAAAAAGATCTCAGATCTCATATTTACACTAAAATGCAAAAAATAAAAATAAAAAATTTTGTCATTTAAAAAAAATAATAAAATTGGCCTTTTAAGAGCTATGAACTGAAGTGACGTTTTGACGTTTTGTCATGAAGACGGGCAGTCTTTAATATTGATTGGACCCTGGGCAAACATTTTGACCCCTTTCACACTGGGGCGTTTGCAGGCGCTATTTTTAACGCTATAGCGCCTGCAAACCACCCTAAAACAGCTGCTCCATTCACTGGCTTTCACATTGGAGCGTTGCACTGGCAGGGCGTCAGAAAAAGTCCTGCCAGCAGCTTCTTTGGAAAGGTGAAGGAGCTGTGAACTCACCGCTTCTCCTCCGCTCCTTCCCATTTAAATCAATGGGGCTGTGCTGTCATACCACCAGCAAAACGCCACTGCAGACAGGCAGATTTAACCCCTTTTTGGCTGCTAGCTCAAAATAGCGCTGCTAAACCGACGGTAAAGCAGCGCTAAAAATAGTGCCGCTTTACCGCTGACGCCTGGGACAGCACAATGTGAAAGGGGTCTTTCTTGGGCCCCCTCCATGCAATTTCACTCTTCACCTGCCTGCACACCATGGACTGTGGTGGTGAGGGGACCAAACAATAGACAGAAAACTGCTACAGAACGTAGAACTAGGGTTGCCCCCCGTCCGGGATTCACCCGGACAGTACGGGTTTTGAATCCTGTGTCCGGGGATCAGTCCACCTGAGCCCCGGACACAGTGCTGAGGAGTCTCCTATTATTACTCTGTATTGGGGTTTCCCGTGCAGGTGTCTCCCTCCCTGTCTGCACTGCCCGGTGCTCTGGCCGAGTCTCCGGCGCTGTGTTAAGTTGTGACACATTGCACGGAGTGGGCACTGGCACGTCTCTCCCCCCTCACAGCCACCCTGCAGACACACAGCCTCGGCTCTTCCTCTGTGCAAGCCGATCATGTGACCTGTCCAGAAATCGAGAGGAACAGAGAGCCTGCCGAGCGAGATAAGGGGACACAGACAGACCGCTGGGTGAGTGCAGAGCTGAGGGTCTAAACTTCCCTGCAGTTCAGTCCACAAGCTCTCCAGTGTGGGACTGTCCTGCTGGTCTTTCCAGGGACATGGCTGCTGGTTGAAGATTGCAGTCTAGTTCTCCCTGCAGTACCATCTCATCCTGGCATAATTACTTAATTGTGCAGTGCCCACTCAGTAGCCTTTATCGAATATCTTTTCTTCTCTATTTGTGCATATCTTAGATTATTTTTTTTTTTTGGTAATTAAAAGTCCACTGCCCCACTGACCCCGCACTCTGCCCCACTGACACCGCACTTTGCCCCACTGACACCGTCCACTGACACCGCACTTTGCCCCACTGACACCGTCCACTGACACCACACTCTGCCCCACTGACACCGCACTCTGCCCCACTGACACCGTCCACTGACACCGCACTCTGCCCCACTGACACCGTCCACTGACACCGCACTCTGCCCCACTGACACCGCACTTTGCCCCACTGACACCGTCCACTGACACCGCACTTTGCCCCACTGACACCGTCCACTGACACCGCACTCTGCCCCACTGACACCGCACTCTGCCCCACTGACACCGTCCACTGACACCGCACTCTGCCCCACTGACATTGTCCACTGACACCGCACTCTGCCCCACTGACATTGTCCACTGACACCGCACTCTGCCCCACTGACACCGCACTCTGCCCACTGACACCGTCCACTGACACCGCACTCTGCCCACTGACACCGTCCACTGACACCGCACTCTGCCCACTGACACCGTCCACTGACACTGCACTCTGCCCCACTGACACCATCCTCTGCCCTACTGACTGATAGTGTCCACTTTTAAGGTAGGCTAGGTTCATATTTTAACTGTGACATCTCTTTTATTAATCTAATCATGTTTTATGGTCACACAAATAAGTTTGTTTTATTTAACCATACCCCTTTAGGTCCACCCTCCTCTCCACTGTTAACACACTTTGGCCACAGCCACTGTTCGCAGCAGCTATGCGCGCCTCCTTACTACTCCTTACTACTCTCCTAGGGTAACTCAAAGGTATCCCAAGTCTCCTACAATCCTATAGCGTGTACTACAAAACAAATTGCAGTGTTCGGGTTTGGCTTGGCGAAAAGGGGGCAACCCTCCGTAGAACTCCTAGGATCAGTGGCACTGCTGGGAGAGGGAAGGGTGTGATCAATGGTAATACTGATTTTTTTTTTACCGTCTACCCATATAAAGGGGGTTTCAACACTGGCCACCAATGTAATAGGAGTTTACACTGACCACTAATGTAATAGAAGCATTCACAGTAAACACCAATGTAAGGAGGGATTTACACTGACCACTAATGTAAGGGGGACCTTCACACTGGCCACTAGTGTGAATAAAAGGATTTTACACCAAGCCCCAATGTAATGAGAAGATATACATATGAATACCACCTCTACTTACATATGAATGCCGCAGGTCTGCGGCTTTTTACATATGAATGCCACCGCTATATACATATCAATAACAGTTATTTACATGTACACACAGGGTCTGCAGGTGATAGGCAATAGGGCAGAGCTTGGCAGCATTACTAGCAATACTTCACATTGAGATATCGGGACACATCACGACACTAAAACTTCAAGGGACATGGGAATTTAAACCAGGCAAGTATAAGTTAGCTGCTTTGGGCCCCAGAGCAATTACAGGGCCCAGGGAAGCTTCCCCTTTTGCCCTGCCTTAAAGACGGCCCTGATTGTCAGTTAAAGAAACACAGTGCTGTATTGCAAAAAATGGCCTGGTCATTGAGGGGGAAAATCCTTCTAGGGCTGAAGTGGTTAAAAAAAAAAAAGCTTCTCTATTTTTTTTTTTATCTATAGTGTTTTATTTTGCTATTATTTTTCTAGTTTTCATCTAGAGTTTCAGTACAGCTTCTTTGCAGCCATCTCTGGTCTACATGCACAACTCTGCTCTACGTGCAGAGAGGGCAGAACTGTGGGAGGGGCCCAGCAGGCTCCACCCACTACAGGCTGCCCGCAGAAAACTACACGAGGGGGCGGATACAAGACCAGTCACCTGGCACAAACAGAGAGAGCAGCAGTGACTGGTCTTTGCACAAAGATCAAATTTCACACTGTATTACTGCACAGATCTGGAAGAAATGCACAAAAGCATACCAAGTGAGAATATACGTGACTCTTGTATTTATACAATATTTGCTTAACCCAGAATTCAATGCTCTAGTCTTCACCTATAACAACTAGATTCTGAGAGAATGCACCGCACAGCACCAGTTCCATGGATATATCCCAGCATATGAGTTGGGAATCTTCAGCGTAACTGCAGATCTCTCGTTCGTTGTAAATTACAAGCCTAAGTGCTGGAAATTTGCCATGAAGGAACAATTGGCTACGCAGTGAATGGATCCTGCGTGAAACTCGGAATGGCTCCGTCAATGTAGACAAGTGTTCAAAAAACGTTTTCCACACTCCATGAACACATCACTTCTTGTAAGACTTGTCAGGATTACGGCACAATAAAGCTTTCACATTCAGTAACTGTTTTATTTATGTACTAACATATGTCAGCCGCTATGAAAACTCGCCCGCCATGTGTTTGTCAAGTACATTAACTTTCCCTAGATTGATTTAATTAAACACTCCACACGCTGATCAGCTGTGAAATCCAAAGAGAAGCAAAGAACTATTCCAGTTAAAGAAGTACTCCGTCTAATGGAAATCAGGGCAACAAGAAAGACGCTGCTGGAAATATATTGTAACATTTATCTGCTTTCCTAGCAGCGGTAAATAATTCAATATGGCTGCCAGGGTTTGATACCCCGAAAATTGTGGTATCTATCTCTACTTCCACCGACGTCATCATAATGGATGACAACACAACTTGAAAACTGCTTAGTAAAGGACGGACATCATTGGACTAGAGCAGTGATGGCAAACCTTGGCACCCCAGATGTTTTGGAACTCCATTTCCCATGAAATTACGGATCACGCACTCTGCAGTGTAGAGGAGCATCATGGGAAATGTAGTTCCAAAACACCCGGGGTGCCAAGGTTCGCCATCACTTGACTAGAGCTTTTCTTTTTGTTCTGATCTGCTCTGCTGTGGCGTGATGATGAGGAGTGGTCACTTGCTGGTCCTGATTTTTTAATTGTTTAAATGTGCCCAACTGTTTTACCAGTATGGTGGGGTTTTGGTGTCAATATGATGTTGGTGACATCATGGTTACCATACTTGGACATTCCGACAACAAAATCCATCAGATTTTTTCGACGGATTTTGTCCCGAAACTGGTGTTGCCTACACACGGTTGGACAAAGTTGTCAGAAAATCTGATCGTTAGGAACGTGATGATGTTCGTTCATTGCGACGGGACTACGTTGTAGCCAATAGCTTTAGTCTTGTAATTTGATCTGAGCATGTGTGGCACTTTGTCAGATCTGAATTCTCTACAAACGATTGGACAAAGTCCGATCGGATCATGTTGTCAGAAAATGTTATATCCAGCTCTCAAACTTTGTTGGTCGGACATTCCGACGGAAAAAGTCCGATGTAGCCCACACACGGTCGGATTATCCGACAACATGGTCCGATCGGACCTTTTCCGACAGTGTGTACAGGGGCTTAGTCCGTAGGGTTCTTTATTGAGTTGGCCCACCCTTTGCACCTACAACAGCTTCAACTCTTCTGGGAAGGCTGTCCACAAGGTTTAGAAATGTGTCTATGGGAATGTTTGGCCAGAAGCGCATTTGTGACGTCAGCCACTGCTGTTGGATGAGAAGGCCTGGCTTGCAGCCTCGACTCGAATTCATCCCAAAGGTGTTTTATTGGGTTAAGGTCAGGACTCTGTGCAGGCCAGTCAAGTTCCTCCACCCAAAACTCACTCATCCATGTCCACAAAGTTGGGAGCATGAAATTGTCCAAAACGTTTTGGTATGCTGATGCCTTAAGAGTTCCCTTCCCTGGAACTAAGGGACCAAGCCCAACCCCTGAAATACTACCCCACACTATCACCCCCCCCTCAAAGATTTGGACCAGTGCACAAAGCAAGGTCCTTCTGGGGGCCCCCACCAACGCTGTCCGTTTCTTCTCTTCTGTGCCTGCCCCCCTAGCGAGCTGCTTTGCTGAGGACAGACGTGCGGGCTTGAATCAGAGCCCTGTCCCCTGCTCCTCCCTCCTTACAAGATTTGATTGACAGCAGCAGGAGCCAAAGTCACCCGCTGCTGCCTCCATGTCCAGTGAGGAGGGAGAGAGAGAGCAGCATCCCTGTTCTCGGGCACAATACTGGATCAAATCGGGTTCAGGTAAGTATTTGGAGGGAGCTGGGCATGACCATATTGTAGAGCATGGGTGCTCAACCTGTGGCCCTCCAGCTACTCCATAACTAGAAGTCCAATGAGGCATTGCAAGGCTGACAGTTACAAGCAAGATTTCCTAAAGGCATGATGGGACTTGTCGTTTCCGCATAAGGTTGATGTAGAGAATGCAATAAGGTAAAAAAAAAAAAAATTAAAGCGGAGCGCCACCCAAAAGGAGAAGCTCAGTTTATCCCCCCCCCCCCCCGCTATCACATTTGGCACCGGTCAGGGGGGAGGGGGTACCTGGTTATGACCGTCTCCCACTGCTGGCTGACCTCCACAGAAAACTAATTTGGGAGTTCAACCCTTCTCCTCCTTCCCCCATTGCCGGGCCATTCACAAAGAACAGTGTACTTTGCGCATGCTGGTTTCCCTTACCCGGGATGGTGGCGGCAGCAATAGAGAGCCAATTAAAAAATCAGCTCCACTCTGCTGGACAATATGGATTCGTTGATATGCCTGTTTTTCACTACCACCTTGCAGGTGTTTTTAACCCTTCCTTGTCATTAAAGTGTTTTATTACTGCACTTAGAATTTCAATCATTAGATGTGGTGGTTGGTTGCATTGGTTTTCTTTTCTTTGGCTTTTTCCCTCTATGTTCACTTGGCGGTCTGGCTAGTAGACGTGAGTGGTTAATTTCTAATCTAATTTCGGAACAAATTTTTCGTTATTCTGATGTATCTGAATTTCTGAATTACGATAGTAATGAATTTAAATGACTCCGAAGTAACAAAATTAAAATTTCGGATTTTTTTTATTTGAATAGGTTTCTAATCCAATTTGAATCCTTTTCTAATTGAATTTGAATTTGAATTTCAGAAGGGAATAACATATAATTGAAAATAAAGGAATAGAATAGAATAGAAAATAATATTAAAAAAAATAAAAGAATATAATATAATAGAGTGAAACAGAACAGAATACAAAATAAAATAATGAAAAAAATAGAATCGAAAATAAAGGGATAGAATAGAAAATAAAAGAATAGATTGGAATAAAAAAAGAAATAGAAGATAATATAAAAAATAAAAGAATAGAATATAATAGAGTAAAACATAATAGACTACAAAGTAAAAGAATGGAAAAAATAGAATCGAAAATAAAGGGATAGAATAGAAAATAAAAGAATAGATTGGAATAAAAAAATAGAATAGAATAAAATAGAAATAATATAACCATCTTCTGAAATTCAATTTTTCGAATAGAATAAAATAGAATTCAAATGGAAAAAACAGAATAGAATAGAATAAAAAAGGAATAGAATAGCAAAAACAACAGAATAGAAAAGGCTAAAATAGAAAAAAATATAACAATCTTCCAAAATTCTAATTTTTAATAGAATAAATCTGAACTCAAATAGGATAAAAAAAGAATAGAATAGAATATAAAGAATAGAATAGAAAACAATAGAATAGAATACAATAAAAGAATATAACCATCTTCCAAAATTCTATTTTCGAATAGAATAAATTCGATTTCGAATGGAATTCAAATTTATTTGAATTTTCCGAATTCAGTCGTACTGAGTTTGAATAAACTAAACAAATTCTGAAAACGAATTAAATGAATTAAACTAATTTAACTAAACAAATTTATATAAACAGCGAATCAAAACACATTTTTCCATTCTGCACATGTCTACAGGCTAGTAACACACCTTCTGTATTAGTGAGATGCTACTCTGGAGAAATGGGGACAGGAGGCACAGCAAAAAGCAGCATAGTCAGTTTGCAGGGGAGGATAGTGTTAACTGTATTAGCAGATTTAGATACACTAATAATTTGAAGCCCAACTCCAGCTCACACTTTACAATCAGTTATGGCAAACAGTTTTCCTGGTGCCAGCAGCCCCAGTAGACTCAGAGCTGTCACTCAAGAGACACCCTATAATATTCTTCCTCACTCCTCTACCTGCAGCTATATACAAATTTATGTTAGGGGATAAATGTAGATGCAGAGGAGCTAGGCCAGCACAGACAGTCATTAGACACGGTCAGAAAAGGGGTGGATTATGGCTTGGGAGGAGGGAATTTACTCTTCTTGGAGCAGTCAAATTAGCAAGAGGCATATGCAAGTGCAAGAAAACAGAAAATTGTTTCATACTTACCGTAATTTTCTTTTCCTGGTGCCTCAATACTTGTGACAAGCTCCGCCTTGGCTCCTCCCTCAGGACCAGTGAATATTATAATAGAAAAGGATTAGTGCACTCCTGGCATTCTCCTTTTTTCCCTCATGGTCAGTGAATGTTGGTCGAACGTCCCTTACCTCTGCAGTCGGCAGCTTCCAGCTGGGTTCAAGCCTCTCCCAGGTGCCATCCCTATTCTTGGGCAGCTAAATGCGCTGATAAGATAGGGAGTCCTTTCTGTGGGTCCTTTGGGGCAGCAGTTGTCTCTTAACTAAGAGCTCCTTCGAGAAAGCAGCTCTATCTATTTTCCACTTCTCCTTACATTTCTCCCTCCTGTCATCCATTCTCTCTCGCTTTCCTTTCTTTGCGTTCCTCTCTCTCTTTCTCGCTTCCTTCTTCCCCCACCATCTTCCCCTCCTTGTGATATTGTACCTTCATTCCTGGTTACTATAGTGGGCAGCACGCACCTCTCACCAGCTTTTCTAAGTCCCTCAGCATCTTCCTGCCTGCTCTGCGCATGCGCGGACATCAGGAGCCGGCTCAGTGGTCCGGGCTGAGTCGTGCGGGCCATAGAGGTCCTAGTGCCGCCAGCCACGCATGCGTGGTCTGGCCTGACGTCATGGTGGCCATCTTGAATAGGGGCAAATTTTAAATTTTTGCCCTTGTTTGTCAAAATAATTTTTTAGAGGATTGTATCTTCTGCAGATGTCCCTCCCCTCTCCATTGTATATTAGTGGGAGCTTTCAGCATGGCGCCTGTTGTCATCTGAGGAGGTTGCCTATGCTGGGGGCTCCTGGAGGGACCCTGTTTTTTGCCAACGGTAAATGTAATTTCTTTCTTTTCTTTGCTCAGGAATACCGTTTCCTTGCTCCAGCTGAAAAGCCAGTCGCTAACTCCTTTATCTTTCTCTAGCTGCTTTTTCTGTCTAACATTTAACATCCCTAACATTTAAGGTAGAGACCGTCGTCCAGGTGAGTGTAAAAAAAAAAAAAGAGAGCGCTTATGCTGGTACGTTAATGTGTTTCAGCCTTGTATACCAAAAGAAGTCCAAGCAGACATAAACAAGCCTATGAAGGCCCCAGCCAGAGAAGGATACCATGCAAGCGACGAGGGTTCATCCATGAAAAGACATAGGGGGTCAGCTTCAGGTTTTATTGCCAAAGCTTAATTGAACAAGCTGAAGTTAGAAGCTGATTGGCTACCATGCACAACTACACCAGATTCTGAGTGCACCAGTTTAGTAGAACAACCCAATAGTTCTTCACATTCACCAACTCTCAAATCCCTCAGGCTCAGTATCCACAAGTGCAACTTATCAAATGACTTGGGACTGCAAAGTCGCATGATATAAGGCATTCCTCATGATTTCCAATGAGTACCGTTCAGATCTGGGCAACTTCAAAGTAGTCCCTGCACTACTTTGGTCCCACTTTCCATAGACCTCAAGAATACACAGGCATTGTTTCAAGTTGCATCAAAATTGCGAGACTTTCCGGTCGCTATAGTGGAAACATAGGCTTACTCTGATGGATGATATCGGAGACATTGTTGAAAAGGAAAGAAAAAAATAACGTTTTTTTCCTCTCAATTGCCTAGGCCCAGGCCCATCTACAATTCCAGAGTCTCTCCTTCAGACCCTGCACTTCCCTCAGAGCCCTCACGAGGGCTCGGATCACTATCCAAGCTTCTTTATGAGAACTGGGTCTCAGTTCTTATCACTAACCAGATGATATCCTCCTTTTATCAAAAGATCCAGCCCAGCTAGTGGAACACAGGTGGGTGCTGTGACCTAAACTATCAAGATACGGTTGGATGGTAAATCATCAAATGAGTCATCTTTTCTCCAGTTTAGGCACCTTATTTAGCATTGCAAAAGAGACCGTGTCTCTGCCATCTCAGTAAGTGTGGACGATCATTCAGAAAGTATGGAGAGTGAGGACATGGTCCTACATAACAGCCTTAAGCTAACTCAACTTAATAGGGATTTTTTCCTATTTATATCCAGATGGTCCCATGGATACCTCAGGCACCTTTTAGCTAGAATTCCTGAAGCAATGGAGCAAACCATCTATCCCAGTCCATATATCAAACAAGTTTGATGCACAGCCTATAAAGCCACGTCTATTAAGGCATGTCTTCTGGACCACAGTTACCACAGATACCAATGCAATAGGCCTGGAGACACATTGCAACCAGATGTTGATTCAAGAGAGATGGGCGTTCAATGCGGCAATCATCATCACAAATATCCTAGAAATCCAGGAGGCTTATCTCGCATCGACAGCATTTGTTCTCTCAGATCAAGAACAAATCAGTTCTTATTCGGATAGACAATAGAGCTGCAATATCATACATACATCACCAAGGCGGAACCTACAACAGTTCCTTACTAAGGGAAGTGGAACCCATCTTCATTTGGACAGAGGGCAATCTGAAGGACCTAAGAGTAGTCTATTTCCCAGCCCACTTGAACACAGCTGCCGATCACCTATCCCAAGGATTCCTGGATGCCAACAAATGGTCCCTACAACCAAAGTTATTCAGTTGGATTGTGGGCCAGTGGATCTTTCCTGAAATGCATCCTTTTGGTACAGCAAGCAATACCAAGCTGCGGAGGTTTATTTCACATCCACCTCACCCGTGGGCAGAAGCAATAGATGCCCTGTCAAGTCCTTGGGCATGCAATCTAATTTAGGCCTCCTCCTGCCTCCTACCTCAAATTCTCTTGAGACTTGCAATATCAACAATAAACGGTGATAACGGTCCTGTCATATTTTCAGGGAGACCCATGATTCCCTAGGGCAGTATTTCTTAGTGTCCAACCTCCGGTAAATATTCCTCTGATACCCTTTCTTCTGGCTCGCTTCATCACACCCATCAGAATCCTCAAAGATTGAACCTTCACATTAGAATGTTAAAACAGAGGCTTTAATCATTAGGATGTTCTTCCAAAGTTGTCGCAACTCTGCTAAAAGCACAGGAGCCTTCAATGAACAAGACATGTGACAAGGTTTGGAATAGGTTTAGATCTTTTGCAAATGGCAAAACTTCAATTCTGATGTACCCTCTTCCCCCCCAACTCCTCGACTTCCTGCAAGCAGACCTAGATTTAGGATTAAGCAATTTAAAAGGTACAGCTGGTGGCAATCTCTGCTGAAACAACAAGAGATGGGCTGAAGATCCTTTAATAATCAAATACTTCAAGACAATCAAGAAGAAAAGCCCACCCATTAAAACATCTCTCTATCACTCTGGAGCCTTTATCCAAACAGCCTTTTGCCCCATCTGATTCAGCATCCTTGTGGAATCTCACTTGGAAACTATTTTTATTTGTGGTGATGGCATCGGGCTGGGGAATATCAGAACTTCACGCTTTGGGATCAGTAAACAATAATATTATTTTTTGTACCCAGAGTGGAACTTAAAACGTTACATGGATTCATCCCTATGTTCTCTTCCTCTACTATCTCCGAGCGTTAGGCCCTGCCGATCTTTTCAGATCTAATTTTGACCTTCTTTATGTAGACTATATTACTTCGGTACTAAGACACTATCTTCAAGCCACAACTACCTTCAGACTTTCATCGAACCTATTTGTAATACTCCAAAAAAAAAAGACAGGGGCAAAGAATCATCATCTGGGGCCCTACGGCCATTCCGGAACTGCAGTATCCATCATGCCTAGTCATGTCTGTGAATATCAGAGCTTTTCAATACCTCATGGGACATGTGGTTCTGCGGCAGATGGGGAGCCATAGTTTGCAGATCCCTGCTCTAGTACAATAGTTTCATGGTTAATCAAGTTGGTTAAGAAGGTGTACAGGGATAGGGGACTGGAACCCCCTCTTCAGTTGGGCTGTATGCCACCCAGTTGTTTTCTGCTTCTTGGATGGCCAGAGCAGACGTATCCATCAAAATGATCTAAAGCAGGGATCCTCAAACTACGGCCCTCCAGCTGTTGTGAAACTACACATCCCATGAGGCATTGTAAAACTCTGACATTCACAGACATGACTAGGCATGATGGGAATTGTAGTTCCTGAACAACTGGAGGGCCATAGTTTGAAGACCCATGATCTAAAGGGTAGCATCATGGTCATCCCAACATGCATTTACGAGACGTTACAGAATAGACCCGGAAGTTATCTCATCTGTAGAAACTGGCAGACAGGCTATCAGGCCGGCATTTGCCTATTTTAAAATTTTCAAATAAATTTTTTACTATGCATCATCCCACCCATTTCAGCTAGTTATTTGTCACAGGTATCCTGCCATGGAGGCACCAGGAAAACAGAAAATGGTGCCTATCCATGGCAGCATACAATCTCACCCTCGGTATGCTATATTACATAGAATGCCGGGAGTGCACTAATCCTTTTCTTTTATAATATTCACTGTTCCTGAGGGAGGAGCCAAGGCGGAGCTTGTCACAGGTATGCTGCCATGGATAGGCTCCGGGAAAAGAAAATTACTTTAAGTATGAAACAATTTTCTGTTTTCTTGCACTTGCAATGTGCCTCTTGCTAATTTGACCGCTCCAGTAACAGTCAATTCCGTCCTCGCAAGCCATAATCCACCCCAGGAAAATAAAATTACGGTAAGTAGTTTGGCATGTCATTTTTTTTTGGGGGGGGAGTGGATACTCTCTTTTTAGAGGGTTCCAGATCCCACTTCCTCCCGGGGCTCTGCGGCGCCGGAAGTAAGTTCACCTCTCCCTCCTCCCTCTCGGCAATCATCTGGGACATGTCACAGGTCCCAGATGATTGCCCGGCCAGTCACAGCGTGAAGCCCGGCTCGCGCCCACAGTGACAATTCCGGCGCCGCAGAGAGGAGGGGGAGATGAGTGGAGTTTTCCCCCGCATCGCTGGACCCTGGGACAGGTAAGTGTCCGATTATTAAAAGTCAGCAGTTGCAGTATTTGTAGCTTCTGACTTTAAATTTTTTTTGTTTTAGTTGGAACTCCGCTTTAAGTGGTTTGTGACTTATCCATGTAAACTGATACATTCTGCTGGAGAGCTTGAGCTTGTTAAAAACAAACAGACTTGCTGGCTGGATCACCAGATGAAAATATAAGAAAGAAAGCCTAAAAAAGAAAACTAATTCGGCCATCACATCTAAGAATTGGTAAGCTGAAATATAGTAAATGTTTGCTTCTGTGTTTCTGAGTTCCCCAGCATGCTTAAAGGCCGGAACCAACCAAGTGGAGGATCCCAGTAAGGAGCCCGTCACCAGTCCACATCAGGTTCCCCATTCCAGGATTTTCCTCTTTATTGGTGAAAATGAAGAACTCGGAATCCCTGTGCTTCCTTGCTTAGATGGCTTCCCGGCTATTACATTCCTTTGTGACATGAGATGCCTTTTGGTTGCTGCCAGTTATTTCATTGCTGGTGCAAGATGTGGAAGTGATTACTACTCTATCAGAATTATTTACAATACAAACAGGGAAAGACCCCGATGATTGATGTGCTAATTCCCCCTCC
Organism: Lithobates pipiens; assembly: GCF_037356315.1. Classification (NCBI taxonomy): domain Eukaryota; kingdom Metazoa; phylum Chordata; class Amphibia; order Anura; family Ranidae; genus Lithobates; species Lithobates pipiens. The sequence goes on from NW_027507787.1 coordinate 210,253,598, forward strand.
TCTGTTTACATGAAGTTTCATCTACTATTTTGCCTTCCCTGGTTCCTTCCTCCTCTTCTCATCAAAGTGCTAAAGATGTTTTAAAATAATACCTTTCCATTTTCATCGTACACACCATGTTTTAGAGCCAGTGATGTCATCGCTGGGACTATTTGACTCTCTATGCAATGTAGGCAGATCATAGATGGTGGGAGGGGCCTGCAGGAAACATCGCAGCACCCTGCCTCATTATTCATATCAAGAGCCCTCAGCCCTGATGCAAGCAGTAGATTGGCTCTTGGGAGGTGTTATGCAAATACCAAAACTCCTTGATGGGTAGATGTCAGTCTGGAGGAATGGGTGTTCTTACAGATCCTGCATTTGCATGTAGACTGCCCTAGACAACACCCACATGTGATGCTACCAGGGCCCTGAGCGCAGCGTGTATTGTAGGAATGGGGCACCCCAAGCTCCTTCTACTATAAGGCTGACAGGATTAGTGACAGCAGCATCACTACTTCTGTCAGCCTAGCACTAAAAGCTGTGCCCCCTTCCCCCCACAACTGCAATAAGCTTGCATATAATGATGGAGGGGGGGTAAAATTTGGCATCTTTGCCCTGGGCACTCGAAGATCTTTTCCTGGCACTGGATGCTAGTGATTCTCACCTGCAGCTTTATTGAGTGGGGGGAGACAGTTGGTCAAAGCTTAGTTAAAAATTCTGTGAAATGAGGACCCAATTTCAAGGCAAAACCAGTTTCTGAGACTGCGGCTGGGTTCCACTATCTTGGATGTAAAGTCAGCAGCCCCAGTAGACTCAGAGCTGTCACTCAAGAGACACCCTATAATATTCTTCCTCACTCCTATACCTGCTGCTATATACAAATTTATGTTAGGGGATGAATGAATGTATATGCAGAGGAGCTAGACCAGCAAAGACAGTCATTAGACACTCCCAGCAAAGGGGTGGATTATGGCCTGCAAGGAGAGAAATGACTCTTCCTGGAGCGGTCAAATTAGCAAGAGGCATATTGCAAGTGCAAGAAAACAGAAAATTGCTTCATACTTACCATCATTTTCTTTTCCTGGTGCCTATCCATGGCAGGATACCTGTGACAAGCTCTGCCTTGGCTCCTCCCTCAGGACCAGTGAATATTATAAAAGAAAAGGATTAGTGCACTCCCGCATTCTACGTAATATAGCATACGGAGAGTGAGATTATATAGTGCCATGGATAGGCACCAGGAAAAGAAAATTACGGTGAGTATGAAACCATTTTCTGTTTTCCTGGTGCCTCCATGGCAGCATACCTGTGACAAATAACTAGTTGAAATGGGTGGGATGATGCATAGTAAAAGATTTAATTGAAAAATGATTTAAAATAGGCAAATGACGGCCTGATAACCTGTCTGCCAGTTTCTACTCAGTAACATCTCGTAAACACATGTTGGGATGCCCATGATGCTACCCTTTAGATCATTTTGATGGATACGCCTGCTCTGGCTGTCCAAGAAGCAGAACAACCGGTTGGCATACAGCCCAACTGAAGAGGGGGTTCTAGACCCCTAGCCCTGTACGTCTTCTTTCCCAATTTGATTATCCATGAAACTATTGTACTAGAGCAGGGATCTGCAAACTATGGATTCCCAGCAGAACCACATGTCCCATGAGGTAATTTAAAGCTCTGATATTCACAGACATGACTAAGCATGATGGATCCTGCAGTTCCGGAATGGTCGGAAGGCCATATTCTGAAGGTCTCCACCCCAGATGTTGCTTCTTTGCCCCCTTTTTTTTTTGTGGTATTACAAATAAGTTAGATGAAAGTCTGAAGAAAGTTGTGGCTTGAAGATAGTATCTTATTACTGAAGTAATATCTTTTTCGTGAAGAAGGTCGAAATTAGATCTGAAAAGATTGGCAGGGCTCAAGGCTCGAAGATATTAGAGGAAGAGGAGAACTTAGGGATGAACCCATGTACCATTCTAAGTTACACTCTATCAAAGTACAGAAAATAATATTATCATCTTCCGATCCCAGAGCCTGAAGATCAGGTATTCCCTAGCCTGATGCCACTGCTACAAAGAAAAATTGTTTTCAAGTGAGATTCCACAAGGATGCTGAATCAGATGGGGCAAAAGTCTGTTTGGATAAGGGTTCCAGAGTGATAGAGAGATCCCAAGTGGGAAAGATTTGTTTTAATGGGTGGGCTTATCTTCTTGACTGTCTTTAAGAATTTGATTATTAAAGGATCTTCAGCCCATCTCTTGTGGTCACAGCAGAGATTACCACCAGCTGTACCTTTTTAAATTTCTTAAACATAATCCTAAATCAGTCCTGTTTGCAGGAAGTCAAGGAGTTGGAAGGAAGAGGGTACATCAGGATTGAAGTTTTGCCATTAGCAAATGATATAAACTTATTCCAAACCTTGTCATATGTATCATTTGTTGAAGGCTCCTGTGCTTTGAGCAGAGTTGAGACAACTCTGGAGGAACATCCTAATGATTATAGCCTCTGTGTTTTAACATTCTAATGTGAAGGTTCAATCTTTGAGGATTGTGATGGGTGTGATGCCTCGAACCAAAGGAAATGGTATCAGAGGAATATTTACCAGAGGCTGGACACTAAGAAATATTGCCCTAGGGAATCATGGGTCTCCCTGCAAATATGGACTGTTATTGCAATTATTGTTCATGTTGCAAGTCTCAAGAGAATTTTTGAGTTAGGAGGTCAGAGGAGGCCTAAATTAGATTGCATGTCCAAGCACTTGACAGGGCATCTATTGCTTTTTCCCAAGGGTGAGGTAGATGTAAAACAAACCTCCACAGCTTGGTATTGCTTACTGTAGCAAAAGGATGCAGTTCAGGAAAGGTCCACTGGCCCACAATCCAACTGAATAACTTTGGTTGTAGGGACCATTTGTTGGGATTCAGGAATCCTTGGTATAGGTGATTGGCATTTGTGTTTAAGTGGGCTGGAAAATAGACTACTCTTAGGTCCTTCAGAATCCCCTCTGCCCAAATGAAGATGGGTTCCACTTCCATTAGTAAGGAACTGTTGTGGGTTCCGCCTTAGTGATGTATGTATGATAATGCAGCTGTTGTCTATTCGAATCAGAACTGATTTGTCCATGATCTGAGAGAGCAAATGTTGTCGCTGTGTGATAAGCCGCTTGGATTTCCAGGATATTTGCAATGTCTGCTGCATTGAACGCCCATCTCTCTTGAACCAACATCTGGTTGCAATGTGCCTCCAGGCCTATTACATTGGTGTCTGTGGGAACTGTGGTCCAGAAGACATGCCTTAATGGACGTGGATTTACAGGCATCTCCCTCTTTGTCCACTAGTGCAGACCCCTGTGCATCAAAGTTGTTTGATATATGGACTGGGATAGACGGTATGCTCCATTGCTTCAGGAATTCTAGATAAAAGGTGCCTGAGGTATCTATAGGACCATCTGGATACAAATAGAAAAAAAATCCCTATTAAGTTGACTTAGCAGGAGGCTGTTATGTAGGACCATGTCCTCACTCTCCTTACTTTTTGAATGATCGCCCACACTTGGATGGCAGGTACACCGTCCCTTTTGCAGACGTGGAATAAGGGGATTAAACTGGAGAAAAGATGACTCATTTGATTTACCATTCAGCCAAATCTTGATAGTGTAGGCCACAGCATCCACTTGTGTTCCACTAGCTGGGCTGGACCTTTTGATAAAAGGAGCATATAGTCTCGTTAGTGATAAGAACTGAGGCCCAGTTCTCGTAAAGAAGCTTGAATAGTGATCCAAGCCCTTGTGAGGGCTCTGAGGGAAGTGCAGGGTCCAAAGGGGAGACTCTGGAATTGTAGATGGACCCGGTTGACCGAAAATCTCAGATACTTCTGTAACAGTTATATTATGGGTGCGTGCAAGTAAGCATCCCTGAGTTCCTGGGTACGTCTAATTCTGCTGTTCTTGGGAATCAAGTCTGACTTTCCTCCTGTGACGTGGGAAATTTCTTTCTGTAACCTTTCTTTAAAGAGTGATTTACCATAAAAATGAACAGTATTTATAATTGTATTTTGACACAGTGTCACAGTATCATACCCATATGGCTATCACATTGATCTTGCAAAGCATCGAATTGTATCCATCACTATCTCACTGGTGAAGTCTGCTGAGAGCCATAATTTGTCCAAAGCCTTGACCAAGGGACATTTTGATGAATCACTGTTTCCATGTTTTTGGTCCATGCCCGCAGGGCTTTGGATACAGATGATAAGGCAATTGTTGACTTCCAGGAGTTTACCCGCCATTTGGTAAGCTCCTTTAAGTTGGGGACTATTCGTCTGTCTCAAGGATCCTCAATTGAGGCTGAATCATCGGCATTTAGGGAATTGAGAGTTGGTAAATGTGAAGAACTGTGTCTTTTCATGGATGAACCCTCGCTGCTTGCATGGTATCCTGATCTGGATGGTGTGCCCTGGTTGGGGCCTTCATAGGCTTGTTTATGTCGCCTTGATGTCATTAGACGCTCTAAGAAAATGGGTGGTTTATGGCTTGCAAGAGGCACATTGCAAATGCAAGAAAACTGTTTTATGGACAGTACAAATGCTGCAATTAAGCATTTATAATGCTTGTTTTTTTCGGTTCGTATACCTGAATTTTAACCTCTACCAAGGCTTTTTTTTTTTTCCGCACAAATGTTAAAATCTGCATTTTTTTATTTATTCTGTTTTTATTTATTATATGTTTTTTATTTATTATGTATGGTGGTAGTTGTATTTTTTTTTTTTTTTATGTCATACAACATTTGCACAGCTATTTATCAAATGCATATTTTCATGAAAAAATGCACTAAAATGGATTTTAGTACAAACAAACACAATATTATACCCTTTTTTTTTAGTAAAATATTAAAGATGTGGTTGCATCGAGTAAATAGATGCCAAACAAGGCTTAAACTTGCATGCACCAGTGAAATTGTGAAAAACTACAGTACCCAATATTCTCCATAGACAAATCTTTAAAAGCCTTTAAAGCATGGGTCTCTAAACTTTCTAAATAAAAGGTCAAATGTATTGTCCTTCAGATAAAATTTGCTTTGTTATGATTTGTTAATCTAGTTATTTTATTTATTTAAAATGGGTTGATTCATTCAATTGGTATTCGGGATTCGTATTCAAAATTTTTCAAACTTTTTTTTTTTTTTCGATTTGAAACGTTCGAATCAATAAATTTTAAATCACCTGAATTGAAAACTTTCGATTTTTTTATTTTTTTGGATTTGAATATGGCAAGGTGAACAAACAGAAGAAAAATCTTCAGCAAATAATTACAGCGACTCTTTAAATCACCTTTGGCTTAACTAAAACAGCATTATTTTGAAATGGTACTCTAATAACACACACAGTCTTGGATTTCAGTAATATGTGTACAGTAAAGCCCCATACACACTATCAGATTTTCTGCAGATTTTTGTCTTCAGATTTACCAAAACCATGTAGTGCAAAGGCCTGCCTGATTACATACAAATTGAAACTCCTAAGGTTTGACCTCATATTATATGGTTTTGGTAAATCTGAATGAAAAAATCAGCAGAAAATCAGCGTTCAAAATGAACAGACTTTTCTCCGTGTGTGGGCAAATCCATTCATTTCAAAAGTGCGGCGGACTAGCACACAGACGGGCAGACAATTTTGAGTCAAAACTTCTTTCTAAGTCCGCCTGAGTTTTGAAAGAAAAAGTCCGCCGGAGCCCACACACTCCGGATAGTCCGATTGTGTGTACGTGTGTGTATGTGTTTTTTTTTGGATAAGGTAGAGATGGATTATAACACCTGTCAGTTTGTATTGCTGTCTATGCCCCCGTTAGTGAGATTCAACGTCTTATTTGTACTGTTTACTGATTGCCAAGAGTGAAAATGAAGGAAAATAAAAAAAATTGGGTTGTCACAAGAACAGGTATAGAGGGGAAATCTTCCAATGGGGACACTAGTTCTGCTGACAACCTGAAATTTCCTCACCTTGGAGGGATTTCCTCTCACTTTTCTCAGGGTTTTAGCTATGGGACAGGAAGTGAAGGCAAATCTCACCAATGAGACATGGAAATAAAAGCTGGCAGGAGTTATAACCCTCCCTTACTCTAGTCAACAACAAAAAATAGAAATGCGTTTTACCTTTTAGTTCTGCTTGAAGAATTCTGTAGCGAAGTCTCAAATGTAACAATTTTTTAGGAATTCCGTTATACATAATAGATTCTGACTATGACAGCAGGTAGTAAACTATCCGTGGTGCTGAAAAGACAAATCCACTTAAAGAGGAAGTAAACTCTCCTACTCTGATGTTTCTTTTCATTTAGTCCATTGTGATAAGTAATTATCAGACTATAGCCACTGTAATCCAGCCCAAATCACATATTACTTACTGTTTAAAGAAACTTAAAAAAACTTGTTTCCAGGGGTTAGGCAGCGGCATCTTAAGTATTGTTTTCTGAGTCCACAGTGGAGTGTATTTCTGCCCTTACATTGAGCACTTCCTGTACTGTTAACCAAGCCTCCTTCTCAATCCAACGTTTCTATGGCAACCCTGCTTCCCAGTTCATAGCTGACTTGTTTATTTCATAGTATTTACTTGTGCCGATGTCTAATGTGTGCCTTTGTCAGACTTATCAGCTACAGCTGATAAGACTGAAGTAATGGCCAAGTTTAGACTGTATTTGAGGTCACATGGTGTGTAGGAGGAAGCTCTGAGTGAATAGCAGAGTTCAGTGCTGTGTGCTGTAGGAAGTCCTGATAACAGATAGATAAGCACATAGAGAGTGTGTAAATCAGGGAAGATCTGGGCATGCTCAGTGACTTCATTCTACAGAACAACAAGGATTACAACAATACTAAGCAAGTAAGGAGATATCTACAAGCGGTGTTCATTAGGGTTTTTAATGCTGATTTACATGGGACAAAGTTGTGGGGGAGGGTTTACAACCACTTTAAAATACTAAATAGAATACCGTGCTTGGGTTTTTTAATAGGTTGGGGAGTTAAATATCCCAAAGGAACGAATCATAATTTATTTTGTACTTATACATCATTCTGTAAGAGCCGGTTCACACAGCGGGCGATGCGAGGCGACACGACTCGCCTCGCTCTCGCAAGTCGCCCCCGTTCTGTACAATGGAACCGTTCTGAGAGGAGCGACTCGAGTCGCTCCGACTCAGAAAAAAGGTTCCTGTACTACTTTTGGGCGACCTCGGGGCGACTTGCATTGACTTCTATACAGAAGTCATCTGCAAGTTGCCGCTGAGGTCGCGTCAGGTCGCTGCGAGGCAAGTCGGAGTCGCCTCGCCTCGCCTGCAGTGTGAACTGGCCCTTACTCAAGTGAGCAAAGAAGTTTGCAATGAAAACAACACAATCTAATAAGATTCTATTAACATCAGTATTAGAAAACATTGCATGTATATATTGGTCTTTTACCGCCATCTTGTGGTAAAAGAAGAGAATGCTATCACTTTTCATGCACTCCTCACTGGCTTTGAAAGGGGGTTCATTTGCTGTAGTTTGGAACATTTGTAACCCACCTTATATTCATTTCTTTTAAATCTGATACAAGCACTGGAAATGCATAATTTTTTTTTCATCACTGCTCTGAATTCTCTTCAGTCAATCCACACATCAGGATGTGTTTTTTGGCCTGGATGCTGAACTAACTTTGCCAAAAGTTCTATGGTCTCAGGATATGCTTTGTTTTTTTCTAACAATAGCATTGTAACAGCAATACAAACAATAGTTATTATTGACAAGACAATATACGATTACTTAAAGTGATTGTAAACGATCACCTTGTTCAACAACTCATTCAGTTTAAAATAGAAATGAAAGGCAAAAATATTTTTGTAGAGAAAAAGGGGGGTGTGGTCAGTGGAACCAGAAGTGATAAGCCTCCATCCCAATTGTAAATCGAAAAGGAAAAACCTTAGTCTAGGGAACTTTGAATGAGACTAATCACTACAAAAATCTGTATATACATAATAATAATTTTATTGCATGATACAAATATAAAAAAAACTATTTACATTTAATTGAGCTGAACCATATTAACTAATTCATCATAGTGACATGCAACTATGTAAGTGTTAATAACATTTCCATGATAAAATCAAACGCCAGAATACATAGGAAAATTACATAACGATCCGGGATTTTCTGAGCATCCTAAAAAACTATATGCATTTCGTAGATTGATCTCCACTTCTTCAGGGGTAGATGCAGAAAATAGAGTCTAAAGGTAATATATATATATATATATATATATATATATATATATATATATATAAAAAACATTTAATGGGCATATTCCAGAAGGAAGATATTATAGTGGCAAAACCCTAATACTTACATATCAGCTCAATAGGAAGGGAAATTCTAGCAGTCTTGCATGTGGGGGGGCATCGGGGAACGCCCGTCCTGGGGGCTGAGGCAGTGGGACCCAGTTGAACCTCACAAAACAAGAAGGGGAAGAGAAAGGCAGATCCCAGGCATCCACGTCCAAGTGTATTCCTAAGGAATAGGTGTATGTGATGACATGTTGGCCCGTGATCATCTGTGAAAGAATAATAGAACCATGTGTTATGGATATAACAATCTCTGCGGGATACCACTATGAAAGGAAAAGTGAAAACATGTGAAACCAAACCCAAGACAAGTATTCATAGAAGCAGAAAAAAGTGAAAGGGTAATCCCACAGATCTTATATGTCCAGATCCTAAGTGGGAATGGAGGTTTTCCAGGGCCACCAGTGAGACAAACAGGGGAGCATGAGATTCTCATGGTATGCCACCCACACCCCAAGTCGGAGGCAAGGACCGGGACCACCACCAATGCCATGTGTGTGCCACTGGTGCAGGAGAAGGGAGAAAGTGACTCCCGAACTAAACCACAAAAAAAAAAATGTCATGCTTGAATTTCTTAACCTTGGTGTAATTGTAACCTTTACCTTTTTAAATAAAATGTCTGGCTGCTTTACACTATGAGGCTTTTCCCTTCTCTACACATCGGGGGTTATTTACAAAAGGCAAATCAACTTTGCACTACAAGTGCACTTGAAAGTGCAGTCGCTGTAGATCTGAGGGGTAGATCTGAAATGAGGGGAAGCTCTGCTGATTTTATCATCCAATCATGTGCAAGCTAAAATGCTGTTTTTTATTTTCCTTGCATGTCCCCCTCAGATCTACAGCAACTTTACTTCCAAGTGCACTTGTAGTGCAAAGTGGATTTTCCTTTCATAAATAACCCCCCATAGTCTCTGAACATTTGGAGTTCACAAGCATATAGATACATGCCATGTGAAACATCCACACCTGAGACAACCATACCTGTGATCATTTCCTTACACGCTGTCTTGATCTCTGTTATGGGGATCCATCTCGTCCAGTAAGAAGTTATTTCTCTCAATTGACAGAGTATTTTCAATTTTGGAGCACGGGTGTTTATAGCAGTGGAATATCTGATATTTATGCACTTGCATTGATGTATGCAATTTTCTACATGTGTGGACTTTACACTTTTTCACTGAGATTTTTTTTCACTTTTTTTATTCATTTACACATATTATGTATTTGTCTCAGTTTTTATTTGTGCACTTTTTCTTTATTGATTTGAACAGAAATAAAATAAAAATGTACTACGCTATCATAAAAAGGAAGGCATAGCTGCTGGCACTACAATGTGCCAAAGTTGTGTAGGGCATATGGTAAAAAGTGCAGTGCTGAGTGACATGTGTATGCAACAAATGTTGAATATTTGCGATACCAACACACTAAGAGCACTTTGGTGCCGCTTATAATAGGTAGTGTACACAATCAAGTGAATATGTGCTAATAAATCATAAGTACCAAATCAATGACTAAATAGCCACTGTGTATCTGTAAATGTACCACCAAAATGTGAACCCATAAATAACCAATATGGGTGATGAGAGGACTAAAGTGCATGAATAAAAACAACATATGTGCAAAATTGATTGCTAAAAATCCCAATAAATGAAATAGGAAAGTCCACATGTTGTAGGAAAGTCCACCTGTATCCACATTCGAATGTTCACATGACAAAATGAACACATCAAGTAATGGGAGATGGAAATCAAGAGTCTATGCAGGGGAGACAATAGTGGACAATCATCTGCAACAGGTTCACCGGGAGTTGTATATCCGTCACCCAAGGGGAAGGGTAGGTACTCTCACCGGAGACTGTGGGCTCACATACCAGGGGTAGTGAGTCAAACACACTCAGAAGGAAGCTGAACTCAGACGTCCTGTCACCGTAATTCCTGATAGTATACACAAATGTCTTGCCCAATGGGTGATCATAGTTAAGATCAAAGAAAAGAGAAAAAGAGGCTTCCACATGGTGTAGATAAAAAAAAAAGGGTTTATTTAAAACAATGTACTAACAGCCTGAAGATGTGTTTTATTGATTTGAAGCATTTAGTGAGTATTTATGCACATACATATTTATTCACAAGTAAAATTGCTATTTTTACTACTAAAGTCAATATATATGGTTAATTCCAATCACTTCACCTGGCACTGTAGCATCAGGTCACGTCAGTTTTCTTTTAAAGGAACAGTGCACCATTATTTTGTTAGTTTTTATTTTCTCTTCTTGGATTTGAGTTTTAGCAGTTCTAATATTTTGACCAGCACAGAGACACAATACTTGTTGGCTTTATATAAGTGTTGAATTCTAAGTCTGTTAACTTGCCGCACACTTTCACTGACAAGTTGTACTCTTGCAGAGCACTTGAAGCACAAGTTCTAGTCGACATTTTTCAAATTTGAAGCAAATTTAAGTGGCAAGTTACAGTCTCAGAGCAAAGTTGCAGTGGTGAGTCTACAGCAAGAGCTCTGCAAGTCTACAGCATGAAAATCCACCCACAATGCCCCCTGTGGTGGGATGACTATTACACAATATAACTGAACCAGAACGTGCAGCAGACTTGCAGAATGTTTGCAAAGAAGGTTATTCTGAAGCCATGCAATGCAGACTTACTACAAACCTGTGAAGCCTGGCAAATCTATCAATAGCTTAGCAAGTCATTAAACTTGCAGCACAATTGTTGCTATCTGGGTAGTGACTACGTGTCACATAAATGTGTGGTGATATTCACAAGTAAGTTTACAGACTTCAAGATCATTCAGATTACTAGGAGCTGGCTAGAAATAATTGAAATACAATGTGGAAATTAATATATAATTTTACATTATGACTATAGAAATTCTTTAGCCCCAGTTTAGACAATGAATTGCACAGGAATGCACTGCTTATTCTTGTGCAATTCACATGCAATTCAGCGTGGTGCAATTTGAGCCCATTCATTTTGAATGGCCTCAAATTGCACTGCATCGCACCATCAGTAGTGCATGCACTACTTTTGAAAATGCACTGCAACTGGATCGCAAGGTACTTTTGTACTATACGATCCAGCTTAAAGCTGAATTCCAGATATAGAGTTTACTGCATAGTTACATTGGACTGGCTTGGACCAGTTTAGGTATGCAGATGCCATACCTGTGGGACCTCTGGGGAGGTGGAGAATCACTATAATAATTGTGGCTACTGCATCGATTGCCCCGTCTTCTCAGTAACCCAAATCCTAGATAGCAAGAAATTGTGCTGCAAGTTTGAAAATGACTTGCTCAGCTATTGCTAGACTTGCCAGGCTTCTCAAGTTTGTTGCACAATTGCAGCAAGTCCGTATTGCATGACTCAACTTTCTTTGCAAAGATTCTGTAAAACTGCTGCAAGTTCTTGTTCAGTTTTGTTGTGCAATAGTCATCCCACCACAGGGGGCACTGTGGCTGAACTGTCATGCTGTAGACTTGCAGAGCTCTTGCTGCAGACTCACCACTGCAATTTTGCTCTTGCTAGAGACTTGCCATGCAAATTTGCTACAAATTGGAAAAGTGAGAATTAGAACTTGTGCTTCAAGTGCTCTGGAAGTGTACAACTTGCCAGTGAAAATGTGTAGCAAGTTAACAGACATACAATTCAACACTGCCACAAATTTGTGGCACGTTATCTTTGTTATCTGGGATAGGGATTGTGGGATGTCACATTCACAGAACACATTGCATGTTTCTCAGTGAATGCAAAGCATTCTCTGATTGGATTAGGAGGTCAAATCACAGCCTTACCTCTCCACTTTGGGGAGTATTTGTGTTTCTGTTGGGGAGATTTCCCTTCTCTTCCTGTCACTCAGACACATCAGGAAGTGACGGGAATGTAAGATGTCATCTAAACATTTACAATGGTCACCACAGCGAATATGGAGAAATAACAGCCCCCCCCCCCCCAGCATAGGCATGCGCACAAGGTGTGCCTAATCACCCTGTGCTGCACAGATTCCCCCTGCTGCTTGGCTGCAGAGAAAGGGACTCGGGAATCTCTATCCTCAGCCCCTTTCTCTGTCTCAAAAGTGAGATATCAGGGGTCTGTTTAGGCCCCTGATATCTCACCAAAGTCCCCAATGGTGCTCCTAAACAATTGTAAAAGAAAATAATAAACAATTATTGTAAAAATAAAATTGTAAAAAGTAATAATAAAATAAAAAGAAACTACTGACAACAGTACCTTCTCACTGATACCATCAACTGTTCTGCTGACACTGTTCATTGCCCTACTGCCCTATATTCATATATGCATGTGTGTTTGAGCTTTGGGGTGCACACCCTAATGTAATAGGGTGCGCACACCTATGCCCCCCCAGATAGGACACAGACAGCAAAAATAACCTGACAGAGGTCATAACCCTTTTCTGCTTTATACTAAAAGACTAGAAGCTAGTGGCTGAAGTTTCACTCTAAAGGTCTGGCATGCTATATTCAAATCAACTGGTCATGTGATCATATGTGCTCATTGGCCCATTCAACAGAGACCACATGATCACTGGCATTTGATCATGTGATCAGCACCAGAAGAATCCCGGACTACCGATTTCGGGAAGAAAGTTCATTTTGTTAGAAACTATTTTGGCATTTATAGAAGAGGAGTGTAATTATTGTATAGGTCCAATTTAGGATGTTATTAAAGGTACATGCCAAAAGTTTTTTAAGACAATTAACCCTCAAAACACATACAAATGACAATTCCTATGTACTCAAGGCCTTAGTTATACCTTTATACGGGTATAGCTAAGGAGCTCTAGGCCACTCATACTGCTTCAAATTTTCTTTGTAGCTGTTCAAGTCTAAAAGCAAAACTTTTTTTTTTTTTTTTAGAGTGGAGAGGGATTAGAATATATGTCAGGTTTGTATTGTTGTCCCCATTATGGTGACAATCCCAAATGTTGGGTTGTCACCATAAAGGTAATAGTGGGAAAAGCTTCCACTAGTTCTTGGGAAAACCATGAATTTCCTCACTTTGGAGGGATTTCCTCCCACTTCCTGTTTTGACCATAAGACAGGAAGTGAAATCTCCACAATGGGAAACCCCAGTTGCCTAACCATATAAAAAATACAGGCCAAGTATTCCCAATACACCCATAGTAACTGCATGATATTTGCATAAACAGTTCAAGCAAGGATAATGAGCCAAGCCCAGCAACACCGGTGAGCATGTAGCAGCAGCAAAACTGCTGTGAATTACAAAAATCGAGGCTAGTTAAAGGAGTTATTTGCACAAGCAGGATTGCAGTATTTTCTGGCTAGCATTTGATGCTTCCTGATATACATACTGTATTTTGTACAGGATGCCAAGGATGGGTCCTGGACGGCGGTTATATTTCCCAGTTATTTGGGTTGTGGTCACTTTAAGGGGGATGATAAAAGATGTTTTGTGTGCTCAGGGATTCTTACCCGTGCAGAGTGAGGGTGGTAGCTTGAGCCCATGCAACTGTTTAAAATGGCGGTCTAGCCCAGATTTTAAAGGAATCAGGCACACTAGTGATGCAGGTGTGTGCTGGGTTTATGTTAAAGAGTTTGAGGTCAGTGCCTCACCCTTCCCAGGAGGTTAGTGTGTGGAGGGAGCTGTAAGTGGTGCTGGCTAGCGCCATACTGTCCAGGAAAGGAGTGATCAAGGCCCGAGCCTGAGAGAGAGTTCGGGAGGGATAAAGCAGCTAGGGAGCTGCGAGGAAAGATGCAGAGCTGGGGTACAGCATCTGTGGATGACCACTAGGACATGTTTGTTGGTCAGGAAGACCAATGCTGTACTACTCGGAGCAGTAAAGCTGCCACAAGAGAGCCAGGCAGCTGAATGTTATGTTTGTTATATTGATGGTGAGAAACCCCTGCATGGGAAAACCCCTATGTGAACTTTTTGACTTTTCTTTCAATAAAAGTGGGCCTGAAAATATTTCTGGCGTGGAGTAAACTCACTGTTTTGGTGCTACCATTGAGAAACCTCAACGTGTCACATAAGGTACTCTGGTTGGTGAGGACTCATTGGCAGTTCAGTTCAGGATTGGTAAATCCTCATTTAAGGACCCATAATTAGGTGGATCAGAGAGACTTTGGGTGGGAAAAAGCCTCAAACCCTGATTACAGGGACTTTGGTCCTGAAAGGGATAACCTGCCTGCAAGAGAGGCAAGAGAGACTTGAAGAGCAGCAGGAAGGAGTCAATTATGGGAGGTGGAGTGGAGTAGTATAGAGCAGCTGAGCTCTTGCGGCTTTTCCTGAACCCTGCAGTAGACAGGAACCTTAACCCAGGTGCAGGACCTGCTTTGGGGGTTGAGCTGTAATATTGCTTTCTCAATCTTTTTTTTTTAGACTTAATCTTTAATTGTATAGAATGCCAGATCCTGTTTCTGAATTAGTTTAAATTCCATATTTGTAGTTTTGGATAGAATGGTGAATGATTAGAACCCTTGTCTGGTTTTTCTTGCTATCTATATCCCCACTAATAAGATTCACCCTTTCTATTCGCCGTATTGGCCATTGTCACCAGGACTAGAAGAGAACTCCAATTGAGTTGTCACTGAAACAGGAATAGAGGAACAGAAAATAGGCAACCATGTAAGAGTGGATTTCTCTTGATTTGGAGAGATAGAACAGTTAAGAGAATTCTCCCTGATTGAACGTATAAGAGAAAATAAGGTACAGGGGTTTTTATCGATTCCCATAAAAGACTTGGCTATACATAGACTTCTAAGTCAGTAATGTCGTATTGCGGTATGATGCCTGACTCATCTCACCTTAAAAAAGGGTTTTCTTGGCTGCTTAGTGCTTACATTGCCAATTTGTTCTTTTAGAAATACAAGAACATCTAAACTGCAGGATAGAGGTTAAATATTAAGAGCTGTAGACACTCCGTAGGCCCTCCAGTCAATTCATCCACCCACAAGTGGAGTTACATAAAGAACACAGTATATTCCCCTCACTGCAGGTTTCCTTGCAGACATTCTTATTTAAAATTCTCAGAGGAGCTAAATAAGAGAAACATTGATTAAAATTTGCATTTTCATAGAAAAGTACTGATATGTTTTTCCATCAGCAAAACTTAACAGAAGTTACCAGGAGTTCAAATGAGTTTCTAAATACATCTGAATGCAATAAAAATTCAGAAAGCTTTAATGAAGTTTTAACATTTCTTTAACGTTGGGTAGAGCAGGAAAGGGTTAGAACCTCTGTAATCCATTTATGGTGGTATAATATTTCTGGTATCAAGAGTCCCCTGCTGAAAACACACTAACAGCTAACTGTCACTTTAACAATACTTAGTATTACTCTTAAAATGAACTCCTTTACCATAAACTGAATCCCTAAATGTGACCTATTTGTAAACTTTAAAATAATCCCTAAACTCATACCATAGCCTTAATTCTCAAGAATCAAACCCTATCCTTGCACTTACCTTTCACTACCCGTTCTATGGACATACCCGAACATCCTGGCGAACAATCGGTGATACCAGGATCATGGCTGTAGCTTCTGATATACTGATGTTATGCTGCACCATTCTCCTTTGGCCAACAGGAAAGAGCTAAAGCCAAGCATCTGGTATACTTCTATGCAGACCAATGAGAATCCTGGGAGGTAGTAGTTTGGGATGGCAGCAATATAATGGGACCCATAGTCTCTTTGGACTACAGATCCCAATAGACACTATGCAGTAGGAGGAGTGGAGAGTGAATTTTTGTTAAACTGCCCATGGAAAGCTCTTGCTCTTGGCACCAAGGAGAGGGGGAGAGTAGAGCACCTCCATCTAAGTATTTACCTGCCAGCAGGCCTGCTGGACTGAGAGTGAGGACACCTGGGGGCAGCACAGCACTGCCAACATCACAGATCCTGCACCTCTGCTGCAGAGAGGCTGGAGCGTCCACTCACCCTCTTTCCACTGCTGATCACAGGAGGCTTTCAGGGAGAGACTGAGGAAGCCCCCTTCTACAGTAAGTGCCCACAGCAGCATCCTGGGAACTGGTGAGAGGGCTATCCTCCCACTATTGACAATGCTAGCAGAGACTGAGTCAATGAGAGCAGGACACCAAGTATACCCAATCCATACCACACCCATACTGCACTCTATAGTACACTTATTCAAAATTTAGACTTTACCTATACCAACCCTATACTGAACCTGTGCCACATCTGAACCACACCTACCTTGAACCTGTGCCAAGGTTATACTGTACCTACGCATGCAGGTTAACTGAGACTGTTGTTAAGTGCAAAGACGCTACTAAAGGGCCCCAACGATAGCTGTCAGAAAAACATGTCAAAGGTCTGCCCCTCCCATAATAATTATTTTGCAAGCCCCCTTTGTCTCCACGCCTCTTCCACTACCACCCTCCTTTTCTTTTGGACAGGACATACCCATTCAGTCTAGAACTACCATTGTTGCTATAAATGCGATCTGGCAGTATAGTTCCATTACTCAATAGATTACACTTTCCTACTGCTGCATTTGAGGTGGCCTTGCTACTGTTTATGCTGATCTGGACAACAAATGTCATCTTATGTTTAGTCCTTACTGTTAATCACATTGAATGCTAAATTGTGTTACCATTTTTACTCCATTTTATGCTTGCCTAGTTACCAAACATATTGGGTGACAATATAATACATTTGCCTTTACTATTTGGTTTGGTGCCTGTTGTCTTTAATATAGCACTACTATTGTATAATTGGTATTCCTTTCCGTGATTTCCTATGATATTGGGGTTGAGTTACTAAAACAGGAGAGTGCAAAATCTGGTACAGCTGTGCATGGTATCTATAAGGGAATACTTATTGAAATTACCAAAAGATATACTAAGTAAAAAAATCTAGTACCAATATGCTTAGGCTTGCATTTCAATAGGTTCAGAATTAAAGACATACAAGCATACTGGCTTACGTGACAAACTATATAGATAACGTGACTAAATGACAGATAGCTGTATGTTTCTCCAGAGGGTCTATGTAAGATATTGATATCTCAGGAAAATATCTGCCTGTGTTTTCTTCTCTGAACATTGTTGAAAGGCACAAAGCTAAGATAAGGACTGGTTACGCAAGAATATGGTCAGTCAGTAGATGTTGAAGATAACTGTCAGGAGATAACCTTTAACTTACATTTCAGGAAAGAGCTAATGTCATGAGTTAAATTGTCTATGTATGTGTAAATCACCCGATTGGCCCCTCACAGGGCAGGGCTTTGTGTAGTACCACATAAAAGACGGTCCACTCTCCCATTAAACCTTGTAATCTTCACCACGTACCCATGAGTGTATGTGTATTTGATTAACCGCCGGCGTTTGGGACCTCCATTGAGCCACTCCAGCCTAGGCTATCCAGGGGAATCTAGAAGACGAACACCTTACAGTTTTGGTACCAGAAAGTGGGGTTTGCACAGGTAAGTCATATTTACACCTTTTACCTCTTTTTATGGTAATTGGCGTTTATGCTTGACCTGTCCAAACAACCATTATAAGAAATTTAATTGTATATATATATATATATAAACTGTGCCTTCGCAACGGACTAGGCTGGTCCCTTGGGGGGTGAAAAGGGTTCGCAGGTATTGAGGAGTCTGACTAGGTTGGTCCGACTATAAACTAAGAGAGGTATTGAGGAGTCTGACTAGGTTGGTCCGACTATAACCTAAGAGAGATATTTATGATTATATTCTAACACGGGAGGTATCATATACGCCCGTGACATAAGGATTGGCTAAATGGACGCCCACTTTGAGAACTTTTAAAAGTGCACTATAAATAATGAATTGCATCATGATGTGATTACTTGATAAATGTACATGTAATGTTTTAAAGCTGAAATCTTAAACCATAAAAATATGTCTGTTTCTCTTTAGGTGCAAGCGTAAGTATATAGAGTATTAACGTTGTATAAGATATAATTATATAGAGTGGATATCTGTTTGAATAAACCCAAATGTTGTTAAATGAATACAGAGTATTAAGAACCAGATTGTAGTGAGGTAGCACCCGCCTGTTCACACTGCACGCTAGGTTTATTTTTTCTTAGCATTTATGAAAGGTAGATTCTTTTGACCACTAGACCTACAGGCTTCTCTTGCAGACTTGGTGTAAGAGGGGTATATCCCGCCACCAGGAAAGATTTACCCTTCATCGTATATTAAGGGTAAATCTTCATAGTCCATCTGCCCCAAAAAAGATCAGGGATCCTACTCCCAGACCAGAGACCGGATTGTTGAACAAACCGGGTGTTATCACCTGTGTCCTGTCACTAGACACACACTGCCCAGACTACTAGATGGGGAATTCTGCAGCAACCCAAGCCATGGCCACCCCATCACCCTATGAATTTGTCAGTAATATGATCCCTGGCCCCCAGGTAGAACCATTTTGGACACAAGTCCGAGAAAGGTGTCAGCAATTGGGGATACATGACCCAGGGCCATATGGTCCTTGTACTGAGGAAGACTGGCAGGAAGTAAGTAAAATATGCCAAATCCACAAAAATTCGTACCCTCCAGGGAAGTGGGAAAATATTCAATATATGAAAGATTGTTACCATGCATGGGATAAATGTCTACACAAATATAAAAAGAAGGAGGAAATGTTAAAAGAAGCGCAGGATAGGATTATAGCGCTGCCCCCCACCACTACAAGAAGCCATACAAAAGAGACACCTATTCCCAAAACTGAGGAGTCAGGTCCAATTAGTAAAAAAGGGACATTATCCATAGAAGAGGAAACTGAGAAAGAAGTAGTAGGGGCCTCATTCAAAGCACCTTTGATGACCATAGGGGACACCGAGGTGCATATACCATTACCTTTGGGTACACTCTCCAAAATAAAAGAACTATGTCCCAATCCCAAGAAGTATCCACGAGATGCAGGTACCTTTCTGGCAAAATATAGTGCAGGCACAGGGCTTGACAAAGATGACATAAAAGGTATTCTTAGCATTGTAGACCCAGACAGCCCAGAAGAAGCCCCTGTAGACGACCTATGGGCAACCCATATCCAGATCAATAAGGATTGGATATCCTTTTGGAAAGGCATGGGAGGTCATTGGTCCAAATTATACAAAGGGTCATCTGCACTCCAAGAACTGATCCTAGCCAAGCAGGGACCTAAAGAGAAATTCTATGATTACTGTACCAGAGTATACTCCCTATGGAAAGCTGTAGATAGGGCCACACCACAATTATTTACTACTACCATCATGTCGGGAGGCGATCCCAAAGTGACGCAATTGCTCAAATTCACAAACCCCAAATGGGCGGAGCAAGCACCAGATGAATTCATGAAGGACGCTAGGTCCAGAGAGACTTCAGGGGTCTTTGAACAAAAAGGGGGAATTTTCCCCTCCTTGACACAAACACAAACCCTAGTCACACCTGAAACCTCATCCTCACCACCGCACCTCATGACCATGCAGCCCTACCCACCTGACCAAGGATGTTTCAATTGTGGGGAACAGGGACATTGGAAATCACAGTGCCCATATAGACAGAGGGTGAGCTATCCAAGGGGCAGGGGAAGGGGGTACAACGCTGCTAATCGCCCCCCCCCCCCCTCACACTACAAGGTACCCCCAATACCCGTCACCTCCCCAAACACCATCTCAAAACCATGCGCTTGCACAGCCACCCTACACCCCAACCTCTAACAGACCTCCCCCTCGAATCCCCATGCAGTGGCCGTCTACCCGACAAACACACCCCCAATAGGGATGCCTAGAGTATGTCCCTTCCCTCAGTCTGGTGTGCCACAACCTATCATGGAAGAGTCTACCACAAGTTATATTACGCGTAGACAACCACATAGTGTGTTTCCTGCTTGATTCAGGTGCCACTTTTAGCTCATTAAATGATGAGAGGTATGACACACCACTGTGTACTGAGGGACACTCTATTGGAATAAATGGGACATCGGTTACTCATTCTGTCACCCCGCCTTTACCAGTCTCTACCCCGGATGGACTAGAGCTATGTATGCAGAGTTTCGCTGTCCTGACTTCCTGTCCAGTATCCCTAATGGGCAGAGATTTACTGTCCCAGTTGAACATTACCATTAAGTTTGACAAAGACGGCTCCCTCACTGTGAGTTCCCCTCTTTGTGACTTACACAGCCCAAAAAGACATGCACACAGGAGTTTCTTTCTAATGATACCTTCCTCCCTTGACCATCACACAATTTGGGCAGAAAACAAAGGTAGTGTGGGCTTTATTAATTGCACACCATATGCACCCCAAATGCGATCAGATGCGGGGATACAATATCAAAAACAGTATCCCCTACCCCCAGAGAAAGTCAAAGGCATCTCCCCTCAAATTAATGATTACATATCAAAAGGTATCCTGAAACCAATCATCAGTCCCTGGAACACGCCCATTTACCCCGTAAAAAAGGCCAGTGGGGAGTGGAGACTTGTACAAGACCTAAGGGCAGTTAACAAACAAGTGATTCCACTTCCGCCCCTAGTCTCAGACATCACTTTTATTTTCTCATGTATACCGGCACATTCTCTATGCTACACAGTGA
Organism: Lithobates pipiens; assembly: GCF_037356315.1. NCBI lineage: Eukaryota > Metazoa > Chordata > Amphibia > Anura > Ranidae > Lithobates > Lithobates pipiens. The sequence goes on from NW_027507787.1 coordinate 210,274,497, forward strand.
TTGATTTAGCAAATGCCTTCTTTAGCATTCCCATTGCGGAAGAGGCCCAGCCTATGTTTGCCTTCTCCTGGACGGAGGGCCAGTTGACGGGTCAGTTAACCTGGACACGCCTGCCTCAGGGGTATGTTGATAGTCCTGCTGCCTTCTCTATGGTACTCAATGAGACTGTCAAGTCTTGGACGCCTGAGCGAGGGTCGGTGCTAATACAGTATGTGGACGACTTGCTCTTGTGCAGTCGCACTGCTGAAGATTGTGCGGTCGATTCCACATCTCTGTTGAACCATCTAGCCCACATCGGGCATTTAGCATCCAGAAAGAAGATACAGTGGTGTATGCCACAAGTGGAATACTTGGGGTGCATACTGAAGGGGGGAACAAGGATGGTCTCCCCCAAACGCGCCGCAGCCCTACAAGCACTGAGCCCCCCAAAAGACAAGGCAGCCCTGCTCTCATTCTTGGGCGCTGTGGTATATTGCCGCCAGTGGATCCCTGACTGTTCTCATTATGATGGCATACTAAGAGAGGCCACCGCCTCAACAGCACCTAGGCAGGTTGATTGGACAGAGGAACGGCTTAAAGCCTTCCAGGCCCTATTGAACAGTTTGTCATGTGCACCCGCCCTGGGGTTGGTAGACTATGGTAAAGCTTTTCAACTATACTGTGTAGTCTCGGGGACCTCTTTTGCCGCGGTTTTGACACAACAGCATGGAACAGGCTACCGCCCTGTCTCCTACCTATCTAAAAAACTCCCCCTTCAGGTTCAAGGCATGCCATCATGCCTTCAGAATTTAGCCGCTTGTGCTATGGCCGTACAAGATGCCAACAAGATGGTCTTGGGACACCCGATGACGCTTTACACCACACATTCTGTCACCCACCTCATACAGAACATGAACACCCAACACATGACCTCACAAAGACTCAGTGGATATGAGATTTCCCTCATGAACACAGACAATCTGTCTCTCAAATATGTTCCCGCCAACAACCCTGCCGTCCGTCTCTTGCACTCCATGTTACGCCTACCACAAGACCCAGACCAGTTTCATGACTGTATAACACAAGTGGAGTCTATCACATCACCAAGACCAGACCTCACCGACGTACCGATTACCAATGCAGACGATGTTTTTGTGGACGGTAGTTGCTCCCGTCCCTCTGATTCCACCTTCCAAACAGGATATGCAATAGTCCAGTTGCCGAACAAGGTATTAGAAGCCAAACCACTGCCCCCCTCTTCGGCTCAGGTGGCTGAACTAGAAGCCCTCACCAGGGCCTGCATTTTATTTACAGATAAGAAGGTGAACATTTACACAGACAGTAGATATGCATTTGGGGTGGTGCATGACTTCGGAGTAATATGGGCTAAAAGAGGTTTTAAAACAGCAGATAATAAACCTATTTCCAATGCTACCCAGATTCAGGCACTTCTTCGGGCTATTTTGCTCCCAAAAGAGGTGGCAATAATTAAAGTAAAAGCACATTCTTCAGATAATAGCAAACTTTCCAAGGGAAATGCTTTAGCTGACCGAGAAGCGAAAAAGGCAGCCCAGTCCTCCACCCAGGAGCCCACCCCCACGTCCATGTACTTTAAGGATCATTTCACCTGTCCTAACTTTAAATCTGTAGTGGCACAAATGCAATCATTAGCCACTGAGGAAGATGTCTTGTATTGGGTGAAGGCTGGCTTGACCAAAGACCCAGAGGGTCTGTGGTCAAAAGAGGGGAAGATATTGGGAATACCTGAGGCAAGCAGTATTCTAATTCTCTCCTACCTTCATGGTCCAGGACACATAGGTGCCGTCCCTTTAGCCACTATGTACACCAAATCTTTCTGCACAAACGCCTTGAACAAACAAGTCAAACTCCTGACCACAAGTTGCCTTACCTGTGCTCAAAACAATGTGCAGGGCAAACGGCATGGCCTACATGGTCATCTACCCCCACCAATAGGTCCCCTTACAGATTTACAAGTAGACTTCACACACATGCCAAAACAAAAGGGGAACCTAAAATTCCTGTGCGTTGTCGTTGATAAATTTTCAGGCTGGGTTGAAGCCACTCCCTGTGCAGGTGAGACAGCCAATATAGCAGCAAAATGCTTGCTGAATAACTGGATTTGTAGGTTTGGCATACCAACATCTATTTGGTCAGATAGGGGACCTGCATTCAGCTCCTCCGTTACCCAGGCTGTGGCTAAATTGTTAGGGCTGCAATGGAAACTACACATCCCCTATCACCCTCAAAGTGCAGGGGTAGTGGAAAGAATGAATAGAAATATAAAGGATAAATTGAAAAAGGCCACAGGGGGCACAATGAAGGGATGGCTTGATCACCTCCCTTCTGTGCTATTCCAGATTAGGACGGCACCCCACGCCAGAACGAAACTTTCACCTTTTGAAATTTTGATGGGAGTCCCCGCAAACATAGAATTACCCCCATTAGACCAAGACACTGATATTGACATTTATTCCCAACAGGAAATGTACGTGAAAAACCTGGTAAGTATGCTTCATGAAACGAACGAACAAGTTTCTGTCACCTTCTCTCCTCTCTCCACAGAGCCAACACACCCCTTCATCCCAGGAGATCAAGTGCTAGTCAAGCAACTGGCCCACAAAAAGAGGATCGGACCAATCTACTCTGGACCTTGGAAGGTTGAAAAGGTGTCCAGAACTGCGGTCCTGACTGACCAAGGAAACACCTGGATCCACGCCAGCAGGCTGAAAAAGTGCCCATCGCTTCCCACAACCCCCGACCCCCCACCTATTGAAGAAGAACCCGACCCACCCGAACAGCTACCGAAACTGCAAGAGATTCAGGAAGGCATTGGACAATTAACCCTTGAAACCCTACATGATAGCGAAGAAGAAGGACAAGCATAAGAACTTGTAGAAATGTTTTTATCTTCAGTGTCAGGGAAGGCTGTATGCCTCTGGGGTAATCTGGTACTACTTGTATTCCTGCCCACATGGTTTATAGCCAACTGTATATATCATCCAAAAGACTTAGGTCTATTAAAAGGGATATGTGGACCACCTAAGATGAATAATACCCCCGGCCAAAGACATAGTAGAAGTATTATACCCGTTAATGAGTCACCTAAGGGACTGACTGACAAGATGTTACTACTAAAATTCAAATATAGCTATGCTCAAAAATCCGGTTTTGAGAAATGCTGGATCTGCAGCAAGCTACATCCCAGTACAGCTAGAATCCCTCTCATGGCAGTCCCCTTGAATTTTACCCCCCTCCTTAATGGAACACCCCCTATCGTCCTAACGAATGTTACTAGGACCCTTCCAAATAAAACCCTCACTTTCCAAATTATAGGTAGAAGCCACTTCCCAGACTGGTGTTTCCGACTGGGAAACACCACAGATGGAGCCGAGGTTTGCAAACAAGCAAAACTTAACATTTCAATGACATCGCTTAACAGTCCTTCTTTTTTCCATACTTCAGATCCCACCCTAAATGCCACCTTTTTAGACTTTCTTAGCTCCAGTACTAAGTCTACAATACACCAATTAATGTCAATTCTGATACTCTCTGGCCTTTCTGATACTCTTAGGAACGTGTTCCATAAACGGCCCCTAGCTCTAGGAAATACCATATATATATGCTGCGGCAAACTCTGTCACCCCTGGATCCCAACCAAACCCCAGGGGTGGTGTTACCTTGCAGCCCTGGTTCCTATCATGGGGGTATTAGGGGATAACAAGGGAAGTCACCTCCTTGAAGCTAGCATGCATCCTAGATATCCCCTTAGACACCGTAATAAACGAGAATTGTTTTTAGAAAAAGATATGGCCTGGGCATGGTTCCCTTCCTGGACAGGATGGGGAATTGACCTAATGAAAAGATTAAATAATTACACTGGCATAATTGATGAGATTCTGGAGGAAAATTCTGATGACATAACCAAACTAAATCTAGAAACTAGGGCAATTAGGAAGCAACTAGAACTACATGAGTTGGCTATAGAAAGTATGAGTGCAGCCCTTACTGGCCTCTGTGAGACTACTGAGGATTATGAGTGCTGTACCTGGATTCATAATACCAGCATCGAAGTCCCAGACTATTATGACGTTATTGCCCAACACAGGGAAGAGGTAAATAAACTACAGAAAGAGGCACGGAACATAGGAAAAAACTGGGATCCCTTCTCGAGCAGTTTTAGTTTTGGGGGATTAATATCTTGGCTCCGAAATGCTGCCATGACAATTGTCACTGTGATTCTCTTCATTCTATTTTTATATGCCTGTTATAAGATAATCAAATGTTTATGTAAAAAGGGAAACACGGCCGCTCCGAAGGATCTGAAACTCACTTCCATTGTTAAGGATCCAACGGTATGGTATAAAAACCAAGAGCACAAGGGTTCGGAGTATGAAGCCTGTGCTATTAAATTAGAAAAGGAATGATCATTATGTAAATCACAGAATGATCAAAGGGAGGATTATAAGGGAATACTTATTGAAATTACCAAAAGATATACTAAGTCAAAAAATCTAGTACCAATATGCTTAGGCTTGCATTTCAATAGGTTCAGAATTAAAGACATACAAGCATACTGGCTTACGTGACAAACTATATAGATAACGTGACTAAATGACAGATAGCTGTATGTTTCTCCAGAGGGTCTATGTAAGATATTGATATCTCAGGAAAATATCTGCCTGTGTTTTCTTCTCTGAACATTGTTGAAAGGCACAAAGCTAAGATAAGGACTGGTTACGCAAGAATATGGTCAGTCAGTAGATGTTGAAGATAACTGTCAGGAGATAACCTTTAACTTACATTTCAGGAAAGAGCTAATGTCATGAGTTAAATTGTCTATGTATGTGTAAATCACCCGATTGGCCCCTCACAGGGCAGGGCTTTGTGTAGTACCACATAAAAGACGGTCCACTCTCCCATTAAACCTTGTAATCTTCACCACGTACCCATGAGTGTATGTGTATTTGATTGACCGCCGGCGTTTGGGACCTCCATTGAGCCACTCCAGCCTAGGCTATCCAGGGGAATCTAGAAGACGAACACCTTACAGTATCCAATTAGCTTTTAACTTTTGCTTTTTCAATTAGAAGCTAATCAACCCCATTATATATTTGTACACTCAACCTGATGTGTCAGGGGATAAAAGGCGCATAGAGGGTATGTACCCAACTAGTTAGCGTAGTTCAAAGGTAGTTGTAGAAATTGTTGTACTATATATAGAGGGCATATAGCCCAACCCATAAGTTCTCTAAAAAGTCTCTAAGGGTCCATAGGGGACATACAGTTCCTAAAAATGCAAATTGCAACAGAAGTGGCTGCTATCCTCAGAGTGTGATGAGCTCTGTGGAGATAAGAAAACTAAGAGGGATGGTACCTAAGTGCAGTATTTAGAAGTAAAATTTAATGACACAAGATTAAATAGACTCACAAGATATTAGTGATAAAATCGCTCAAAATGTAAGAGATCAGTGGCTCGCCCTGACCTGCAGGCTTCCTAGGGTGGTTCGGACAGCTAGGAGAAGGTGGTACACAGGCATGGATGTTTTGTGGATGTAGGAAGGCCACTCCAACAAGTGTGGAACGGAACCAGTGAAAGTGATGTCACCGGGAGGAATTGAGAGACGGATGTCAGGTTGTGCTAGGCACAACCTGACATCTGCCACTAACGTGATAACAAAAAACTCGCCACCACCCTCATCTATAGCTGGCTATCACAGTCAGTAAGCAACATTGGAAAGCTGAAACAGGTAACATAAAAGCCTGGGGAATGCCCAGGAAAAAACTCAAGCCTACTTTACACCAGCTCGCAGACAACAGAATGAACCTAAAAGTGCGTTAAAAACAGGGGTTTAGTCCGCACACATTTGCAAATGCATGCGTAAGCTACAGAGCCTCATCACGGCACCCTGGTATCTGTGGTCCCAACACTAAAATATGAATCTCCCCACAGTGGAGGCACATGCATTACAGTCCACCTGCCCTCATTTATCCCTCAGAATGCACGTGCCTCCACTGTGGGGACACTCATATTTTAGTGTTAGGACCACAGATATCAGGGTGCCGTGACGAGGCTCTGTGGCTTACGCATGTGTTTGCAAATATGTGCGGACTAAACCCCTGTTTTTAATGCACTGTTAGACAGGTTCATTCGGTTGACTGTGAGCTGGTGGTAAGTAGGTATTGTTTTTTTCCTGGGCATTCCCCAGGCTTTGTTATGACATCTGCCACTAGCCTAGCTTACTGAAGAAGCCCAATCACAGGGGCGCAACACGTATATGGAGGTGCTGAGCCCATGACGTCACACCGTACTCTTACCCTGGAGCTGAGCTGGCGTCTGACTAGAGGAGTATAACGATTCGTGGATATTTGCTTTTAGTAAAGAATCATACACACTATTAGATTTTCTGCAGATTTTTTGTCTTCAGATTTACCAAAACCATGTAGTGCAAGGGCCTGCCTGATTGCATACAAATTGAAACTCTTAAGGTTTGACCTCATATATGGTTTTGGTAAATCTGAAGACAAACATCTGCAGAAAATTGAATAGTGTGTATGGGGTTTAAGTGTATGTCTTTGTTTGTGGGAATAAGCAAGTTTTTAGTGGACGTGCACTATGTTTGTGCCTTTGTATCTTCCATAAACCTCCTGAGGAGTTGCGAGTTGTTGTGATGGAGTTGGAGGAAACAGCCATCTGGAGTCTCTGCATACTCGAGCCTAGAGCATTATATACAGTCTTGTATGGACAAATTCTCTGAAGAAATCAATGAGATAAAATCATGTGTCAATTTATTGCTGCGTATGTTATTATATATGTCCAAATATATACATATATATGTGCAAATGCACTGGCATATATAAATGTGTCACGCTGTATATAATGGACTTGATCGCATTATATTGATCCATTCACATTATAGCATTTGGAATTCACAGAGCACGAGCACTTTATTATTATATATTGGGCACTGGATACATATATAGTTTATATAATTTTATATGTATTTACATTTATATTTATATATTGATTTGTATTCCATCTGATTAGCACTGTATAGGTAAGGTATATATTTATAATATTAGGAGGTTGAAGTTGAGATATTCTGCAGTACACAGCGCAACACATTTATATATGCCAGTGCATTTGCACAGAAATATATAATAACAACTATAGATCTTCATCACAGTGTGGGAAGTGTCAGCAGCTGTCACCATTTGTATTTTGTTTTTAATCTTTTTAATTTCATAGCAGCGCACAAGGTTCCACCCATTCTTACAATTTATTGCTGCGGTGGTAGAACCCTCATGTGCCCGGAGCCAGATGGGAGATGCAATGCCTCAACTGAAGCCCCGGTGGTGGATGGCAAAGTGGCCAGACAGCCGTGGAAAGAAGAGGGACCAGGAAGCAGCCACAACAACCGCCGATAGGAACCAGCAGGCGGAAATACCTGAGCGTGACGTCATACGCTTGGGGAACACAGATCCAGAACGAGGCTTAAAACACAGGATGGTGAAGAGCAAGCTGAGAAGTGTGGAGGAAGAGAATGGCCATTGTCTTGACAACGTGTTTCGGGGCGTGGCCCTTCTTCAAGTCACAGCATCGTTTCACCAAGCCAGTCCACGTCTGACCGCTTCTACAAGGTATTGTCACAGTGGGGAGCAGGTTTTACAGTTGTTACATCCATGCAAGATTTTAATTGTTCATTCATTCACTACATGTTATCAATATATTGACACATGATTTTATCTCTTCTGTGAATTTGTCCATACAAGACTGTCCAGCGCTTTCAGTTGTGGCTACATTATATACCACATGCTGTTTTATTTTGCTTTTAAGATGAGCAGGTTATTCACTTGGTGGAGGATGATTATGAAAGCGTAAATTTATTCTAAAGACACTTGGGTCTTTATATCTATCTCATCTTTAATGCTCAGAAAGATTGGACTTTGAAGATTGTATTACAAAGGACTTGCACTTTATGTCTAAAAGAACTGTGGGATAGATCTATATTATACTGCACTATATTGCACTATTGCACTTTATGTTGCATGCATTTGTTGCTATAAGTTGCGCTTCACTGTATTTATTAAACCATTACATGCGGTGGATGAATCACTGTAGAGTGTCATAGAGAACAACTTGTTATAATTTGAGTTTTTCTTTTCTTTTTTTCATTAGTTTGATAGCGCTGATTATTTTTCACTATCAGCAGTGCCATTACTCCAGCCATTTTCAGGGTAATAAAAACCCCTAATGATTACCACTGTCCCAGCCCTTGCAGCTCTTTCTATGGTTGCAAGGAGCGGAGTCTCCACCTCCTCATTAACACTGGGTGGTCAATAACAAACACTAATAATTTAATTTGAAGTATGCACACCCATATTCAGTTCCACCCCTAATGCTTTAGCATCATCACACTCTCCATCAAGGTCCTCTTTCACGCTCACTTTGGTATCACTTCTTACATAGAGAAAGACACCACAACCCAGTGGCGGCCCATCCATAGGGGGTGCAGGGGCACCGCCCCCCAAAGCTAAGCTTTTAAGTGTGTGCGGGAGGGAAGAAGGGTGGGGGGTGGGGCGTGGCGGCAATCACAGAGGTGCTATGGGAAGCCATATGTCAGGGGTGGCCAACCAGTGGCCCGGGGGCCATATGTGGCCCGCGTAGCCCTCTGATGTGGCCCGCGGAGCCCTCTGATGTGGCCCGTGGAGCCCTCTGATGTGGCCCGCGACCTCCTGCTCTGGAATGGCGGGTTAGCAAGCCCAGATCGCAGGTTGCCTACCTGTCATACCACAGCATCAGTGTTGTGAATAAAGCTGGTGGTAGAGGAAGAAAGCAGCTGCAGAGCCCCTTAAGCAGAGTCTATGACAAAGTTTGGTTAACCTGCAGGATAGACACAGGTGCACTACACTGTACCCACGGTGTGGGTAAACCGCAGCACAGTAGGAAAGTCTTATGCCCTTTTTACATGATCGGCCCTACCCAATCGGACCCTCAATTCACTTCTAAAGAGCGGCAGATGTAAACAGACTTTTGTCCATTTACTCCCACCTGCCTCCTATCCTCTAAAAAAAAAAAATCTGGGTGGATCAGATTGAAGGGCCTATAGAATAGCTGTGACATCCACCCGCTCCGCTCATTGTGGCCCGTGACTGGTTACCAAGTTGCTTAAGTGGCCCTCGCTCTTAAAAAGGATGGGCACCCCTGCATATGTCATTGCAATCATGTGATTGCGGGCAAGCAAATCTATCGGCTGCCATTTAGACTGCCCATGGAGCGCAAAGCTCTACACTCTGACATTATGGGGGCTATTTACGAAAAGGCAAATCTGCTTTGCACTACAGGTGCACTTGGAAGTGCAGTCGCTGTAGATCCGAGGGGGACATGCAAGGAAAATAAAAAAAACAGCATTTTAGCTTGCACATGATTGGATAATAAAATCAGCAGAGCTTCCCCTCATTTCAGATCTCCCCCTCAGATTTACAGTGATTGCACTTCCAAGTGCACTTGTAGTGCAAAGTGGATTTTCGTAAATAACCCCCTATGTGTCCTATAGTGGTTAGTGATTGGCTGGTCCGTAGGATGTAGGGCGGTGCTTTTATCGGACCTGCCAATCACTTTCGGTTTTTTTGAGTGACTCATTATGCTGGTCCGATGGAATGCCGGTGATCGGGGCATATCACTGAAGAAACTGCTAGGAGGTAAGATTAAGCAGAGCACACTAGTGTTGTGCTCTCAGACCTGCAGTGTGATCGCAGCAGCTTAGGGTTGCCACCTTTTCTTCAAGTCAAACCCGCACACTTTAGCAGTGCACAGCAATTTTTTGTTTTGTTTTATAGTATAAACTTTACATATATTTTTATATTAAATAGCATTTCTAATCATATGAAATTAATCACAAGAGTCCCCGTTACATCAGAGTCCACAGAGTTCCCCTTTTACATTTAAACTTGCACAGTTTCCATACACTGTAAGGGGGACTCTGCATACTCTGATGTAAGGGAGAACTCTGAGGACTCTAACATACTGTAAGGGATGCTCTGGGAACCTTGATTTCAGGCGGAACACTGAGAACTCTGATGTACAGAGAGGACTCTGATATAAGGAGGAACACTGTGGCCTCTGGTGTAAAGGGGAACTCTGATGTAATGAGTGCTCAGAGAACCTTGATTTACCTTAGTGTACTCACTCAGAGACAGGAGAGAGAAGGGGGGAGACTTCAGTCACAGACAGGGATGGATGGTGAGCTCACTCGCCCCTTGGCAGTCAGCACCTCTCATCCAGATGTATCTGAGGCTGCTGGACCTCAAATTTCCAGCCCCCCAGCTTAACTTTTCTGAGCCACAGCGCCAGGGATTGGAGTGTGGGCAGACATAGAGGGGTAGGGGTGGGTGGAAAAGGTGTAGATCGAGCCCTCTCTTCTCTCCCGTGTGTGTGTGTGAGAATTGTTAGTGTTGGCTTTGGGCAGTGTGAAAGAGTGTAAAACAAACTCTCGGCTTACACAACTGCAGCCAGCAACCCTGCTGGGAAGCCATAGTCTGGTCTGAAAAATGTGTCCAGGTTTCGAGCAGTCTGAAACCCAGACGTATGATTCCAAACCCGAACTGTCCAGGTGAATCCCGGACAGATGGAAACCCTACAGCAGCTGCCTGTGAAGTGGATCTGGGGAGGAGGAGGGGGAGTGCAGAGTGCAGAGGCAGTGAAGGGTTGAGAAGCTTTTAGCACATTCCAGGAACAGTACCCCTTCCTGCGGGTTGTGTATATCCTGTCCCTTCTCTTTCCTATATGAAAGCAGTTTATTTCTGGGTATTGTCCAAAAGCTGACCATAGTCTGTCCAATCCCCTTTTTCAGCAGACCATACAGACCATGTAGTCTGTGCAATAGATCTGCTAACCATGTAGTGCAAGAGCCTGCCTTGGGGGGGGAAGGGGGGTGCGAATGGGAGGGCCAGGTCTGCCACCACCTTTGTTTTACCCTGTCTCCCTGAAAAAGAGCATAACCGGGAATATTAATAGCCCAATCGTGTGAAGAATGAAGCCAGTAATACCAATCAAATTGTCATTCCCTTCATGCACCAAAGCTTTCAACTCTCCTATTTTGCTTGGCAAACTGTTGGCATTGGTGAACAAATACTTTAATTCATTGTCACATTTTGTATTTTGCATATTATAGTACTAGAATTTCCAATGGCTGTTTTCCAATTTCCAATGCATCATGGAAACCTTGGGGTTCTAGTACAGTGGTGTGAAAAAGTGTTTGCCCCCTTCCTCATTTCCTGTTCCTTTGCATGTTTGTCACACTTAAGTGTTTCGGAAACATCAAACGAATTTAAACAATAGTCAAGGACAACACAAGTAAACACAAAATGCAATTTGTAAATGAAGGTGTTTATTATTAAAGGTGAAAAAAAATCCAAACCATCATGGCCCTGTGTGAAAAAGTGATTGCCCCCTAAACCTAATAACTGGTTGGGTCACCCTTATCAGCAACAACTGCAACCAAGCGTTTGCGATAACGTGCAATGAGGCTTTTACAGCGTCCTGGAGGAATTTTGGCCCACTCATCTTTGCAGAATTGTCCTAATTCAGTTACATTAGAGGGTTTTCGAGCATGAACGGCCTTTTTAAGGTCATACCACAACATCTCAATAGGATTCAGGTCAGGACTTTGGCTAGGCCACTCCAAAGTCTTCATTTTGTTTTTCTTCAGCCATTCGGTGGTGGACTTGCTGGTGTGTTTAGGATCATTGTCCTGCTGCAGAACCCAAGTTCGTTTCAGCTTGAGTACACGAACAGATGGTCGGACATTCTCCTTCAGGATCTCTTGGTAGACAGCAGAATTCATAGTTCCTTTTATCACGGCAAGTCTTCCAGGTCCTGAAGCAGCAAAACAGCCCCAGACCATCACACTACCACCACCATATTTTACTGTTGGTATAATGTTCTTTTTATGAAATGCAGTGTTCCTTCTACGCCAGATATACTTGGACACACACCTTCCAAAGAGTTCCACTTTTGTCTCATCGGTCCACAGAATGTTGTCCCAAAAGTCTTGGGGATCATCAAGATGTGTTGTGGAGAAATTGAGACGAGCTTTGATGTTCTTTTTGCTCAGCAGTGGTTTTCTCCTTGGAACTCTGCCATGCAGGCCATTTTTGCCCAGTCTTTTCCTGATGGTGGAGGCATGAATCCTGACCTTAACTGAGGCAAGTGAGGCCTGCAGTTCCTTGGACGTTGTTGTGGGGTCTTTTGTGACCTCTTGAATGAGTCGTCGCTGCGCTCTTGGGGTAATTTTGGGCGGCCGGCCACTCCTGGGAAGGTTCACCACTGTTCCATGTCTTCGCCATTTGTGGATAATGGCTCTCACTGTGGTTCGCTGGATTCCCAAAGCTTTGGAAATGGCTTTATAACCCTTTCCAGACTGATAGATCTCAATTACTTTCTTTCTCAATTGTTCCTGAATTTCTTTGGGTCTCGGCATGATGTGTAGCTTTTAAGGATCTTCTGGTGGACCTTACTGTGTCAAGCAGCTCCTATTTAAGTGATGCCTTGATTGTGAACAGGTGTGGCAATAATCAGGCCTGGGTGTGGCTAGAGAAATTGAACTCAGGTGTGGACAACCACAGTTATAGTATGTTTTAACAAGGGGGGCAATCACTTTTTCACACAGGGCCATGATGGTTTGGATTTTTTTTTACCTTTATTAATAAACACCTTCATTTACAAATTGCATTTTGTGTTTACTTGTGTTGTCCTTGACTATTGTTTAAATTGGTTTGATGTTCCGAAACACTTAAGTGTGACAAACATGCAAAGGAACAGGAAATGAGGAAGGGGGCAAACACTTTTTCACACCACTGTAGATGATAAGCTCAGCAATGGCATGGAATTCCAAGCTTCAAACAGAGCAAAGCAAACAGAATATTGGCATGCATTAAAAAAGGGATCAACTCCAGAGATAAAACGATAATTCTCCCACCTCTACAAGACTCTGGTCCGGCCGCACCTAGAGAATGCTGTCCAGTTCTGGGCAATAGTCATCAGGAAGGATGTACTGGAAATGGAGCGAGTACAAAGAAGGGCAACAAAGCTAATAAAGGGTCTGGAGGATATTAGTTATGAGGAAAGGTTACGAGCACTGAACTTATTCTCTCTGGAGAAGAGACGCTTAAGAGGGGATATGATTTCAATATACAAATACCGTACTGGTGACCCTACAATAGAGATAAAAAAATTTCGCAAAAGGGAGTTTAACAAGACACATGGCCACTCATTTAAAATTAGAAGAAAAGAGGTTTAACCTTAAACTACGTAGAGGGTTCTTTACTGTAAGAGCAGCAAGGATGTGGAATTCCTTTCCACAGGTGGTGGCCTCAGCGGGGAGCATCGATAGTTTCAAGAAACTATTAGATAAGTATCTGAACGACCGCAACCTACAGGGATATACAATGTAATACTGACATATAATCACACACATAGGTTGGACTTGTGTCTTTTTTCAACCTCAACTCTTATGTAACTATGTTTTTACATATCATCTGCCATAGACCCTTCCCCTTCTTCCCCCTTTCCACCCACCATTAGGGTCTGGCCCCCGTCTGACCTGTCTGACCCATTATATTCAAATTCACCTCCCCACCCACTTGTAGTTTAAATACTCCTTCAGCCTTTCTATAAACCTCTCCCCAGCACAGCAGACCCCCTTCCATGTAAGTTCAAACCAGCTTTAGCATATGAGTTGTAACCCAATAGGAAGTCAGCCCACTGCTCTAGAAACCCATATCCTTCCCTCTTACACCATGACTTTAGCCACCCATTCAGTTCTCTAATCTCCCAGTGTCTTTCTTTCCTGTGTTTCGCATGGTACAGGCAATATTCCACAGTATATAACCTTGGGAGAAGTCTTTCCCTTAAAACTGATGCTTAAGGAGCCTCCATCTTCCATGTATTTTATCATTGGTCCCAACATGGTCATGCCCAGCCCCTCCCAGTAAATTATCAACACAGTCCACCACATGCATGACAAGCCCTGGCATTAGGGAGACAGCAAACCATTGTTTTGAGGCAATCCTGGTGACAAATTATTCTATCAATCCTTTTGATTTAATTTTAGAATCCCCTATTACTACCAACTGTCTAGGTCTATCTGCACTACCTTCACCACCTCTACTAGATGGGCTGCTCTCTCAGCTAGGGCAGCCACCTCTGTCAGCCCCACATCTTCCCCCAACTTGGCAAGTTTGTTTGGATGCTCAAACGAAGGGATGTCGTTCCTTTTCTGTGAGCCCCATCACTCCCTCTAAATGCATTAACCCGTCTTCCTACCTGATAATTCTGACTTACCACTTCACCCTCCACATCAGCCCCATTAACCACCTGCTCAGTGAGCAGAAAACTCCTTTCAAGGTTGTTTGTTCCACTTAGTGTTGCGATTTACTCCTCCAGATCTTTAATGTGAGCTTCTAGAATTGTAACCTGCTCACATCTATCGCAGCGGCATTCATCCTGGAGCTGTAGCTTCATTATTGTGTACATGCGGCAGACTGTGCACTGTGAACAATCTTCAACCTTGCTATACATCATTATCCCAGTTACAATATCAATATTACTTGCAGGAAATTTAAGATGTTACTTACAGTTTAGAAGACTAGTTTTTTTTTCCTGGTGAACATTGTTAAAACAGTTATATACCACTGGATCTTTTTTTTTTTTTTTCCCTGCAAGGTAAACACTTGTTTAATAATAAAAGTAAATAGAAAAAATGTAGACAAGACATAGCCAATAGTTCGGTAACCAGGAAGGATAGTTAGCCAAGCCAGAAGATCAGGGATCAGGAATCAGTGTAGTAAAACAGCAAGCAGGATCTGCAGCCAGAATGGATGTCAGCCAAGCAAGTCTTGAAACAGGAATGCAGTAGATAGTCTCTGTGATGTTGACCAAGGTGAAGGCAGAGATCCTCTGGGCTGGACGGCTTAAGTAGGCAGGACCGACAAGCAGGATTATCAACAGGTGGGTTACTGTGGAGAGTTAATTAATTAGTACAATTAGCCGACAGTTGAGCGGCCAGCTCAGAGAAGGAAGGGCTGAGGCCAGCCCTGACACTCCTAAACGGTGCACATTTTTGGAGATATTTACACTACCTATAGGTAAGCCTTATTATAGGCTTACCTATAGGTAAACGTCAGTAAAGGAAGTTTACTTCCTCTTTAATATGACTGAGGGAAAATCCAAAGTTCTCAGTTGGCACTGGAACAAGAATAGAGGGACAATCTTCCAATGGGGGCACTCGCTCTGGATGGAAACCAAAAAATAATCTCTTTTCCTTTTTCTTTTTGGAGAGATTATGTCACGTACCTTAAGGCAGAGCCCAGAGTGCAGGGAGCGGCCTCTCGTAAACCTCTAACTCGGGAGGCCCTGATATAGATGACCGGGGCTCGGGAGCACAAAGGAGCACAAGCGCCTGACTGGATGGCCGGTGTAGAAGGCAGGAGACCGTTGGTAGTAGGGAGGTGTCCTGTAGTCCAGCCTCAGGATGCAGATGATAGCAGGACGCAGCAGGCAGTTCCAACTGGAAGCAACGGACAGCAGGGATGTGCCTTGTAGCCCAGTGGCGGGATGCAGACTGCGGGCAGAATGCAGCTGACAACAGGGAGGAGTCCTGTAATCCAGCAGCGGGATGCAGGTGACAGCAGGATATAGAGGACAATGGGAAGGAGTCCTGTAGTCCAGCAGCAGGATGTAGGTGGTAGCAGAACACAGCAGAAGGCTCCAGCCAGATACAGCGGAGAACAGGGAGGTGTTCTGTAGTCCAGCAGCGGTAGGCAGGTAACTGGCAGGTTGCAGAGTAGTTAAACAGTCCGGGTCAAACACAGGCTAGCAGATCAGGTACCAGAACGAAGTCCAAGAGAATAGTCAGGTTCAGAAGCCAAGGTCGGGGGCAGGCAGCAAGCAGAGAAGTCAGGAACAGGCCAAGTTCAATACGGATCAGGTAGATTAAGATACAGGGTAGCAGAGTACACAGGAACGCTGTTGATCGGGCAGCAAGACAGCAAGGCAAAGATCCCCTTTAAATAGCGTCATTGGCGCCAATTGCCGTCAAAACGGTCGCGCGCGCTCCCGCGTGTGCAAGCACGCGTGTTCGCGCGCGTACGCACACGCGTGCAACGCCGATCGCGTTATTGCTTTTCCTGCACACAGGTATTCTTCCGACCCTCACACCACTCGGATGTTTGCAGGAAAGGTTTTCCTGACAGATTATCTTTTACTTCTTGTTGTATCTATGGGACAGGAAGTGAAGTTTATTCTTACCAATGGAACACAAACATTAAAAATACTTTTAGGCGTTTGATACTCTATCCAAATAAAAAATCGGTTTTGACTTTAGATATACTTTAGGTGGTTTTAACAATTTTATCATTTTTAAAATTTTTGAGCTTTAATTGTATTACAGTTTAATAAAGCTTTGAATGTATGTGGAATAAATAAAGTATACATATATATTTATAATGTGTGCATGTGTTTTGTATTTAACCCATATCAAAAAATAAATCCAAAATTTATATAAAAGTATACCCCCTTCGTTATACTTTTTGGGTATATTCTAAATATTGATTCAAATATAGTTTTTTTTTTTGTTTTAGTTTTTTTTATATGCTCTGTGTATATTCCCTGGCTAGAAAAAAAAATGTTAATGTGTGTTGAAAGAAAAAAAGCTATCACTCTTGAAAATTAATTGTAAACAATTACTACAAAAATGGTGAAGGAGACCAATGTAGCTAATAAAGCTAGCTTCACACTTGATCTCATCAAAGGTTTCACATCAAAGAACAACATCCTACTAAACATATTCAAAATATTTGAAGATTGTTAAAATAAAAACAGATGTATGCCTACTTACATTTCTAAGGCAGGATTCCATCAATACACCTCTTTTAACTTTTAAAGAAATTACTTCTAAAATGAAGACTGAAAGTGGCTCATCTTTCTTCTTTTAGGTTAAGCATTTAATCAGAAAAGCAAAGATCAATTCTGATTATGTACTACTGCTACGATTTTTTGCAGTGTTGTTTCAGATTTAAGTGTTATATGTAGACATCAAGCAATGTACCAAGTGGTGATTTACATACTGAAAATTTAAATGTTATTTAAAAAAGGAGTAGTGGTTTCAAATGGAAGAGGATGCAGTTTGATGTTGTATTAACATAACTTTTAATAATAATTAAAAATGCAATTTTATGATATAAGGTTACCTTAAAAGTTCAAAACATTGTGGATATTTTTTTTAGATAGATAAAGATGAATGAACAGAAGGTTCAATCAGTTCTGGTGTGGCTTCATTTTTTTTAAACTTTGGAAGTTCCTGGCCCTCTGGCCTGACAAGATGATAGGGCTAAAAAACTTTCTGGGCCACTTCCTTCAACAAGCCATTAAGGGATATTGAGATAAAATGATTGGACCTGGCAGCAATAGCAGGCAAGCTAAGGAGGCCTTGGCTACAGCAGAAACATCCTTTGGAACAAACTTTGGTCCCAAAAACCTTTTTGCGCACGTTAACTGCTAAAATGAACACTAAACTTTGTATTCAACATTGGATATGAATTCATGAAATTCTGTACAAACATAATGCCATCCAAATTTCAGGATCAGTTCTGCAAATGTTGGTATGCTATGTTTAGATTTTTGGGTTCACATGGTTAATTTGGACCCTGCAAAGTAACTTATTAATAGGTTGTGTACGAAAATTGCTTCTTTTATGATGAGTAGTAAGTGTGATTATTACAGTGTTAAATTTGAAAGATTTTTTTTTTTAATAATAACAATTTTATCTTCTCAAGCCCTGATTTATGCCTTATTTTCCCCCGTTAACTCCTTTTTTGTGAAATTGTTCATGTCTTTTTTGGGCCTATTCATTCATTCTGTTGTGTTGTTTAAAAAATAAATAAATAAATAAATAAATAAATAAAAACAGAACCCAAATTAAAAAGGCATTTATTTGTTAATGACTTCACCATGCACTGTGCAAGAAACAATTTTTGGTGACATCATGAACAGGACAAATGAACTGATAATTTTTTTTATCTGTAGTAACATTTTAAATTTTAAAATTATTTATAATTATCACTGGTCAAATTAAAAGTAAAAGGGAAATTAGAATGGTTTGCATTTATTTAAATTCAGCCGTCTTCGTAAAAATAAAAGTTCTGAACTGTATCATGCTGTGTGTGTGTGTGTGTGTGATATATATACACACACAGTTCATATACAGTTAGGTCCATATATATTTGGACACAGGCACAATTTTCATACTTTTGGCTCTGTATGCCACCAGAATAAAATTAAAAGGAACCAATCCAAACGAATTTGAAGTGCAGACTTTCAGCTTTAATTCAAGGGGTTGAACATAAATATCAAGTACACATTTTAGAAACTGCAACCATTTTTATGCACAGACACCCCATTTTCAGGGGCTCAAATGTAATTGGACAAGTCAATATAATCATAAATAAAATGTTCAGTTTTAATATTTTGCTGAGAATCCTTTACTGGCAATAACTGCCTGAAGTCTGGAACCCATGGACATTACCAAAGACTGGGTTCCCTCCTTTCTGCTGCTTTGCCAGGCTCTAACTGCAGCTGCCTTCAGCTGTTCTTTGTTTGTGGGTCTTTCTGCCTTTAGTTTTGCCTTTGGCAAGTTAAATACATGCTCAATTGAGTTGAGATCAGGTGATTGACTCGGCCATTGCAGGATATTCCACTTCTTTTCCTCCAGAAGCTCCTGGGTTGCTTTTGCAGTGTGTTTTGGATCATTGTACATCTGTGCTGTGAACTCCAGTCCTTTTATCTCCTTAATTAATGAAGAAATAATGAAGGAGTAATCCATACCAGGCCATGAAACGGCTTATGATTCAATTGTCCAATTACTTTTGGTCACTTGAAAAAGGGGGGGTGGCTATTCTTAAGAGCTGTAATTCCTAAACCCTTTCTCTGATTTGGATGTACATACCCTTAACTTGAGAGTGTGCACTTTCAGCCCATATCCATTATATAACTATAGCTTGAATATGTTTTGGTAAATACCTGGAAAAAAAAAACGAAAATTTTGCCTGTGCCCAAATATATATATAGACCTATATATAGACTGTGTGTGTCTATATATATATATATATATATATATATATATATATATATTAGGGTGTTTCATTTTTCCAAAGATGTGATTTTCATATGACTGCCTCCGCCCCGAGTCTCAGTGATGTAAAATATATATATGCCAAATTTCAAGAAGATTGGATAATACTGAGGAGTTGCACACATTGATCACTTTTATCAGAGCAAAGTCTGTGGGCTTCACTTGATAAGAAGTCATATGCAACAATGTTGAATGAAGAAAGTTCTGTTCAAGGCTTTCTAGAAGAACAACGAGTGAAAATGGTTAACTACATCCAAAATGTCCTAAAAGACAGATGTCATCCAAGAGAAGACTACAAAGATTTATTACAACTCTCACTCCTGTACCTAGGAGGTTGGTCTAAAAATGACTTCAGTTTCAGGATCCCAGGGGCACTGCATCAAGCAAGGTGGATGGCAAAGGCAATATATGCACTTAAAATTGTCCTCTTCACTAAACAGTTGAATATTCCTCAACGACAATTGGAACGAATGAAACGGGTTGCACATTTTTCAGCCTCATATATGTTCGCTTTTGGCATGAGACAATTGAAGGTCGATGGGCTCCAAAGAATGATTTGGATATGCTACAGCTTTTGAGCACTTACCCAGATGCAGACGTCAAAAAATGTGCTTTCACAGTTGCTAAGAGACACTTTTGGTATCTGTCAGAAACAAATGTAGAATTGGCTTTTTTGGATGAATGTATTACTCAGGCTGTTAAGAAAAATATGACTAAAAATTTAGAAACCAAATCTGCAAAGAAAAAGGAAGTGAAACAATTGGAGGGGAAAAGCATGGTTTTTGAAGAAAACGACCTGAGCCATTTCGTTACTAATAAAACAAAGACGTTTTTGAATTGTTTGGGATCCACGACGTGACAGAATACAAGGGATTGCATCATTTAAAGTTGATAAAGTTGATTAATATAACACGTTTTGCCTATCATATTACCTATTAATGTTAGTGTAGAGTTTTAATAATATTTAAAGTTTGTGATTTCTAGTTTTCCCAATAATAGTAATTAACATTGAAAAATCTTATTTTTTGCCTACTTTTACAAAACAGATCATAGTGTGCAACCTCAAAATATTATGCAATCTTCTTGAAATTTAGCATATATATTATCTTTTACATCACTCAGACTCGGGGAGTAAGCAAAGTCTGCAAACATTTTGCAGTTTATTTTTTTCCATTAGAAAATGAAACACCATATATATATATATATATATATATATATATATATATATATATATATATATATATATATATATATATTTATATATTTTTTATTTATATTCATATTCAGAGCAGTTGAAGCTTGTTTTGAGTCAGAGTTTGAGAATTTGTTTGTTGCAAAGCTTGAACTGAGCCGTCTCATTGATAATTGAATCATCAATGGACTCTAAACCAGGGGTGCCCAACCTTTTGAAGAGCAAGGGCCACTTAAGCGACTAGACAACCCGGTCGCGGGCCATAATGAGCGGAGCAAGGGGATAGCGGATTGGATTGGAGATAGGCGTTTGTGAACGGATACAAGTCCATTTACATCTTCCACTCCTTAGAGGTGAATGGAGGGTCTGATTGGGTTGGACTAACCGTGTGAAAGGGGCCTAAGGCTGCATTCACACTGATGCACTGTTGTTTACCCATATCATGGGTGCAGCACAGTTCACCTATGGCTTTCCTGCAGGTTAGCTGCACTTTGCCATAGACTTCTATTATATCTATTATATCCTGTAGGTGTGGTGCACTTTCAGAAAGAACATCAAACTCGCAGGTAATAGAAGTCTATGGCTCAGTGCAGGTAACCCACAGGTGCACTTCTCTGCACCTGTGGATCAGTTTGAAAGCAGCCCAGTAACTACTGCAAAACAGATATGCCCAAATATACACTGTGATTTTAGTAATAAAACTACTTTTAATAGCAGTATTCTATTTTATTCCATCCCAGAGCAGGGGGTCGCTGGCCACATCAGAGGGCTCCGCGGGCCACATGTGGCCCCCGAGCCACTGGTTGGGCACCCCTGCTCTAAACCGTAGTCTTCATTTGTCATGGGGCAAACAGAGAGAAAGAGATTGTAAACACTTTTTAAAATTTGGCTTTTTTTAATCCTCCTGACTATAATAAATAAAAAAGTTTGATACAAAACTATTATACACTCCCTTTTAAAACACACTTTTTCTCGTTTCATCTTTTTTGTTTTTTATTTATTTATTTATTATGAAATGATTTCTTTGAAGAAGACCATGCATTAAAAAGAAAATATATGTTTGTCTGTATAAAATCAGGATAGTCATCACTTTGGTTACATAAATTAAGATAATATTGCTGTCCATATACAGACACAATGGCTTTGGAGTTTAGTTGTGAAACTTACAGTATAAATAAGTAAATTTTATTATAAACTCTATACAATAAAAACAAGAGGCAGCACAAGGGTCTTGGTTTTGAAGATACATATTATTGCACGTCAAACTGAATGTGGCTCATCAAAGCCTAGAAAATGCAGAAATTTTCTCTGATCTTCTTTTCTCCATAGGAAAAGGGAAGAGAATCTTCTTCCCCCATGCTGTAATAAGATGTTTCACCAAGTTGAGAATAATTGTGGAACTTATGACAATGAAAAATTTGTAATTATTTACTGCTATGCAGCACTACTGCAGAGCACATGTGTTATGTCTAATGGCCAAATTGAAAGTTTACCTTAACCAAAAAAGAAAAATAAACAAAATATTAACTTACCATCCACTCAGCAAAGCAGTGTAATACTTTTGTTCTATATTTTTTTTTTTTTTTGGGGTTTTCACCTGGTGATTCTGTACGTTCTCCCACTTGGAGTCCTAGGATGACAATTCAGCTCCCTAAGCAGTAGCAGCATTGCTACCCTGTTTACTTTAGTTACTAATGACACACAGCACACTGGACTTACAGCTTGGAGTGTGCAGGAAGTAAATGGCCTCATGGGACACGGACGTTATCAGAGCAGGGGATGGCCAAGGGGAGCATGTTGGATGGGCATGGCACTGGATATCTAAAGCCAAAAATGTAAGCAATGGAGAATTAAAAACAAAAAAGAACACAACCCAGCAAAAGACAATCTTTGGCAGCATGGGGAACGTTAAGGTTAGGGTTTAGCTATGTTTTAAGTGGAATTATGCGCAAAATCAGAATTGACATACTCTATATTGTCAAAAGTATTAGGATGCCTGCCTTTACACGCACATAAACTTTAAAGGCATCCCAGTCTTAGTCCGTAGGGTTCAATATTGAGTTGGTCCAAGCACTCTGTGCAGGCCACCCCAAACTCACTCATCCATGTCTTTATGGACCTTGCTTTGTGCACTGGTCCAAATCATTTGGTGGAGGGGGCATTATGGTATGGTGTTGTTTTTCCAGAGGTTGGGCTTGGCCCTTAGTTCCAGTGAAGGGAACTCTTAAAGCGGTAGTAAACCCGCAATTTTTTTTTTAAACCTGCAAAGCAAAAGGCATAATGAGCTATTATGCACCGCATACTAGCTCATTATGAAATACTTACCTTAGAACGAAGCCCCGACATTTGGTCTGATCCACGCCGAGGGAGCTGACATGCTCACTCGGCGTTTCTTCCGGGTATCGCGGCTCCGGCGCTGTGAGTGGCCGGAGCCGCAATATCGTCACTCCCGCACATGCGCGCGGGAGATTTCATTCTGGCCGGCCGGCCACTGCCGGATATTCAGGCCGAGAATCCCCTTGTGCGCATGCGCCGCTGCAGTCAGCGGCACATACCGAGGGGAATATCTCCTAAACCGTACAGGTTTAGGAGATATTTTTTTTACCTACAGGTAAGCCTTATTATAGGATTTCCTGTAGGTAAAAGTTAAAAATTTGAATATACAACCACTTTAAGGCATCAGCATACCAAGACATTTTGGACAGTTTCATGCTCATAACTTTGTGGAAACAGTTTGGGGATGGCCCCTTCCTGTTCCAACGTGACTGTGCACCAGTGGTCTATAAAGACATGAATGAGCGAGTTTGGGGTGGAGGAACTTGACTGACCTGCACAGAGTCCTGACCTCAACGGATAGAACACCTTTGGGGTGAATTAAAATGGAGACTGAGAGCCAGGCCTTCTCGTCCAACATCAGTGTCTGACCTCACAAATGTGCTTCTGGAAGAATGGTCAAACATTCCCATAGACATACTCCTAAACCTTGTGGACAGCCTTCCCAGAAGAGTTGAAGCTGTTATAGTTGCAAAGGTTGGGCCAACTCAATATAGAACCCTACGGCCTAAAGCTGGGATGCCATTAAAGTTCAAGTGTGTGTAAAGGCAGGTGTCCCAATACTTTTAACAACATAGCGTATATAATGCAGTCTGTTACTAGCAGTAACACAGCAGTTTTGGTTTCCTGAGTCTCCCTGTTGATCCTTCCTGTA
Organism: Lithobates pipiens; assembly: GCF_037356315.1. Lineage (NCBI taxonomy): Eukaryota > Metazoa > Chordata > Amphibia > Anura > Ranidae > Lithobates > Lithobates pipiens. The sequence goes on from NW_027507787.1 coordinate 210,298,084, forward strand.
ATAGGGTGACAGAACTTTTTACTTTACTCTGTGAGTAGGGTAGTCTCAGATGGGCATGTTGCTATAATTGGACTTTAGGTATTCGACAAACAAATTAACCAATTAAAGCAGCAGTGTTTTCTAGGGCATGTTCTTCCAGCTATTGCCACCACTCATAAAATTGTTCTGTGGTGGATCGCTTTTAAGGGGGCATTTGGTGAGGAGGTGAGATGCATGCAATTGCAAGGCAGTTGTGGCGTGACCCTATATAAATTATCAGGTTGATACCAACTGCAAAATTCATTATGTGGTCTAGTTTTATATGTGAGCAGCCCTGAGCAGCTGCATGCACTCCTTTAGGTAGGTGGGCAGGGGTAGTAAAAGCGTAGCTGCCCCCTGGCTGCCCATGTAAAGGAACTCTTATGCCCCGTACACACGATCGGACTTTCCGACAACAAAACCGTGGATTTTTGTTTGAAGGATGTTGCCACCAACTTGTCTTGCATACACACGGTCACACAAATGTTGACCAATAATTTCGAACATAATGACGTACAAGACGTACGTGATGTCTCCATTACGAACGCTAGTTTTACAAGACCGAGCGCTTCCGGCTCGTACTTGATTCCGAGCATGCGTGAACTTTTGTCCGACGGACTAGTGTATGCATGATCGGAAAGTCTGACAACAAAGTTTTGTTGGCGGAAATTTTGAGAAGCTGCTAGCCAACATTTGTTGGGGGAAAGTCCGACAACAAATGATCGATGGAACATACTTTTGAACTTTCCGCCAACAAGCTCACATCCAACATTTGTTGTTGAAAATCCGATCATGTGTACGGGGCATTAGAAGAAAGGTTTAAGGGCCCTTGGGGAATGTAAAACCCACTCGAAGCAGATCAAATGCACGTCAAAGGAGGTCAACTGCAGGTCAAATGTACCTGTCAATGAATGATATTAGAAGCTTCTGAAACAGATGCCATTGTCACAAGACCAATAACCATCAACACAGGCTCTTAACCATATGAATAAAAGATAACCATTGCAAGCACCCTTTTCAGTATTATATGGTTGTCAGAACCCCTGTAACTGTCACTTTTGCTGGACATCTGTGCCTTTTGCAGGAATTGGACGAAACTACCTTGGCAGGATCAACAAACAAATACTGCTTTTGGAAGATTGCATCATATGTGATCTTTTATTGTGCCCATAGTTCCCCTTTAAACTCATTCACCTTTTTATGAAAGTGCCCAAAGACGTGACTGTAACTGTTACTGCACCTCTACAAATCACACCACCCTGCCTGCCCACACAACAACCCTTAGCATATAAAACAATTTGCCTATGGAAAATAACAGGTTCATATACATGAATACATAGAGGCACAGTAAATAAGTCTGTTTAACAATGAAGCCTCTTCATTCCCAACCATTTAATAATAATGGTGTTATCAGAGTATTCAATGAGCACTGAAGCAACATTTTTTCCAGAAGGTCCCGCTGGTTTATTGTGAGCGGTTGATGGTGGCAGCGTTATAAGCACTAACTTGCACAGTGTGGGGTCCCAGGCTCAGAATAAGATGGAATCTTTAGTTGCAGTCTCCATGGGTCTCTCCTGTTCTTTCTGCTTGCTATACCTGATTTGCTGGTAATAGAAGATAATCCCTATTGTGGTCATGTTAAGGAAAATACTAAGGAGCAGGAGCCAGTATGAGTATCCGTATGTATTCTTACTAGTCCCGAATTCATCATTTGTGGTGTCCATTGATTTAACCAAAGTCTTCGGCATATTGTTCACTTCTATATTTACTGCATACACAATCATGACAAGGAATATTAGGATCGCTAGGAGAAAGGTAAATAAAACATAAATAAAATGTTAAAAAATAATGATAATACATAAGGTCCAGCTAAAAGAATTCTGCAATGATAGAACACGTAGGCTGTAATTGCTGGCCTGCTTCTAAAAACGCTAGTTCCCTGGCTGTAATGCTAATTAATTGATCAAATAGCTTTACAATGCCTTGCAAAAGTATTCACCCCCCATTGGCTTTTTACATATTTTGTTACATTACAGCCTTCAATTCAATGTTTTTTTAATCTGAATTATATGTGATGGATCAGAACACAATAGTCTAAGTTGGTGAAGTGAAATTCGAAAAAAATATATACATAAAACTATTTTTCAAAGATAAAAAATACTGGTAATTAGCATGTGCGTATGTATTCACCCCCTTTGTTATGAAGCCCCTAATAAGCTCTGGTGCAACCAATTACCTTCAGAAGTCACATAATTAGTGAAATTATGTCCACTGGTGTGAAATCTAGTGTCACATGATCTGTTATTACATATACACACCTTTTTGAAAGGCTCCAGAGGTTGCAGCACCTAAGCAAGAGGCACCACTAACCAAACACTGCCATGAAGACCAAGGAGCTCTCCAAACAAGTAAGGGACAATGTTGTTCAGAAGTACAAGTCAAGGTTAGGTCATAAACAAAAATCCAAATCTTTGATAATCCCTAGGAGCACCATCAAATCTATCATAACCAAATGGAAAGAACATGGCACAACAGCAAACCTACCAAGAGATGGCCGCACACCAAAACTCACGGAGCGGGCAAGGAGGGCATTAATCAAAGAGGCAGCATAGAGACCTAAGGTAATCCTGGAGGAGCTGCAGAGTTCCACAGCAGAGACTGGAGTATCTGTGCATAGGACGACAATAAGCTGTACGCTCCATAGAGTTGGGCTTTATGGCAGAGTGGCCAGAAGAAAGCCATTACTTTCAGCAAAAAACAAAATAGCACGTTTTGAGTTTGCGAAAAGACATGTGGAAGACTCCCAAAATGTATGGAGGAAGGTGCTCTGGTTTGGTGAGACTAAAATTTAACTTTTTCACTATAAAAAAAAACACTATGTCTGGCGCAAACCCAAAACATCACATCACCCAAAGAACACCATCCCCACAGTGAAACATGGCGGTGGCAGCATCATGATGTGGGGATGTTTTTCAGCAGTCGGGACTGGGAAACTGGTCAGAGTTGAGAGAAAGATGGATGGTGCTAAATACAGAGATATTCTTAAGCAAAACCTGTACTACTCAGTGTGTGATTTGAGGCTAGGACAGAGGTTCACCATCCAGCAGGACAATGACCCCAAACACACTGCTAAACCTTTAAGGGGAAACATATAAATGTGTTGGAATGGCCTAGTCAAAGCCCAGTCCTCAATCCAATAGAAAATCTGTGGTCAGACTTAAAGATTGCTGTTCACAAGGGCAAACCATCCAACATCAAGGAGCAGTTTTGCAAGGTGGAATTAGCAAAAATCCCAGTGGTAAGATGTGGCAAGCTCATAGAGACTTATCCAAAGCGACTTGGAGCTGTGTTAGCCGCAAAAGGTGGCTCTACAATGAATTGACTTTAGGAGGGTGAATAGTTCTGCACATTGACTTTTTCTGTTATTTTGTCCTATTTGTTGTTTGCTTCACAATAAAAAAAAAAATCTTCAAATTTTTGGGTGTGTTCTGTAAATTAAATGATGCAAATCCTCAAACAATCCATGTTAATTCCAGGTTGTGAGGCAACAAAACACGAAGGATGCCAAGGGGGGACAGGGTGAATATTTTTGCAAGGCACTGTATGTCACTGACGTAAGTATTTAAAATCAGAAATTCTAACTATGCTAACTACTAGATACTAACTAGATACTTGTTGCAAGCCAGTTACGTAAAAGCAAACATTTTATATATATATATATTATAAATTCTAAAAATGTATGTTTTTGGTCTAGGAACAAAATGAAAAGAAATGTTTCAGAAAGGTTTTGGTTCCCTCAGATACCACAATAAAATAGGGATCAAATAAGAATATCATAATGCCACTTATAAATATCTCACATTACTAATTTGCTCAGATAATGTCTCCAACTGACATTGTGACTCACATGGTGATTCTTCCCCCGTATTTGATGTTAGTATAAAAAATAGAGAGCTTCCTGTGTAGATATGTCTGTGTACTATCTTTAATCGCAGCTTGAGCTGCCATAAACAAGGCCTACTGTATCATAAAGGAACATTTTATTTCTATAATACCATTACAGCAATGAGATCAGTGCTGATGCTGAGTACACACCCTAAAAACACATGACTGAAGTAGATCATTAATACAAATGGAAGTACATATAAAGTCGATTTATCAACCTTTTTAACATGAAGGAACCCTTGGAAATAACTTTTGGGTCTCAGAAATCCCTGCTAATAATTAGTCTATCTACAGCTTGTGGTACATTAGCATGAAGAGCAAGTTGATATTGATAAATAGCGGAAAAAGGAATGTGGCATACCTTGTATATTTGATACCCACTCTATACAGCAACTATATTTAGTAATGATACAGTTAAATAAAACATAATAAAGGCCAGAAAACCAAAGAGTAAAAATTCCCTTACATTGGTGGTCAGTGGAGAGAGGCTCCACCCTTGATTGGTGGTCAGTGAACAAAGGTCCCCTCCCCATTAAATTAATGGTCAATGGAGAAAAGCCCCCCTTAGATTGGCAGTCCGTGGAAAAGAGATCCCCTTAGACTACTGGTCAGTGGAGAAAGGCCCCCCTTGATTAATGGTCAGCAGAGAAAGGTCCCCCTTAGATTAGTAGGCAGTGGAGAAAGGTCCCCCTTAGATTGGTTGTAAGTGGGAAAAGGCAAAACTTGGTGGCCATGTGAAAGAAAAGGTTCCATTACACTGAGGGTCAAAGGGAAGAATGCCCCTTATATTAGGATTCAGTAGAAAGAATGCCCCATCTACAGATATCACACTAAACGGAAGATGGGTCCTCAAGAAACCACCAGTTATATCAATGTATATATATCAAAGTCTACTTAATCTAATCAAGAAAACATTCCCTCAGTGCTTAAAGTATTTCAAACAAAGACAAAAAATGAGGGGTGGGAGCTAACAGTAAAGAACCATATAGAAAAAAAGAAACATAAAGACCTAATTGAGCTCAACCATCCCTAATAGTGTAAATTACATACACACACACACACACACACACACACACACATATATATATATATATATAGACCCATAAGGTATGGGTGAGTGAAAATATCTAACTGGCAAAATGACTCCCCTTTGTAGGCCAAAAACTAAGTATCATGGGAAAACAAAAGATGAGATTCTAAGGCCGCGTACACACGGGCGGATTGTCTGCCCAACTAAGTTCGTCAGACAATCCGACAGACAGTCCGTTCAAAATTTGAATGAACGGACTTGACCACACACGATGAGCAGACAGTCCGCTGAAAGCGTGCGCGATGACGTGTACAGCACGTACGACGGGACTAGAAAAACGACGTCCTATACACTGCAATGCAACCTTCGGCCGTGTAAATCCTTTCTAAGCATGCGCCATACTTAGTCCGTCCAACTTGCCTACTCACGAGCGGACTGTCCGCTGAAACCAAGTTTGGACGGACAAAACCAAGTTTGAACGGACAAAATTACGGAAATTACGTAAGACTTTGTTCGTCAGACAGTCCGCTGAAAAAGTCCGCTGAAGCCCACACACGAGCGGATTGTCCGCTGAAACACGGTTCAGCGGACTAAGTTGGACAGACAATCCGCCCGTGTGTACGCGGCCTAAGGATTATGCTTTTAGGAAATGTTCTAAAGCCTGTGGTGGAGTTTAGTCCATACTTAGCCTCCTGAAGCAGCCAACGGTGACCAGCAAAACTGGTCAGGCAAGGGCACCTATCTACATCCAATCCTCAACTCACTGGGAATTCATACAAAGTTGGGATTACTGCATGCTGGACGATCTGTTTGTGGAGGACTACTTGCATGCAAGGAAAACTGATAAGTATATTTTTTCAACTAATATGTGACTGTTGCCTGCAGAGGACTCCTATACAGCCATATATATATACATCCCAATAACTGGTTGTTCCACACAGTATATATGGACAGGCTATTACTGCCATTTGCCAATAGCTGGATTGAGTTTATGGTGTGAGGGAGGTTTCCCGGGCAACAGCCATTGGAGTTAATTACTCTGATGTATCCTCAAGCTAATCACCTTTACAAACCAGTCAACTTACCTGGAAAAATACCTTGTCTGGACCATTATAGACTCTTGAGCTTTTCAGTCGGACTATCACTGTGATCTGTATATTCTGGATCCTACAATTGGGAATGATTCATCTTTTACAGCACAACCGTGGATATTTGGGGTGACGAGGTGATGACCCCTGCATCAAGTTACTATTGCAGTTTCTTGTCTTGCTCTCATTAACTGACACCAGTGTTGGTCATCCGTAGGAACATTTCCTAAAAGCATAATCCTAAATCCTTACAATCTCATTTTCTTTTCCCATGTTACTTGGATTCTGACCTACAAGGGGGAGTCATTTTGCCCGTTACATATTTTCACTCACCCATACCTTATGGGTCTATATACAGTATCTCACAAAAGTGAGTACAACCCTCACATTTTTGTAAATATTTTATTAAATCTTATCATGTGACAACACTGAAGAGCTGACACTTTGCTACAATGTAAAGTAGTGAGTGTACAGCTTGTATAACAGTATACATTTTCTTTCCCCTCAAAATAATTCAACACACAGTCATTAATGTCTAAACCACTGGCAACAAAAGTGAGTTCCCCCCCGTGAAAATATCCAAATTGGGCCCAATTAGCCATTTTCCCTCCCCAGTGTCATGTGAATCATTAGTGTTTCAAGGTCTCAGGTGTGAATGGGGAGCAGGTGTGTTACATTTGGTGTTATCTCTCTCACTCTCTCATACTGGTCACTGGGAGTTCAACATGGCAACTCATGGCAAAAAAAAAAGAATTGTTGCTCTACATAAAGATGGTCTAGGCCAGGGATATGCAATTAGTGGACCTCCAGCTGTTGCAGAACTACAATTCCCATGAGGTATAGCAAAACTCTGACAGCCACAAGCATGACACCCAGAGGCAGAGGCAGGATGGGACTTGTAGTTTTGCAACAGCTGGAGGTCCGCTAATTGGATATCCCTGGTCTAGGCTATAAGAAGTTTGGCAAGACCCTGGATGAATAAGCACAAGTGCACAGCAGATAGGGGAGTGGTAAATATTTTAAATACACTAACAATTTGAAGCCAAACTCCAGCTCACCCTTTGTAATCAATTACAGCAAACCGTTTTTTTCCTTTTGGGATAAAGGTTTTACGCAAATATAAGCTGCTTATTGTAAGAACCTCTGCCTTTGTGTAAATGGTTTGTCTCATCCATGTCAATTGTAACATCTGGAAGAGAGTTTGTTCTTTTGAAAAACAGACTTAATGGTCAGACCACCAGATGAAAATAGAAAAAAGGCTAAAAAAATAAAATGAATGCAGCCAAAAAATTGTTAAGCTGCAACATAATGCATTTTCCTTTTTAGGTTTAATACTTTAATTCAGCCCTGGCCCCTGGCATTTCCGGGGGGTTATGAAAGGCAGCACCTTTATATAGCTTTGCCAGGCTCTTGAAATGGTGTGACCCTAAATACCTAAATACCCTAAAAACTGTAAGGGCCGGTTCACACAGCGAGGCGAGGCGAGGCGACACGGCTCGCCTCGCCTCGCTCCCGCAAGTCGCCCCCATTCAGTACTATGGAACCGTTCTGAGAGGAGCGACTCGAGTCGCTCCGACTCAGAAAAAAGGTTCCTGTACTACTTCGGGGCGACTTCGGGGGCGACTTGCATTGACTTCTATACAGAAGTCCTCTGCAAGTCGCCGCTCAGCTCCCCGCAGGTCGCGGCGAGGTAAGTCGGAGACGCCTCGCCGCGCCTCGCTGTGTGAACCGGCCCTTACCCTAAATACCTAAAAGGATGCACTCCAGCCCTTTGCACTCTTGCAAAGGGCTGGAGTGCATCCTTTTAAGTATTTAGGGTTAAATCTCTACTAATAGGAACATGAAAATCATTCATGTTGGGTCAGAGGTCTTTCCAAAATATATATTTTTGAGCGGTTTGTTTACAGATGGCTGTTTGAGCCAAGGTTAACACTGACTGTGGGTCAGCATGCGGTAGCATGCCAAATCTCCCCGATATAACATGGACTTACAGCTGAATTGTGGACATGCTTGTTTTCGCATAGTAGATTGGTCCAGCTTGCACTTGTAACTATGCTTTAAGCTTCCTCCTAGATTAGGGATGAGCTTCCTGTTCAGATGTTCGTCTTCACACCAAACAATTAGTATGTTCAGATATGGACGAACTTCACAGCTTCTGGCTGTCAATAGTTGCATAGGAAGCTGTGGGGGCTTGCACCTGCCATGTCTTTACCAACCACTTACATCACCCGACCCATTCACTTACATGGCTGGGAATCCTTTGCCACATAAGCAAATGGATGGGGATCAGAGGGGTTACATCATTGAGTCAATATGACCACTTGGGCAATGATGTCACCACTATCCTTGCCAATTTCTTTATATAGCTGATGACAGCTCTGGGATCTGTCATTCGGCTATAGGTAGCATCCGGATCAGTCATTAGGTTTTTTTGTTTTTTTTGGAGAGACATTATTGGGGGTTTTCTGATTTGTTTTTTAATAAATGGCTTGTCAAAGTGTCTTTATTTATGGGTTACATCTTTTTTTTTGTGAATGAGTAGGGATACTTATTCCCATAGGGGGTGGCATCTGGAGGCCACCATATTATTTAAAGGGGGTCTCCAGATTATGCTAAGCCCCCTGCTCGCAGACCCTCACCTCCACCAGCTAGGGTTGTGGGGAAGGGGCCGTAGGAAATCATGAAATCAGACCGAGGCAGTACAGTTAGATCACACTTGTTCAATAATAAAAGTAAATAGAACAAACATAGTCAAAACGTAGCCAGAGTTCAGGAACCGGAACGGATAGTCAGACAAGCCAAACATCAGGGAGCCGGAGATGAGCGTAGTAAAAACAGCAAGCAGGATCTGGAGCCAGAAGGGATGTCAGCCAAGCAAGTCTATTAATAGGAATGCAGGAGAGCCTCTCTGCAATGTTGACTATGTTTGTTCTATTTCCTTTTATTATTAAACAAGTGTGATTTAACTGTACTTCTGTCTCAATCAGATTTCATGGTTTCTGACAGTAGGCAAAGGCAGAGATCCTCTGGGCTTGACAGCTTAAGTAGGCAGGACTGACGAGCAGGATATCATCAACAGCTGAGTAACTGTGGAGAGATAGGAGCTGGCAATTAGCCGACAGCTGAGCGGCCAGCTCAGAGACGCAAGGGCTGTGCCCAGCCCTGACACTTATTCAGTTAGCTTAAAGTGGAGCTCCACCCAAAAGATGAAGCTCCTCTTGTTTGCCTCCTCTCCCCCTCCGCTTTCACATTTGGCACCTTTTTTTGGAGGGGGCGAGGAACCTTTGCCGTGGTGAACTGAACCGGAAGCTCTTCCCCCCCAACCTTCCCCCGAAGCTGGCCCATTCACAAAGCGCAGCATGCTTCGCACATATGCAGTAGGAAACTGGCTGTGAAGCCGCAAGGCCTCGCTGCCATTTGCCCTTAGTCCAGGTGGCGGCGCCAACACCCGATAGCCCATTGAAAAATCAGCCCGGGTGAGGACACCGCTGGATTCATGGACTAGTAAGTGCCCTAATATTAAAAAAATCTGTATTTGTAGCTGCTGACGTTTAATTATATGTTTTTTTTTGGGGGGGGGGGGGAGTCTGGAGCTCTTCTTTATGCTGCATGTTTTGAGGAAAGGAGACACAAATTACACAACAATATTTACAACCTTTTTATGTAAAAGTAAAAATAGGAGCTAACTTGGAATGTCAATCAAGCATGTTTTTGACTGGGTCATTGGCCTCATAAATTCTTAAAGGATACATGTGCTAGCCTGTTATCATTGGGGTTTCCTAGAGGAAAACATCAGTCTAAGCCCCTCCCCCCTATAGATCATTGTTCATTATCAGGACCCCACCCCCCCCACATTTAGGATTCCTTTCTTACCATCCACTCACCATTTATAGAACTCCACACATAGACTCCCTGGGGACCCAAGAAGGTTATGTAAGGATTGCTGACACTATTCAAACAAGTAGTCAGTGATCCCATAAAACAGCAAGCAAGTCCGAGCACACAGAATAAGATGACGATGATGTGGGCGATCTTCACGTTGTTTGTTTCCTTTAATAGGTCAAACACTGAAATGAGAGAAAGTAGCAAAGATTAAACAGTGAGCACATATAGAACCCAATATTACAGGGACTTAGGGGGGGGGGGGGGGGTGGAGTTAGAAGAATTACTTGAAAAAAATGTGTATTATATAGCAAAGGAGTAATATGCACTATATTGTCAAAAGTATTGGGACTTCTGCCTTTATGTCTTAGTCCGTAGGGTTCAATATTGAGTTGGCCCACCTTTTGCAGCTATAACAGCTTCAAATCTTCTGGAAGGCTGTCCACAAGGTTTAGGAGTGTGTCTATGGGAATGTTGGCCATTCTTCCACAAGCGCATTTGTGTTGTCAGGCATGCATGTGGACGAGGTGGTCTCCGCTCTAATTCATCCTAAAGGTGTTCTATCATGTTGAGGTCAGGAATCTGTGCAGGCCAGTCAAATTCCTCCACCCCAAACTCACTCATCTATGTCTTTTTTGGACCTTGCTTTGGACATTTGTCCAAATCATTTGGTGGAGGGGGGATTATGATGTGGGGTTGTTTTTCAGGGGTTGGGCTTGGCCCCTTAGTTCCAGTGAAGGGAAGTCTTAAGGCGTCAGCATACCAAGACATTTGGACAATTTCATGCTCCCAATTTTGCAGGAACAGTTTGGGGATGGTCCCTTCCTGTTCCAACATGACTGCGCACCAGTGCACAAAGCAAGGCCTATAAAGACATGGATCAGCAAGTTTGGGGTGGAGGAACTTGACAGACCTGCACCTCTAACCTGATAGAACATCTTTGGGATGACCTCACAAATGTGCTTCTGGAAGAATGGTCAAATATTCCCATAGACACACTCCTAAACCCTGTGGACTGCTTTCCCAGAAGAGTTGAAGCTGTTATAGCTGCAAAGAGGGGGCCGACTCATTATTGAACCCTACAGACTTAGCCCCTGTACACATGGTCGGAGAATCCGTCGGAATGTGTCCTATCGGGCCGTGTTCTCGGATAATCCGACTGTGTGTGGTATGCATCGGACTGTTTCCGTTGGAATATCCATCGGACCAAATTTTCCAACTTGTTGGAAATATTTTCCGACAAACTGGTCCGATAGGACATACTCCGATCATGTGTAGAGAATTCAGATCGGACAAAGTGCCACGCAAGCTCAGATCAAATTCCTACATCAAAGCTATTGGCTACTAGCCTGAACGTAGTCCCATCGTAACGAAATTACGTCATCACGTTCTGAAAGATCGGATTTTTCGACAACTTTGTCTGACCGTGTGTATGCAACAGTTTCGGACCCAATCCGACAGACAAAATTCGAAGGACAAAATCTGACGGATTTGGTTGGCAGAATGTCCGACCGTGTGTACGGGGCTAAGACTGGGATGCCATTAAACTTCATGTATGTGTAAAGGCAGGCATTCCAATACTTTTGACAATATAGTGTATATGCACAGAATGGTGGCTGGGTAGTTAGCACTCTTGTATGTATGTTGTGCCCATGTTTGTGCTTTCTTTCTTCTAAAACCCAACTACATAGCAAACATCTTTGTGGGAAAATTGAGGATACCCTGTGGTAAAAAAAAAGATCACTGTAGGAGACAGCTCTGGATTAAGGGTAAGTATTGCAGTTAGAACTTTTTTTTTTTTTTAAAGGTGAAGTTAAATCTTCCAATATATTGCCCTCCCTGGTTCTCCCTCATCAACATGCGTATACATATTTTTAAATGAATCCTTTCTGTTCTCATTACATACAAATAATATTTATTTATGATCTCATCCCTGGGTCCCAGTGCTTCTCTGTGCAATGCAGGCAGATTACAGCTGGTGGGAATGGCCCACAGGGTTCTTTGCATCAAGAATGTATGTGCACACCAGAACATAGCAGATTTTGTGCATTTAGCATAATTAATATTGTAATTCTATAGGTGTCAAAAGGCTTCCTGGGCCAGGATGCTCTGTAATGATGAGTCACAGCTCTGTACTCAATGGCACTGTACTGGAACCTGAGAGCCACTGCCCCAGTTTCGAGGTGAGCAGTACTAAAAAAGTTTTCTTACACCTAAGTGTATTAATAGCCTTCTCCATAAAATGAGTCAAATACTAGTAGATTTTCAAGAAAATATTTGTATGAAAATTCTCAGTACATTTGATGACTTGCAGAATGTCAGTGTAGCACCCTCTACCTACTGTAGGTGCTAGGGTGAGATTTTTTTAATAGAGCAGGTAAATTTAGGCAGGCCTAGCTAAAAGCTAGGCCTGTTTGTTTTGATCTGTGGGGCTGGGAGTGGCTCAGAGTAAGCTGGTGACTCACAGGTAGCATCATCTTTCGGTTACCTCCCTTATGCTTCTAGAGGCTTCTAGAAGGAAGGTGGGGAAGAGGGGTGGAGCTGTCTGGACAGTTCAAAGAAGCCCTGACTAATCCCCAACTTGGATTAGCAGGGTGAAGGCCTCCTTAAATACCCAGGGTCAGCCCAGCTGGGGAGGAGCTTTTCGGGTGGAAGAACTAGAGATGGAGTATTAGGCTGTTGGGGCCTTTGAGGCAGCCCCCTATTCTGTCGGACGGGGGTGACCTTGGGCCAGGGGCTTGGAGCTGAACAAGAACCCCATACAACCTTAGGGGGGTGTCCTAAACAGGAGCAGAAGAGGACAGCAGGTAATATGGGCAAGTCTCCAGGAGGGATGCACCAGGTGTCGGTGAGTGACAGGCACAGTCGGGAGAGCTTGGAGTGGCATGTCGGAGCGGGCTGGGAGTGTGCAGTCTTAGATGGATGTAGAGCCAGTGGGAGAGGCTGTGATGTTACTGGCACTGAAGACAGGTTGTTGCAGCCAGGAGGGCTCCACCAAAGAGGGAACTAGCACCAGAACTTTCTTTGTTACACCATAGGGGCCCGCGGTCCCTGCCTGTAATAAGCTACTTTTGCTAAGGCCTGGCTGAAGCCAGTGTCGGGCCTAACCATGTGCTAGCTGTGCCTGAAGAGATGTGCTGGAGGGAGATGGAGAGATAGTCTGCAGTAAGTGTTGGAGAGTATCTAAAGTGTCCCAAGCCATGCAAAAATCTTTTCTGGGCATTCCATAAATTCCTTAACCCCATCCAAGTTCTAATCCCTCAATAAAATACAAAAAAACAAAGCTGATGGACTTTTCATTGTCTTGGAGTGTCTGGAAGTGAACGCCGGGCTGGGCAAAGTGACAGGTGTGCCACATCACTCAGCAGCCCCTACGGGGGTACCGCTACATCAATTTGAAACTACTTCAACATTTTGTTTGCTTTTAACATTTGATTTTGGAGTGAATGGACTTTCCGGGACTGTTAGAAATGCGTTCATTTGAGAAAAAGATTTCATCGTGCTCCTTCATATTTTCTTGTCACTGTGGTCAAAATTTAATGTTGATTTGACCGCACTAATGATTAGAAAAGCAAACTTTCCTAAAATGAAAAATTTGGAACAAAATTCTACTAGCATATGGCTAAATTTACTGTGACACTAGCAGAGCTTCACACTATGTGTGTTCAACAAGCTGATGGGTTATTCCACTATCCTACAATCATAGGACAGGCCTTACCTTGTTTGGTGCTCTCTTCAGTTTGCAGTCCCGTGCCGCTTGTGATAGTCTTATTGCGGCTGACAACAAACAATCCAAGTTTTACATAGGCTTCTCCTCCATAACCCACTCCGGTAAACTGGACCCTGGTGGTAGCCCATTGCAGAGTCCCTAAGCATGTACATATGATTGCGAATGATCCGATGCTTGATATAAAGCCAGCTAAGAACAACAATGTCTTCTGCGATGAGGGCATTTCTTAATTATTCCTGCTATTATTTCCTGGTCGTCTTCACGCCTGTAGATCTTGGCTGTCTCTGGCATGTAAAGATCCACATCCGGATTTAATATTTGTACCTAGTTTTCCTAGTGAACTTTGCACTGGCAGGAGTCATAAATGTTCCCAGCAATTAGAACATGATCTTTGAAACTATGTTACTATGGGAGTAATAATCAGGAAAAAATAAAAGGACCTGAAAAACTAGAGCTGTAACCTTAAAACCATTCTACAAATGCAGTATATTTTTGTAGCACCCTCCTAGATTGGTGCTAGGATTAGGTAGATTTAGTGTTGGCTCACTGTGTTCAGTGGAGCTACCGGTATATGTTTGTTTGCTAAGTAAATTTAGCTTGTCTCACTGTAGCCGGTGTAGCTGTAATCGTTGTGTTAGGTAAATGTAGCTGTGCTCACTTTAATTAGTGCAGCTGCATGTGATTAGTTAGGTCTGCTCAGTGTTCAATCTGCTTCTAGTTTTGACTGTTCCTCTGCTTTCCAAAGAACTGGAGAACTCTCTGGAACATAGTGTGAAGCAATGCAAATAGCAGCTTGACTATTTATAGAGTCCTAGCCAATCCCAGCGAGGATGGCCCTAAAGGCTGCTGGGAGTCTGTATAAATACTCTGTGACACAGAGCTGCTGGGTCTTTTCCTTCAGGAGAGAAACACAGCCTGGAGGGCTTGCTGTCCTCCAGGGCAGTGCTGTTATGTGCTTGCTGTTTGTTGGGCCTCAGGTGGGCGCCCTAAAGGCTTGGATGCTTAAGCTACAGAGGGTTGACTGAGGGGCTGTCTGCTGAAAATCTAGTCTGGTATCACAGAAGAAAGGTGTCGCATGGATGTTGGAAGGAGGCAACCAACTGTCCCTGGACATTGTGTGAGCACAGACTGCTGTGAGAGATCGTAGAGACTTTTGGCCTGCTGCCACCCCTCTTGTGGTAGAGAGTCAGCTGTGTGTTTGACCAAAGGGGACATTGGCTGGTCTCTTGAAGAGCTTAGTCTATCCAGTTATTTGTGATGGGACTCTGATAATGGGGCTCTAAAGAAAGAAGCCTGCATTTATCTGCTTCTACTACAAGCCGCAGTTTGCTATTGCAAGGACTTCTGCTTCAGCTTTTCAGAAAGGCGTTTACTGTCCTCAATCTGTACATCGTTAGTCCCACTCAGTTCCCTCAACCCTATCCCAGTTACTCCAAAAATAAAAAAGAACATCTCTAGACTTGCTATTGAACCGAAGAGTGACTGTGGTTTCCCCCAACACCAGGAATGGCGCTAGTCTATTAGTGCTCAACCACTCATGAAGTTAAAAAAATAACCCATAGAATAAACAAAGCAATGATACAGACCAAGAATAATACAGACCAAAATTGGGGGGTTTGACTGGTTTTATGAGTGGGTAGCTCTTATAACTAGACAAAAGGAACTGACGACCTAGGTAGGGGTGCTGCTGTCAAAACAGTTGTGGTTATGTAAGCCTGGCTTCGGAGCATCTACTGGGAAAAGATCCTGGGCATATTTCCAGCGGCTCCTTCGGGGGGTACCAGTACATTATTATTATAATACAGGGCTTACAGTTGTGCTCTTAAGTTTACATACCCTGGCAGAATTTAGGATTTATAACACAAATGCTTTTCTTTCACTCATGGTTAGTGTTTGGCTGAAGCCATTTATTATCAATCAACTGAGTTTACTCTTTTTAAATCATAATCACAACAGAAACTACCCAAATAGCCCTGATCAAAAGTTTACACACCCCAGTTCTTAACCCTTTAACGTTCTGCTCCACCGTTTGGTAGAGCACATTTTGAGTCACGCTTACTCATTGAAAAATGTAGACTTTAAAGGGTTAATATCGTGTATTGTCCCCTTTAACATCAATGACAGCTTAAAGTAGTCTCTTTATCTTCTCAGATGGTAAAGCTGCCCATTCCTCTTGGCAAAAAGCCTCCAGTTCCTGTAAATTCTTGGGCTGTCTTGTATGAACTGCACGCTTGAGATCTCCCCAGAGTGGCTCAATGATATTGAGGTCAGGAGACTGAGATGGCCCCTCCAGAACCTTCACTTTATTCTGCTGTAGCCAATGACAGGTCAACTTGGCCTTGTGTTTTGGTTCATTGTCATGTTGGAATGTCCAAGTACGTCCCATGCATAGCTTCGTGACTGAAGAATGCAAATGTTCCTCCAGTATTTTTTGTTAACACACTGCATTCATCTTGCCATCAGTTTTGACCAAATTTCCTGTGCCTTTGTAGCTCACACATCCCCAAAACATCAGCGATCCATCTCCTTGTTTCACAGTAGGAATGGTGGACCTTTCATCATAGGCCTTGTTGACTCCTCTCCAAATGTAGTGTTTATGCTTGTGGCCAAAAAAGCAAAATTTTGGTCTCATCATTCCAAATGATGTTGTGCCAGAAGGTTTGAAGCAGCCCATCTTTCTTCAAGTGCCCTCCTTATTGTGCATCTTGAAACAGCCACACCACATGTTTTCAGAGAGTCCTGTATTTCACCTGAAATTATTTTGTGGGTTTTTCTTTGCATCCCGAACAATTTTCCTGGCAGTTGTGGCTGAAATTTTAGTTGGTCTACCTGACCGTGGTTTGATTTCAACAGAACCCCTCATTTCCCACTTCTTGATTAGAGTCTGAACACTGCTGATTGGCATTCTCAATTCCTTGGATATCTTTCTACATCCCTTTCCTGTTTTATACAGTTCAACTACCTTTTCCCGCGGGTCCTTTGAGAATTCTCACTGGATGAAAGATGCAAGGGTCTGTCAGGAGTCCAGAAACTCATTGACCTTTTATACACACACACTAATTACAAGCAAACAGATCACAGGTGAGGATGGTTACCTTTAAGGCCCCTTTCACACATGCGGACAGTATGTCCGTATTTCATCCATCCGTTTGTGGATGAAATACAGACATACATGCATCCCTATGGGATAGCGGGTGTCTGCGGATGAACATCCGCAAACACCCGCTATTGTCCGCCTCCGCTACTGTCCGATTCTGCAGAAGGAGGAAAATCCTATTTTTCTATCCGTCTGCAGAGCGGATCGGATGAACACGGACAGACGGTCTGTGCTCATCCGATCTCCATAGAGGAGAGCGGAGAGCTGACAGGGCGGTCCCTGCACAGTGTACGGAGACCGCCCTGCCCACCACCGGCTCAGCGGGAACAATGGAGCGATCCCCTCTGAGCAAGCGGATCATCACGGGGTGGATCATTACTATAATAATAATAGCCATTCAAACCCCTTTGCATCAACTTGTGTGCATGTTATCAGGCCAAAACCACCAGGGTATGTAAAATTTTGATCAGGGTCATTGGGGTAGTTTCTGTTGTGATTATGATTTAAAAAGAGTAAACACAGTTGACTTATAATAAATGGCTTCAGCCAAACACTAACCATGAGAGAAATAATATCATTATCATTCATATTCTCTGAAAAATGGCCAAGAAATCATAAATTCGGCCAGGGTATGTAAATGTATGAGCACAACTGTATATAGCCCCAACATTTTGCGGAATGCTTTACAATATAAATGTATATACTGTATTACAGTTACAATACAATTTAAGACAAGATGATTAGAGGACCCTTTATGTGAAGCTTACGATTCTGCAATTTTTAACCTGCCCAAAAACAAATTGGGCAGATAAAAATAAAAAAGTATAAAAACACAAAACGCATAAAAAGTGCATGTCCGAAAACACAGAAAGCACTACAAAAAGCATTGCAGAAATGCTCAAAAGCAACATACAGGGGGGCGTGGCCTAGCTATGGCGGTGTAAGGAAGCATAGACGGGAGCTCTGCACGGGACCGAGCCGAGAACCGCCCGCAGCACGCACGTAACCGAGCCAGCTTCACATGCCAGGGGACCGCAAACACCCGCTGGCCACGGAGGATCGGAGGGGACCCGAAATTTCGCAATACTTTCTGTGGCAGGACCCGATCTCCTCGCCGGCCGCGCGGACCAAGATGGCGCCGCCGCGCGCCCCCCGGACGAGCGCTGCAAACACAGGCAAGAAGGGAGCTGCAGCGGGGGCCGCGACATCGGAGGATGACTTCCCCCCTCTTGTTCCCGGGGCACACTCTCCGATTCCATCCCCATCCATCCCGGCCACGGACTCGCAGCAGCACACTGAGCATGCAGGGGAGGTGAGTGGCCTATCAGAGGGATCCATTAGGGAGCTGGTCTCTGGCCTACCTACCAAACAGGACTTAAATGCCATGGCGGCTTCCATTGTTAATGCTCTCACGAGGGAACTGCATGACCTAAAGCAGCAAGTGGATACAGTGGAGGAGAGGGTTACTGTTATTGAACACTCCAATGCTTCCACCGAGGCCCGCCTCACCTCCCTGGAGACTGAACACAGGGCATTCCGCCGCCATCTTGTGGATGTCCAGTTGCGCCTGGACGATGGCGAGAATAGAAGTAGGCGAAACAATCTGCGCCTCCGAGGTATCCCCGAGGCCACAGCGGGCCCAGATCTCCGCGCCACTGTTACGGCTATCCTGAACCAGGTTCTTGACAAGCCTCCTACTGCGCCGCTGGAATTGGACAGGGTCCATCGTGTGCCGGGCCCCAGGGCCCCCCCTGCAACATCAGCACCCCCGGCTCCTCTGGACTACCCGCGAGATGTCCTCTGCAGGGTGCATTTCTTCGCCATTAAGGAAGAGATCCTACGCCTGGCCTGGGACAAGGGCGCAATTGACTTCGACGGTGCCTCCATACGAATCTTCCCTGATGTCTCTAGGCAGACCCGTGTCATGCGTGGTATGTTGAGGCCGCTCCTGGATCTGATACGGGAGGCTGATGCCACGTACCGTTGGGGCCATCCCTTCCACTTGATTGTTCGGAACCGTGGTGCGGAGTTCCATCTTCACTCACCTGACCAACTACCTGATTTGTTTGGCTTCATCGACAGGGCGGCCATCACTGTTCCGAATTGGTTTGAATATCTACTCACCCATGATTCATCTGGCCCTCCCTTGCCCAGGCGACAGCGGGTTCGGCGGTCTCGTTCCCGTGCACCGACTCGAGAGGTCACCAGGCCGCATCCAACATCCTCTGAGGCGTGAACGTGATGTCGACCCTGTGGACTGGTAAGACTTTGCCTTATCCCCCCTTGATGGCCTGCCTGCGACATCCTGACCCTCTCTCCGGACCCCATTTACCCAAGCCCTCCTGACTGTCAGGTTCGCCAGGCCTCGGACTGTGGCGGACCCCCTTGACCTACCAAGAACTCTGCCAGGGGGGCTGTATGTATCTCTCCCTCAATGTACTTTGCTTATTATCTCAGTTGGGCCGGTGCTGGCTCTCACGAATGGGCACCCCCTCCTCTCTCGGCCTGCACTTCCCCGTGTTAGGGGATGGGCGTTTTGCCCGGCGGGCCGGGGGAGGACGGGCCTTTTGTTCTGGGTAGCACCCCTTGGCCAGTACCTCCTGTCAGGGTGATCATGTCTCTTTGGGGGGTGGGGGGGACTGTTGTACTGGTTGCAGGTGTATCCGTTGGGTCGTGCCCTCCCCCCCGTCCTACGGGGCTTGTGCCGCCGGCCTACACGTGGTGGGGGGTGGCGGGGCTGGTTAGGCGGATGGACCCTCTGTGGGACGACGGACGGTGTTATATTTCTGTACCCAGACATGTTTTTACGTTCGTGACCCTATAGCCTCCCCGTATATGGTGAGTGTAGGCATTACGGAGGGGGCCGCGTTCGGACCCTGGCACCGGATGGGTGGGGCGGAGAGGTTCTGGGTCTGTCTAGATGATGGGTGTAGGTCATGTGGGTGGGGCTTGTCCTGCTTGCTCGCAGCACGGGCACCTGATCTCGGGCACCGGGGATATATCTCTCTTTTTGTTTAGCTAGATAAACAGATGGCACCTGTGTCCTCTCTCTAGGTTACTGTTTTTCTTTTTTTTTTCTTTTATGGTTCTCGCTGCTCTTATCCTGTGCATCTCCTGACATGTTTCTTTTTTGAATTTACTTGTATTTATCTGTTACATTGTTGTTTAGTCTGTAGCTACACTAGTTCTGTTGCCCACCCCCAATTAGGGCGACTCCCTGCTTGGGCACCGCCAGTGCTCAACGGGGGTTTATCGAGCTTTAGCACCTGGTACTCAGGTTTCCCCATCCTTCCCACCTTTTTACCCTTCCCTCCCTCTCCCCTCTTATATTCCCTCCTTGCCCCCCTCCCCCCCTCCCTCTCCTCCTCTACTTCCCCTCCCCTGGGTGGTGGTGCCTCTTGGTGAGGTTTCTGGTGAGGTCGGGCCATCTTTTCTGTCCGTTACTTAACGGTCGCAGCCGCATTAGACGGCACTATGGGTCTCCTGAAGGTCACCTCCCTCAATGCACGTGGCCTTAACGTCCCGGAAAAACGCTCGCAGCTTCTGACTAGCTTGCGCAAAAGTGGAACTCACGTTGCCTTCCTACAGGAAACGCATTTCCATGAAGAGCGTATTCCGAAACTGACGAACGGGGCCTTCCCGACGGCATACCACAGTATATCGCCTATCTCCAAGTCCAAGGGGGTTAGCATCCTTCTGGCCAAGTCGCTGCCGTGGGTCTATGAGGCACAGCAGGTGGACTCCCAGGGCCGTTTCCTCTTTCTGAAGGGAAGGGTGTGCGATGTGCAGGTCACTTTCGCCAATGTCTATTTCCCTAATGTTGATCACCCACAATTTCTACGGAAGTTGTTACCCCAACTGTTAGAGTTTTCGGAGGGTATACTCATCTTTGGGGGTGATCTTAACTTTGCTATGGACCCTTTGTTGGATGCTTCTCGTGGCGCCTCCCATCTCTCCTACGCTCGGCTTAAGCGGATGAAAGCGGATCTTCATACTCTACGCCTGGTGGATCCCTGGCGTGTACTACATCCACAGGCCCGAGACTATTCCTATTTTTCCCACGTCCATCACTCCTATACGCGGTTGGACTACTTGCTGCTATCCCACAAGGATCTGCCCCGGGTGGTTTCGACTGCCATAGATGTTATCTCCTTCTCGGACCACGCTCCGATCCATCTGACACTTCAGTTGGGCCCTGTGACTCCGACCCCTCCGTCGTGGAGACTGAATGAGGCCCTGTTGCAGTCGGAGGAGATCCGCGCAGAGGTCTTGGCCTCGATACGGGAATACTTCTCCGTTAACGTGGCCTCAGTTGCCAACCCCCTGACGGTGTGGGAGGCCCACAAGACGGTGGTAAGGGGCACCTTAATCCGCATAGGGGCTCGACTAAAACGGGAGAGGACACGTCGAGTGGATGAGCTTCTCGCCCTGATCCGCTCTTTAGAATGTGCTCACAAAGCCAGTCTTGCGCGATCCACCTATCAGGACCTTTTTCAAGCACGCGAAGAGCTTCGCTTACTTTTGTTCCATAAAACAAAGCAAAAATTGGCTTGGGCTCACCGCTCGATGTATGAATTTAGCAATAAACCCGGCTCCATGCTGGCCAGGGCTCTGCGAGGTCCCCGCACCACAACTTACATTCCTCATATCCTGACATCTACTGGCCAAAAAGCGACCACATCTTCTGGCATAGCATCGGAGTTCCGATCGTTTTTTGAAGGCCTTTACAATTTGGGCAGGCCACATTCGGCCGCTCCCGACTTTGCCGGTGGGTTCACCCCACAGTCCTATGTGGCCACGTCCGGCATGCCCTCACTCTCGGCTGAGGTTCAGATGGCACTGGAGGAGCCTATTACGATCACGGAGTTGGGGGCTGCGCTAGCTAGCTCGAAGCCGAAGAAGGCCCCTGGCCCTGACGGCTTCACTCCAACCTATTATAAAACGTTTTTTGAGACGCTTTCTCACCCGTTGGTCTCGGCCCTTAACTCGATTACGGATGGTAATTCCTTTCCGGTGGACACACTGCGAGCCTACATATCTCTCATTCCTAAAGAGGGGAAGGATCCACTTCAGTGCGGTAGTTACCGTCCGATAGCCCTTCTGAACTCCGACCTTAAATTGTTCGCCAAGATACTGGCCAATAGGCTGCTCCCACATATCCCGGCTTTGATTCACAGGGACCAAGCGGGTTTTGTCCCACATCGGGAGCCCCGGGATAACACCATTCGGGTGTTGAACCTAGTCCACGCGGCCAGGTCCTCGGCACGACCCCTTCTCCTGCTGTCCACTGACGCGGAGAAGGCTTTTGACCGCGTGGACTGGTCCTTTATACAGGCCACCCTGGAACACATAGGTCTTCGTCCCTCGATGCTTGGGTGGATCCTTTCCCTCTACTCTCATCCTACGGCTGCGGTCAAAGTGAATGAAACGAGGTCCGGTTTCTTCGACATCCGCAACGGCACTCGGCAGGGTTGTCCCTTGTCCCCCCTGATTTTCATACTTTCGCTGGAACCCCTCCTGTGCAGGATTCGGGCGGACTCTGGCATTGCAGGTTTCCATAAATCCTCCGGGTCCCACAAGGTGGCCGCCTTCGCGGATGACCTAATCTTTTTCCTTACAGATCCTCTGAATTCGCTTCCCAACCTTCTCCAGTCCCTGCAGTACTATGGAGCCCTCTCTATGTTTTCGATTAATTTGACTAAATCATCCCTCCTGAACATTACAGTAGACAAGGCCGTTGTCGGCCGCTTGCGCGCAGCCCATCAGCTGCGCTGGGCGACCGATACCATTCACTACTTGGGTGTCGAGATCTGTGCGGATCCCTCTAACTTGTACCAGGCGAACTTCACTCCGCTCCTTCTCCGACTCAAATCCGATCTTCAACAATGGCATTCCCTTACCTTAACCTGGTTCGGCCGCTGCAACGCCATTAAGATGACCGTATTGCCTAGGATATTGTACTTGTTACAAGCCCTCCCCATCCGTCTCCCTCCGTCTTTTTTCAAACGTGTTGACTCGCTGTTTCGTGACTTCATTTGGTCCCATCAAAAACCGCGCATCAAACTGCAGATCCTTCATATGGCCAAGCACAGGGGAGGAGTCGGTCTCCCAGACATCAAGGCGTATTACAGGGCGGCCCACCTTACTAGACTGGTCGACTGGTACTGCCATGCGGAGGCCAAGCAGTGGGTGGCGATGGAACTGGAAGACTCTGAGGGTATGGCCGGGTGCTGGCCATGGGTCGCTACCCCATTTCCGAGGGACCTAAATGACCATCCTACGCTGGGCAGTACCTTACGGGTGATCAGGGACACTTTTCGCTGTTCCTCGATCTCCCCGATGCCCTCCCCCATGGTGCCCGTTTTGGGTAATCCTGACTTTCCGCCTGGCAGGCAAAACCCCGCTTTTGGGCGATTGGCATCAGCGGGGCTCTCTCATTTTTACGACTTTCTGGATCCGGACGGCACCCTTGCACTAGAAGCAAGGCTATCCACTTTAGACCCCCCATTGGACTTCTGGAGTAGTCTCCAGCTCCGCAATTTCCTGCGCAGATGTGCAAGGACATCCGGCATAGCGCGCCCGCTCACGGAGCTGGAGCGCATCTGCTACCGCAGGGAACCGACTCGTCACTGTTTATCTCTGATTTACTCCTCGCTGATCTCTCCGCCTGCAGGGTCTGTCCCCCCTTATCTCGCCAAATGGGAGCTGGACCTCGGTGTCCAATTTACCAGCTCACAGCGGGAGAAGATCCTCCACTTCGCCCAGAAGTCCTCTATTGCCACTAGGGTCCAGGAATCCTGCTATAAAATCTTGACCCGCTGGTATAGGGTGCCCACCTCTCTACACCGTTTCTTCCCGCAGGTCCCCAGTCTTTGTTGGCGGTGCAATGTGGGGGAAGGGACGACGCTGCACATTTTCTGGGACTGCCCCAGAATTCAACCTTACTGGGCGGAGGTGGCGCGCACGATTGAACACCTGACTGGTGCTGCCCTGGAGGGAGACCCCGCGGCCTGTCTACTGCACCTCTCTAAGCGATCGATAAAGAAGTACAAAGCTTCTCTTACCATTCATCTCTTGAATGCCGCCAAGGCATGCATTCCCTTGTGTTGGAGGTCGGAGATTCCGCCAACTAAATCCATGTGGTATGCCAAGGTAAATGAAATCAGAAACATGGAAGATCTTACTGCCACTTTGCGTGGGGGGGAGGAGGCCTTCCGGGAGATATGGCGACCATGGATACAATACATCTACACGGAAGCCTACCTCCGTGAGGTTGCTATCCCAGCTCAGTCTCTGTAGTGTACTCCGTCCTCTGATCAGGAGGTGCCACCACTCCACCCCACTTTCCCTTGCTTTGCTTCTCTGTTCTCTCTCCCACCCCCACCTTCCTGCTTCTTCACTCCCTTTGTTCCCCCTCCCATTACCTGACTCGCCCCCCGCCCTAGGCCGGCCCATCCAGATACTTTGAATATCCTATTTTTTATAACTTATCAGGCGCGCCACACGGCTGGGCCTAGCTGGTGGTGGGTCGGTTCTCCGTGACAGGTATCAGTGAGTCTACCACAGTTTAGCTCTGGTGTCTCAACTGGCGGTAGGAGATTGCTAAGATAACGGTCGGATGGCTCCCCCCGGGGCGGTGCACCGCTAGCCGTTATTCGTAATCATAACCACTTATGCTTATTACTGGGTGCACAGCCTCGGGTTTTGAGTTTTGAGTTTTGAGATTTGATGTTTGCTATCTGATGTCTGATATTTGATAATGCTGTTATTACGCCACACTGAACCCGACTCCTGTCTCTGTTTCTTATCTTAACTACTGTCATTTTTTGTTATGGTATGTGACGTTGTTTCATTGTGGAAAATAATAAAGGAATTACAAAAAAAAAAAAGCAACATACATAGGTGTGAATGGAGCCTAACGCCGCGTACACACGATCGGATTTTCCGACGGGAAATCTGTGATGACAGACTGTTGGCGGAAAATCCGACTGTACGCTCCATTGGACAATTGTTGTCGGATTTTCCGCAGACAAATGTTGGATGGGATGCTTTAAAATTTTCCACAGGCAAATGTTTGTTGTCGGATTTTCCAAGCATGTTTACACAAGTCCGTTGGACAAAACTCCAAAGTACAAACACGCATGCTCGGAAGCAAGGACGAGCTGGAAGCGCTCGGTCTTGTAAACTAGGATTTGTAATGGAGAATTAACATTCGTGACGTGGCAAATTATGAAATCTCCAAATGCAGCGCACAATTCTCTTATTGTTTAATGGGATAATAATGAAGCTTCTTTGCTGGTGATACTGATGGAGTTATTACAGACAAATTTTCAAAGGCTTTTAGTTTCTAGTGATATCCAGAATAGTATTATTATGCTTTTTTTTTGGCAAGTTACCACAACACCATTATCCCGTAGTTTTTAAGATCAAAGATACAACTATGTTGGTGTCCCTTGTCAATTTTATATTGTATTCTTTTTAAATGTAACTGCCTACTCCCAAACTGTCATTTGAAGTAAAACACATAGCCAAGTATTATTCTGCACATTTTTTTTTATTGTGCATTAAAAAAAAACAAATAAAATTAGACATGCTATCTGCCAATAGAACTTAACCAAAAAGTGCATTCTATGCATCCAAAAATACAGAAAATATACCAAATCAAATCATTATTATTCAACCAAAAAATAAAATAAAAGCCTCATGCTGCTTCTAAATATAGGGGGTCAGCAATGCCAAGAGTTGGTGAATGCAGGGGTCCGTCATCAGGAGATAATTCCTAAAATCATCTGGATTATTCTCCTGGAGCTCCCACAGTAAAGGCATATGACATAATTGGTCACGATTAATAAAGCAACTAATTTTTGGTCCAAGAAATCCTCCATTCCTGTTCCTGGACTGGACTTGGGTCAAAGCAATAACTCCAAGGCCAATAATAAATAACACGTTATCCCCTCTGATTCTGCAACATGTCTGGTCGACAAACGGCCATTCAGAAACTAACTGAAAAGCACGAACTGAAAAGTGCAAAATGAAAAGTGCAAAATGACAAACACGAAATGAAAAGCATGAATCAACACTCACCAAACTTCTACTAACATGAAATGAACAGATGGAGCCCAAAGGGTGGCACTAAAGAGCTGAAAAACCACGTACTACGTCACTACGTTCGTGTTTGCTGGCTGACAATTCCTTGCCGTTTGTATGCAAGACAAAATTCAGGCGCACGCCTTCGGACAAAAGTCCAAGATTTTGTCTGTGGAAAATCCGATCATGTGTATGAGGCTTAAAGAGGAAGTAAACTCTCCCACTCTGATGCTTCTTTTCATTTAGTCCATTATAATAAGTCATTATCAGACTATAGCCACTGTAATCCAGCCCAAATCGCATATTACTTACTGTTTAAAGAAACTTTAAAAAACTTGTTTCCAGGGGTTAGGCAGCACCATCTTAAGTATTGTTTTCTGAGTCCACAGTGGAGTGTATTTCCGCCCTTACATTGAGCACTTCCTGTACTGTTAACCAAGCCTCCTTCTCAATCCAACGTTTCTATGGCAACCCTGCTTCCCTCTTCATAGCTTACTTGTTTATTTCATAGTATTTACTTGTGCCGATGTCTAATGTTTCCCTTTGTCAGACTTATCAGCTTCAGCTGATAAGACTGCAGTAATGGCCACGTTTAGACTGTATGTGAGGTCACATGGTCACATGGTGTGTAGGAGGAAGCTCTGAGTGATTAGCAGAGTTCAGTGTTGTGCCGTAGAAAGTCCTGATAACAGATAGATAAGCACAGAGAGTGTGCCTTAAATCAGGGGATATCTGGGCATGCTCAGAGACTTCATTCTACAGAACAACAAGGATTACAACAATACTAAGCAAGTAAGGAGATATCTACAAGCAGTGTTCATTAGGGTTTTTTATGCTGATTTACATGGGACAAAGTTGTGGGGCAGGGTTTACAACCATTTTAAGGCTCAGTTCACAGCTATGCATTTTGCTTTTGATGTTTTTTTGCAGTGCTTTTTGCTCTGAAATTTGTGTTTTTGCACACGTGCTTTTACTGCGATTTTGTGGAGAATTGCGGTTTGCATTTCTTATGCTTTTTTTTGTCCAATTTGTTTTTGGGCAGATTAAAAAATGCAAAATACAACTCACAGCAAAAACGCACTACATGTTTTTCTGCAGCTTCTCCATTGAAGTATATTGAACAAAAAAAGGACCGTTTTGCATTTAAAAAAGTCCCCGTCCCGTACCAAAAACGCAGCTGCTGAAAAAAGCATAGATGTGAACGAAAGCATGTTAAATGAACTCTCGTGCGTTTCTGCAAAAAGCACCAAAAAACGCATTGGTGTGAACCGTACAGTGGCAGCTGGTGTTTTTTTTGGGGGGGTGCGGCAAAAAAACACACCACCCCCCTCGACTTTCAGCAGCACCTCAAACCCCCCAGACCCCGCTGTCTTACCCCATCTAGGTGGCAGGTGGTGGGCAGCAGCATCAGGCAGTGGCATAGGTCATCAGGTGACAGGCATCAGGCAGCGGGCATTGGGTATCAGGCAGCAGTTCCTGTGTCCTTTCCTCCATAGCTTCGGCTGTGTGATCTTCCCTTCCTTTTAGGCATCCAATAGGATCACCTGTCCTTTCAGACAATTGGGTAACGGGTCTCACAACCTGCTTCCTGATTGGCCAGGAGGAGGATCAGTGTTAAAATAGCAAATATTCATTCACTATTGTAACACACCTGCGCCCCAAGCCCACCCTATTTTGTAGCCTATTAGAGCCTCTGGCTCTAATCAGATGCTTAAAAAAAACACCCCCCTCCCATTGGAATCCATGGATGTGGCGTCCTGAAAGGGGCTGGATTAGACGGGCCGTCCCTGGAACCATATTCTTCCTTCTGATCGGTATGAATGCTGTTACACAGTAACATGTATATTTATAACTCTCTGCACATTACAGATTAACCTTTACCATTCATGGCATTTGACAGTTAACAATTAACCTTTAATGAATAACAGAATAGATCAATAAATAATTAAAGGCTTTCTAGAACCAACTGTAAACTTCTTTACTCTGTCTATTTAACTCTTGAAACAGGTAAGGATGTTTCTAGACACCCAGATGACAGAACTATTCTGTGTATTGTTCTGTTACCAGCTAGTTTAGCTGTCAGTTTATAGTCCCGTCGTACGTGTTCTACGTCACTGCATTCTGAATCGGATTTTCCGACAACTTTGTGCGACCGTGTGTATGCAAGACAAATTTGGGCCAAAATCCATCTGAAAAAATCAGAGGGATTTTGTAGTCCTAATGGCCGAACGTGTGTATGGGGCATAATAGGCTTCAAAATAGGGTGGACTCGGGTCGCAGAGAATGCGAACGGAGCCCACCCAGGTGTGTTACAACAGTGAATGAATATTCGCTGTTGAAACACTGATCCTCAATCTGGCCAATTAGAAGCGGGTTTGAAACCTGTTTGTCGATTGGCCGAAAAAAGAAGACTCCCAATTGGCCGCCGAGGAGGTGGGAGGAAACGGAAGCCGCCGCCGCGGTGATGACCCGTGGAGAAAAGGAGAATGGGAGGCCGCCACCGCTGAGCAGGGGAAGCTGCCACTGATGGGGTAAGTGCTGCTGACTGACCGGAAAAAAAAATTCCACCAACCGCCACTGGTCATTAGGATAGTGGAAACAGTTGTCAGGGGGCAACTTACTTTTGTTTTCATAGATAAACACAAAGAACGCCTAAGAAAACAGAGGGAAATGATTTTGCTTTCATGGTCGAATTCTGCCAGTGCAGCACTTTGGGGAACATGTATTCATTTTGTTACACATATAGCACCCTCTAGTGTGTGCTACTAGTGTTGAAAGTAGGAAAAAGCATATTCTGGACAGGAAGAACCTGATTCACTGAATTGTGTCAGGGTTACAAGAGGCCAGGGCTGGATGACTCATCCTGGCAGCTCTCTGGTGCCTCCCCCTGGTGTCTGGAAGGCTGGAGAACCTTCTAGAACTAGAGGACAGGGGTTAGGAGGAGCTGCCATGAATATTTATGGAGCCTCAGCCAATAACCAGAGGAGAGTTGGCATGGAGCTGGGAGAACACCATTAATAGACATGGGCTATTCTAGCAGGGGAGTCGGGTGAAAGATGGAGAAGCAGTGCAGAGGAGAGGCTGTCAGTGGCTCTGGAGGGACCCCTTACTGGAGGGGGGCTTGCCTCGGACTGGGGGCTTAGGGAAGTTGGCCTGGAAGGATTCGTACACAGGAGGCAGTGGAAGGATTCCTGCCGGAGAGAGCAAGGAGAGACAGTGAGCAGGTCAGCACAGTGCAGGGATAGACAAGGGGAGAGACTACCAACTGCAGCAGGTCTCTCTTGAAGACCACATAGTGCCAAGTCTTCATCTAAGCTCTAGTTCCCACAGGAGTGAGCAGCAGGTGCTGTGCTGTGAAAACCACATTTGCGCAGGAGGAACTAAGAAATAGAAAGGAAATGTCCCTTTGTTCATGCCCAGGATAGGCCTTAGGTTTCTGGCTTAGCAGCCCGGGGCAATAGAATGCATTAAGGTGAAAAAATGTTTACCTTTACAACCCCTTTAAGGAAAAAACTTACATTTAAATGCCCATCAATGCAGCCTTATCAGTGTCCATCTGCAACCTTGCACTTCCATCTGCATCCTTGTCAGTGTAGCCTTGCCATTTGCAGCCTTGCCTCAGTGTTATTTGCAGCCTTGTCATTTGCAGGCTTGCCATTGCAGTCTTGAAGTTTAAAAATGGCGTTGCCGAGATACTGAGTCCTGTGTATCTAGGCAGCTCTCGGGTCCTCTCGGCGGCTCTCAGGTCCTCTCAGCGGTGTAACGACATATTCAGCGACCCATCGGTTTGCTACGGAAGCGAAGGTCTGTCGCCGCCATCTTGGTACACCCCACACTCGTCCACAGTAAGGATACACTAAGAAGGGGTAAAGCGGACATGTTGTTACAGCCACCAGAGTTTTGCATCTTACACGTATTTATAACAGTAAAGTCAGTTTATATAGGGAAATACAGAACTTAGAACTCCATCTGACTACTTAGATCTTGAATTTTAAAAGCAGCGGCAACCCTGCTCATCTCATAGGTTTGCTAATCTGACTGAATTTCGCTGCTTTTAAAATTCAACATCTAAGTAGTCAGACGGAGTAGTAAGTCCTGTATTTCACTATATACTAACTTTAATGTTATAAATACGTCTAAAATGCAAAACTCCTGTGGGTGTAACAACATGTCTGCTTTACCCCTTCTTAGTGTATCCTTACTGTGAATGAGTGTGGGGTGTAGCAAGATGGCGGCGACAGAACGTCACTTCCATAGCAAACTACGATGGGTCGCCGAATATGGCTCTCGGGTCCTCTCGCAGTCCCAAGTGGAGCTGAGAGTAGCCGAGTGTACTCGGTTCGGCTCACAGTCACACCCAGTCCCTGTGTTATGTCCATCATAGGGCGGGACTGGGCGTGACTGTGAGCCGAGCCG
Source organism: Lithobates pipiens (assembly GCF_037356315.1). Classification (NCBI taxonomy): domain Eukaryota; kingdom Metazoa; phylum Chordata; class Amphibia; order Anura; family Ranidae; genus Lithobates; species Lithobates pipiens. The sequence continues at coordinate 210,328,377 of NW_027507787.1, forward strand.
AGTACACTTGGCTATGTATCTCGGTGGGGCCTGTAGGGGTCCCCTATTGGGTGGGGCCCATGAGCTTGAGCCCAGTCAAGCCCAATGGTAAGTCCGGCCCTGCAGACAGGGATTCCTTCACTCCCTGTTGTAGCTAAAGGACTGGAAGAAAAGGTACCGTATATACTCGAGTATAGGCCGACCCGAATATAAGCCGAGGCCCCCAATTTACCCCCAAAAAAACTGGCAAACTTATTGACTCGTGTATAAGCCGAGGGTGAGACATGCCTGTCCATCCCTGTGTGTGTGTCCGTCCATCCCTGTGTGTCTGTCCATCCCTGTGTGTCCGTCCATCCCTGTGTGTCCGTCCATCCCTGTGTGTCCGTCCATCCATCCCTGTGTGTGTGTGTGTCCATCCATCCATCCATCCCTGTGTGTGTGTGTGTCCATCCATCCATCCCTGTGTGTGTGTGTGTGTCCATCCATCCATCCATCCCTGTGTGTGTGTGTCTCCATCCATCCATCCATCCCTGTGTGTGTGTGTCTCCATCCATCCATCCCTGTGTGTGTGTGTCTCCATCCATCCATCCCTGTGTGTGTGTGTATCCATCCATCCCTGTGTGTGTGTGTCTCCATCCATCCATCCCTGTGTGTGTGTGTCCGTGTGTGTGTGTGTGTGTGTGTGTGTGTGTGTGTCCAGCCTACCTGTGTCCCGAGCCTGTGTCCCGAGCCTCCATCCCGTGCCTTGCCTCCTTGCCTCCGTCCCGTGCCGTGCCTTGCCTCCTTGCCTCCGTCCCGTGCCGTGCCTTGCCTCCTTGCCTCCGTCCCGTGCCGTGCCTTGCCTTGCCTCCGTCCCGTGCCTTGCCAGGATCGCCGCTCTTCGTCGGCGCCTCGGCGGCCATTCTAAAATTCAAAAGCCGCGCCTCCGCCTTCGCCTGTGATAGGCGGAACACTGAATTTCCCAGCAGCCTGTATTCCGCCTATCACGGACATCGTCTCATCCTCGTCCGTAGTACGAGGATGAGCGGATGTCCGTGATAGGCGGAACACTGACTGCTGGGAAATTCAGTGTTCCGCCTATCACAGGCGAAGGCGGAGGCGGAGGCGCGGCTTTTGAATTTTAGAATGTCCGCTGTCTGTCTGCTCGACACGCTGATCGAGCAGGCAGACAGCGATGACTCGAGTATAAGCCGAGGGGGGCACTTTCAGCCTCAAAAAAGAGGCTGAAAATCTCGGCTTATACTCGAGTATATACGGTAAATGTTTCCAATGGGATACAGATGGCAAAGAAAAACCCTCCTGTACCTTTATACTTATTCTCCCAAAGTCATCTATACACATCCACTACTTAACTTTTCATTAAATAATTTCTTACTGTGTTTTTCTGCCGCCTCCTATCTTTCTCCTTGAGATTTTGAACTGTTATTCCTGTAGCACCCTGATGTTTAGGCCGAACTGCTATCAAATTTAATTGGCAGGCAATAGTTGCCTTGGTCAATTGTTAGGAGATCAATTGATTTCTCCCTAATACTGTAATTGCTGTGCTTCTCTCCTCTATCTCTAGGTGGTATTATAGCTGGTAACATTGGATAAGACAAGGGCAAGCAAGGACAGATTATGAATGAATGGGGTGTCTCAGCCAATGGGCAGGGATTTTCTTGGCTCCCTTGGCCTGCTGGGAGCGCCTATTTATTTGGGTGGAGTCAGGTGATCGGGGTACTGTGCCACCTGGACCGCTCTCTGGGTGGACGTGTGTTGTAGTGCCCCAGGCTGCTAGGCTGTCTGATGGCCTATCCAAAAGCAGATAAAGCAGCGTAGGGTTGGGACTGCGGGCCTGTAGTCCCAGAAGTAACGGGTTCCTTCCACCGGGGGTTGTGGTCGGAGGTGGAGAGGAAGCTGTCGCCACTAGGGGATCATCCACCTTACTACCGGAGACCACGGTGAGTAAGCTGAGGCTATTACCAGAGCAGACTTCTCGCCAGCCGGGGACGGTGAGGACGTGGGAGAACTTCAGCAAGTGCCAAGTCAGGGACCCAGCAGGACAGCAGAGGTGACGCTTGTGGAGCATTAATGAGTGCCAAGCCAGGGACCTAGCAGGACAGTGGGGGTGACACTTGAGGAACATACTGAGTGCTAAAGTGTAAGAGCTCAGGGGATCTAGTGGCTTGTGGATCTGAAGTCTAGTGAGAGAGACTGGAAGCTCATTGAGTGAAGACCCACAGTGAGTGAGAGTGGGGTAAGCTGAGAACTGTTCGTGTTGCAAATAGTTGAGTATTATTGCTGTTGGTAACAAGATTGTTGCCATAAGAGACAGCGGTCTACCTATACAGAAGTGGTATGCTGGCGGAGGCCTTCACCTGTATAGCTGTCTACCTATAGAGGTCTCAGAGTCTGTCAATTATCTTTACATCTATCTAAGTGTGTCCTGACCCCAACCCTCTCTCCCGCAGTTTTGTTTAAGAGACGATACATGTCTTTGCATTCAAAAAGTGTCTGGCGCCCACCTGTTCATCTTGCATTACACCCACCATGCCTTGAAACCCACTCAAAACAGAAGGATGTCAGTTGTCCCCAACTCCTGGAGGTCACCATTGCGCCCCGGACTTTGCTACACTCTTCCCCCTCATTTCTGTTTGTTTGGAATGAGCCGTGTATGATAGTTGCTGACATGTACACTACTTTATGAACACTATACAGTACATCCCATAGTTCATAGCTCATCTCAGGAATGAGCATGGGAGGGTGACTACATTCCTACATACAGTGAGATCACTGAGAATGAATGTAACCACCCTCTAACATTACAGTGTTATTAAACCCACAACAGTAAAATCCGTCTGTATATGCAGTAAAGCATGCTTGTTATACTCAGTGTATAATGGGTTAATCCTGTGCATTGTGTAAAAAGGCTGTTTGATCCTGTCTTCTCTAAACCTCCCCATTTTCCACTGTCCTCAATCCATCTCCTGATAGAACAGAGCCTAGGAGGCACTCTGCACATGCTCAGATTGGTGTGTATTGGTAGTGTAGGGAACGGCTGAAATTTTCTGGACTTACCGATTACCTCCTCCAGCTTGTAGATCGTTGTTCTTGTCTAGGGGGTTCCCAGGGTTGATGACCCAGTAACTACAGAGACCAACACTGGCATTCTTTTTTGGGTTTAAGTGACATAAAACAGTTGAACAAACTCAGTGTCTCAGTTGGGAATAGAGGGTATAAGGATGAAGTATAGCTCAGGTACTTTGGAACTGCTGACTTCAATAAAAGTCTCTCTGTACATAATCCTGGGAGTAGCCACTCGCAACTGGATTCTATAACTGTTGGATAAATCCTTGCAGAGGCGGCTCTCTAATTAGGCAAATTAGGCGATCGCCTAAGGCCCCGCACTCACAGGGGCCTCGCGGCAGCCTAATTTGCCTTTGATCAAACACTGATGTCAACATCTCATCACGGAGCTTCCCGGTCCGGTGGTAGCAAATGCAGGGAGCAGGACAGTAGAGGCCTCTAGGTGGCGGCAGCAGTTGGATGACAGCACCCGGCTCCAAGGCATGCGGGAGGCATATCCATGTGGGACCCGCAGCTGAGCTACTCCTTCAGCCTGCGCCATTCACCCGACCTCTCCGCACCTGCTTCCTATTTGGTTCAGCTGCAGTCGGGGCCGGGGGTCACTGAAACTATCCAGCTTTGTTGTCCCACGAGTGTGAAGAGAAAGGAGCTCTTATGCTGCCTGGCTGACCGGAGAGAAGGTGAGCGCCCGTGCAGCCTCCCTGTGTGCCTGAATAGGAGGAGCGGTGGGGAGACTGAACATAGTGGAATTGATTTTCCATATTCTTCATGCAGCCGCTGCAGCTCCTGTGCTCTCCACCTTTCTCAGCACTCTCCGCCCCCCAGCACACTCCTGGTTCTCCCTGTTCTTTGCCCCCCCCCAGTGCTCTCACAGACTGGGACATGGGACACAGGAGGGGCTGCAGACATGAACGGGGCTAGAGATCTCTCTCACCCCCTTTCCCTCACTCCCTCTTTCTCACCTACCCCCTTTCCCTCACTCCCTCTCTCCATCTCCCCCCCCTCTCTCTCTCTCTCCCCCTCCTCTCCTTCCTCCTGCCCTCTCCCTCTCTCTCCACCTCTTTCTCCCCCCTCCTCTCCGCTCACCCTCTCTCTCTCTCCCCCTTTTGCACACCCTTTCTGTACCCCTCTCTTTCACCCCCTCTTGCTCACCTCTCTCTCCCTCTCACTCACAATCTCTTGCTCCCCCTCTCGCTCCCTCACACCCTCCGTTTCTCTCTCTCTCTCTCCCCCCATCGCTCACAATTTCTTGCTCCCCCCTCTCCCCCCCTTTTTCTCTCTCTATCCTCCCATTTCTTTCTCCCCCCCCCCCTCTCTCTCTGTCCCTTTCCCTCCCTCTCTCTCACCAACCCCCCTCTCTCTCTCCCCCTGTGCTGTGCTGGGATCCCCCCACTCTACTTCCTCTGTGGATATGGAAAGATTCAGTGCCACCCCCTCCCCATTTTCCCAAGACACGGGAAATTCTTAGAGGGGTGGGTTGCCACCTTCTTGGGTCCCAGATGTTTTATTGGCTGCATATGTCTGATGGGTGAGGAGGGTGCCTTGGAAGTGGTGCTGATGAACTGTGTGCTATATCTGTGCATCTTTTTGCAGCCATTTTTATTGCTTGAATTTTTTTTCCCATTATGGGCGTGAGCGGGGCCTCATGTGTAAGTTTCGCCTTAAGGCCTCACAAAGCCTAGAGCCGCCTCTGAATCCTTGTTTATGGATACTAGCAGCCAACAAGTAATTTTGGTTTAGCAAAGTCTCTCTCACAGACTTGGTTGAAAACTTAGATGCTCACAGGAACTTAGTTTCAAACGGAAGGATAGAGGTAGAAACTTTTCTTACTGTACCAAAATCTTGCAGCCAGTCCAGCGATACCGTGAGAAATGCGGATTCAATTAGTGTCCTTAACAGCTCAGCTTCCAGGCTCTTACTGAGCAGCCAGCCTCGTGCATGGCTCTCTTACTGAAGAGTCCTCCCCTGGTTGCATGTATAGTTGCTGGGCCTCTCCAAACCCGAGACGGCACCGGAACACCTTAGAATCCTCCTTCCAGTTACTGTTCCTCGGACTAGCCAGTTCCGATGCTCGGAAATGGATGGATCTGCACCCCAGGCCATGAGGGTCTCTGGGGGTTGGTCAGGAGGACCAGGACTATGGAGTCAGCAAGAACTTCTGGACCGGATTCCAGAACCACATGACTTCAGCACCTTAAGTACCCTCTCCCAGACTACACAGCGAGACAAACGCGCCCACTGATTGGCTCCGAGAGAGAGATTGGTACCCAATGCGTCCAACCAGACTGCGTTTGAATGCCTCTCACAGGTGCAAACCCCACCTATGACCAGGCAGAACCTCAATACAGCCCAGCCAAACTGATGCCAAAGCATAATTTCACCCAATTAACCCCAAAACTCAACTACAGTTTTGGGCAAAAACTAAATTTACATACATAGCATGTACTCATCAGGAGTACTGGCGCTACACTAGTTTTCTTTCTTGTTTTTGGGAGAATGCATGTCATTAGCACAGGGCCAATCAGCACTGCCCAGACAGGTTTTGCAGTCTCATAGGACAGTCAGAAAACTCCTCCTACAAGCTTTAACTAGTGATCGGCCAGACACTGATAGAAGTCACAAGACTGCTATATACTGCTGATGATAAAAGGTATTTAGCCGTTTATATTTACTAAAATAAATGCATTTCCATGTTCTGTGTACTGCGGGAGACCAGATATATTGAATGCAGGCTCCTGGGTTTAGTAACAATTTAATTTAGATCACAGCAACACAAAAAATAGGAATTTGGAAATTTGGAGGAGACTATACTTAACTAAATTAACCACTTGCCAACCACTGCATGCCGATATATGTCGGCACAATGGCAGCGGTGGGCAAATGGGCATACCGGTCTCCTGTCGATTGTTCTACAGAGCCTCAGAATGGAATATTGTAAACAAGGCATTTCCCCGTCCTGCCTTGTGTCATGACAGAAATTACCGCTACCTGTCATCGGGAGCGGTGATCGCTATCATGTGACTTGAAGCCCATCCCTGCCCACAGTTAGAATCACTCCCAAGGACGCACTTAACCCCTTCATCGCTCCCTAGTGGTTAACCTCTTCACTGCCAGTGTCATTTACACCAGTGTTTCTCAATTCCAGTCCTCAAGGCGTCCCAACAGGTCATGTTTTCAGGCTCTCCATTATTTTTCACAGGCGATTTGATAAGTTTCACTGCCTTAGTAATTACCACAGCTGTTTCATCTGAGGAAAATCCTGAAAACATGACCTGTTGGGGCGCCTTGAGGACTGGAGTTGAGAAACACTGATTTATACAGTAATCAGTGCATTTTTATAGCACTGATTGCTGTATAAATGGCAATGGTCCCAAAATAGTGTCAAAAGTGTCCGATGTGTCCGCCATAATGTCGCAGTCCCGATAAAAATCACAGATCGCCGCCATTACTAATAAATAAAAATTAAATAAAAATGGCATAAAACTATCCCCTATTTTGTAGACACTATAACTTTTGTGCAAACCAATCAATATACGCAATTTTTTTTTACCAAAAATATGTAGAAGAATACATATCAGCTTAAACTGAGGAAAAAATTTGTTTTATATATTTTTGGGGATATTTATTATAGCAAAAAGTAAAAAATATTGTTTTTTTTTCAATATTGACTTTTTTTTGTTTATAGCGCAAAAAAGAAAAAATGCAGAGGTGATCAAATACCACCAAAAGAAAGCTCTATTCGTGGGGAATAAAGGACGTCAATTTTGTTTGGGTGCCACGTCGTACGACTGTGCAATTGTCAGTTAAAGCGACGCAGTGCCGAATCGCAAAAAGTGCTCTGGTCAGGAAGGGGTAAAATCTTCGAGGGCTGAAGTGGTTAAAGTTAAGCATCACTTTAGAAGAGAATTTCTCAACTAGGGTTCCTCCAGAGGCTGCTAGCGCTTTTTTTTTTTTTTTTTTGAGTAATGAGCAATTTCTGCCTCTTAGATAAGCTCCCACTGACACCATTGGTATTTTTTGGCCTCCTGTAAGGGGTTAATTCTTCCCAATGACCACACATGTAAGGGACATTCTTTCCACTGACCATAACAATAATGTATAACGAGTTGTAGATATAATCATTTTTAACAGAGGCTCCCCAAGACTTTTAAGGGTTCCTCTGTGTTGAAAAGGGTTGAGTAAGGCTGCTTTAGACAAATAAAGCCTGCATTGCCCCTTAGAATCACTAGGTGGCAGAAGACAATCTTTTTATTTAAGGGAACAGACAAGCCCAATCAACTCTTTCTCTAGTGAAGACACTCCTGATACCTGGTGAACAGCATTTGCAACTCTAATGTTGGCCATTCACTGTCAGATGTTGTTTCAAATTTTTATCTGTCCACAAAATGTAGTGGGAGGTTCAAGCTGACTGAATAATATTTAAAGCGCAACTTCAGTAATTTTTTTCATCTTTCCGTCTATTAAATCCTCTGCCCTTGTTGTTTTAACTTTGGAAAGTAAAACATTTTTTCCGGCTAGTAAATACCTTATGCAGCCCAGTTTCTTGTCTGATAAAAAACCTAGGCTTATGACATCATGCATAGCTCTCTCTCTCTCTCACTCTGTTGAATGTCTTCCAGGACGGGGGGGGGGAGTCATAGGAGGGCCAAAGAGAGCTGCAGAGCTGGAGGTGTGCCTCTGTGTGTCCGTGTAAATCCAGGAAGTGAACAGGCAGCAGCTTCAGCTGCCCACAGTTAAAATGGCTGCAGTCAGACTCAGTGGAGGGAGATTCCTGCAGCATATTTGGCAAGTACAGAATCACAGTATATATAAAATAATATGCAAAGTGGTTGGAGGGAAGCTTCCGAATGGCAAAGATGTTTTTGTTACAAATTATGTGAGCAGACTGCAGATTCCTCATTAAATGGATTGCATAGGTAGGCCTATGTGTCATTGCCTGTGAATGTCATAGCTGCCCAGTGTCTCTCCTCCTTGCAGGCAGGACGGATTTTACATTTTGGTAATTGTCGTACACCGCCCATATTCCATGGAACCTGGGTGGGACGCCGGCACGGAGGGCACACAAAACACACCTCATTTTTTCCCATCATGGGAAATTGTCCTCTTGATTTTCCCAGGAATGTTGGCATTTTTGGTAAACACTGAGCTGATATAACAAATAGCAAAATCTCATGGTGATGTCACGTGTAAAAATAGACATTTGGGAAATAATAAAATATTGAATATGAATGTAGGATAATTCGTGTTTTAAATAAATCTAAAAGCAGTATTTTTCTGCAGGTACACTATATTGCCAAAAGTATTGGCATCCCAGTCTTATTCCATTTAATGGCATCCCAGTCTTAGTCCGTAGGGTTCAATATTGAGTTGGCCCACCCTTTGCAGCTATAACAGCTTCAACTCTTCCGGTAAGGCTGTCCACAAGGTTTAGGAGTGTGTCTATGGGAATGTTGGACCATTCTTCCAGAAGTGCATTTGTGAGGTCAGGCACTGATGTGGATGAGAAGGCCTGGCTTGCAGTCCCTGCTCTAATTCATCCCAAAAGTGTTCTATCGGGTTGAGGTCAGGATTCTGTGCAGGCCAGTCATGTTCCTCCACCCCAAACTCACTCATCCATGTTTGGGTGGGTGATTTTTGAAGGGGGGAGTTGGATGGGGGATATTTACTGGGAGGGATTAGGTGGGGAATATCTACTAGGGGTGATGTGGGATATATTTTCTTGCGGTGGGGTAATTTTTTTCTAAAGGGGGGGGTATGTAGGAGATTTTTTTCTGAGGTAAAGGGGTAGAAGATTTTTGCTGTGGGAGAAGGGAAATGAGGGAGGGATTTTTGTATTGGGGAGAGCGGATTTTTTTTTGGGGGGGTAGCTGGGGGCAGTTGCCCCTGTTACTACAGTTACCAGTTTGCTGTCCTCATACTGTAAGCTTGCCGTATACACAAGTATCACACAAATATTTTCATAGTTTCATAGTTTGTTAGGTTGAATAAAGACACCAGTCCATCCAGTTCAACCTGAGTGAGTGTCTACAATTGTCCCTATCCCTGTACATTGCACACTCACATCGGTCCCTACCCTCAAGGAGCCCACAATCCAAGGTCCCCATTCATATACTAGGGACAATTTTAGACAGAAGCCAATTAACCTACCTGCATGTCTTTGGATATATAGACATATATACATTATCAAAAATGTTACTTTTACACGTATCTTTCCTTCTGAGAATTTACAAGCCATATCGTATAATTATTGTAGCCTGTTAATTACTGATAATAATCCAGAGTCTATGTATTATTTCTATAAAGGTTTATTACATATACATATAACATGCTTCTGCCTTCCTCACCTCTAAGCAGCATATAACACATCGGTCAATATTCCGCTCCCCTGCCTGACCCTCATGTCTTTCATTATTGGAACTGTAATTGCAGAAACATCAATACACATCCATGTTCCACTTACAAGCACTGAGCAAGTGGATCTAATTCTCAGGGGCCATGTGTGAGATGAGATGCTGGTGTATGGTAATGTCGCTGTGTAGGGAAAATGAGACATGAAAGACGCTTCATTGCAATAACCCATTCACATAGTTGAATAACAAACATGATGTCATTCTGATATCTTCATAACACTTCTAGGTAGCACATTAGTGGGCTGTAATGCAGGGCACAGAGTTGCCGCCCCCCCCTTTCCGTGCGTCTGCCCCCCTAATCTACACACAGGGGGCCTTCCAATGATTCCAATGTTCACGTGATTAGAGCCTAAGGCTCTATTAGGCTTTAAAAAAGGGTGGGCTCAGGGCGTACAGCACTGCGCCCTGAGCCCTCCCATTTGTGTGACAACAGCGAATCAATAATATTGATTCGCTATTGCCACACTGATTCTCCTCCCAGCCAATCAGAAAGTGGATTTTGAGACCTGTTTCCTGATTGGCCGAAAGGAGAAGCGATCCTATTGGCCTAGGAGGAGGAGGGAAGAGATACCCGTCGCCCAGAGGGAAGTGCCATTGATAGGGTTGGGTGGCTGTGGATGCATTGTTTTTCTGCCCCCCCCCCCCCCAAAAAAACAAAACACCAGCCGCCACTGGGTAGCAGCAATATCTAGACTTCCCCAGACTTCTGTTGAGGATCTGATAAATCTAATCTCAGCAGTAGGGATGAGCCGAACACCCCACGGTTCGGTTCGCACCAGAACCTTCGAACGGACCTAAAATGTGTATGAACTTTAGAACCCTATTAAAGTCTATGGGACTCGAACGTTCAAAATCAAAAGTGCTAATTTTAAAGGCTAATATGCAAGATATGTAACAGACAACACCAGCAATAAGGGGTATCTTCAGGTGTATACTGTGCAGGAGGCACAAAACACCCACTGTAAATGCTGCAGATGCCTGTGTTACAGAAACAGAACAACACCAGCAATAAGGGGTATCTTCAGGTGTATACTGTGCAGGAGGCACACAACACCCACTGTAACAGCGCTAGGTTCCCAAGCAAAAAGACCCTGTCCCTGCCTATCTTGCTCTTTCCCTGCACGCCAACACACTATACAAGGCCGCCACACTGGCGACCTTATATAGTGTGGGGCGTGTACTAAACCCCCCTGAGCTATAATTGGCTACAGGCATCCCTGTGGCCAATTATGGCTCTCCTCGCTGCCGGCAATGTGATTGGTCAAGCATGCGGGGTCACAGTGCATGCTTGGCCAATCATGAGCCAGCAATGCACTGCGATGGCATAGTGCATTGTGGGCCATTAGTGCCACACGAATTTGGTGCGAACGGTCCACAAAGTTTTGAATTTGCAGAACAGGCGAACAGCCCGTGTTCCAGTCGAACAACCGAGCTCATCCCTACCCAGCAGAGAAGAAGACAGAACAAGAGGGAGAGATAGGTAGAAGGAGAGAGGTGGGGGAGATAGAGAGGGAGCAGGAGCAAGGCGTGAGAGAGAGAGGGAGAAGGATGGAGGGCCAGTGTCAGAAACCATGAAATCAGACGGAGGCAGAAGTACAGTGAAATCACACTTGTTTGACCACTTGACAACTGGGCACTTAAACCCCCCTCGTGACCAGACCAATTTTCAGCTTTCAGTGCTCACATACTTTGAATGACAATTACTCAGTCATGTAACACTGTACCCAAATTAATTTTTTGTCCTTTTTTTCCCACAAATATAGCTTTCTTTTGGTGGTATTTGATCACCTCTGAGTTTTTTATTTTATGCGCTATAAATGAAAAAAGACCGAAAATTTTGAAAAAAAAACGCATTTCTCTTTGTTTCTGTGATAAAATTTTTGCAAATTATTCATTTTTCTTCATAAATTTTGGCCACAATTTATACTGCTGCATATATTTGATAAAAATAACCCAAATTAGTGGATATTATTTGGTCTTTGTGAAAGTTAGAGAGTCTACACGTTGTGGTGCGAATCACACAAAATTGATCACATCTGATGTACTGGTGGCCTATCTCATTTCTTGAGACCCGAACAAGCCAGGAAAGTACAAATACCCCCAAATGACCCCTTTTTTGAAAGTAGACATTCCAAGGTATTTAGTAAGAGGCATGGTGAGCTTTTTTAATGTTGTAATTTTTTCCCACAATTCTTTGCAAAATTAAGATTTTTTTCACAAAATTGTCATTGTAATAGGTTATTTCTCTCACATGGCATATGTATACCACAAATGACAGAAATAAATTCTTCTACTCCTCCTGAGTATTATGATACCACATGTGTGGGACTTTTCCACAGCCTGGCCACTCAGAGAGGCCCAACATGCAGGGAGCACCGTCAGGTGTTCTAGGAGCATAAATTACACATCTAACTTGTTGACTACCTATTACACTTTTGAAGGCCCTGGAGCACCAGGACAATGACACGTGACACTGATGTGGCACTGATGACAGATGGCACTGTTGCATGGCACTGATGACACGTAACGCTGATGTGGCACTGATGACAGATGCCACTAATACGTGGCACTGATGACAGATGGCACTGATACGTGGCACTGATGACAGATGGCACTAATACGTGGCACTGATGACAGATGGCACTGATACGTGGCATTGATGACACGTGACACTGATAACGGATGGCACTGATATGTGGCATTGATGACACGTGACACTGGTAACAGATGGCACGTGACACTGACAGGTGGCACTGATGACAGATGGCACTGATACATGGCACTGATGACAGATGCCACTAATATGTGGCACTGATGACACGTGACACTGATATGGCACTGATGACAGATGGCACTATGTGGCACTGATGACACGTGGCACTGATGTGGCACTGATGACAGATGGCACTTATACATGGCACTGATGACAGATGGCACTTATACGTGGCACTGGGGACAGATGACACTGACAGGCGACACTGGGGACAAATGGCACTGACAGGTGGCACTGGGGACAAGTTGCACTGACATGTGGCACTGGGGACAAGTGGAACTGAGGACAAGTGGCACTGACAGGTGGCACTGTTGACAGATGGCACTGACAACAGGTGGCACTGGGGACAGATGGCACTGACAGGTGGCACTGGGGACAGGTGGAAGTGGGGACAGATGGCACTTACATTTACTTTGGGCACTTTATTTTCAGTTTTTGTTTTTTTTTACTAACGGCCGCTGCATCTCTGTGTGAGATCCCTGCCTATCTCTCATTGGACATGCCAATCGTGCTGTAAACAGCCGCCGTGATTGGCCATTTGCAGTGATCTGTGACTGGCTGTGTCCAAGGGACACGGCCAGCACAGAACTTCCCTGATGCGCGCTTGCGGGAGCGCGCATTGCGGAAGTAAACAGGAGGCTGTCCAAGGATGGCCTCCCGGCAATTGCCATCCGCGCTGCAGCCATCTTTCGGCTATAGCGCGGACGCCTAGTGGTTAATAATAAAAGTAAAAAGAACAAACGTAGTCAAAATATAGCCAAAGTTCAGTAACCGGAACGGATAGTCAGCCAAGCCAGAAGACAGGGATCAATGTAGTGAAACAGAAAGCAAGATCTGGAGCCAGAAAGGATGTCAGCAAAGCCAGTTTTTAAACAGGAACACAGAAGAATGTCTCTTTGATGCTGACCAAAGCGAAGGCAGAGATCCTCTGGACTGGATGACTTAAGTAGGCAGGACTGACGAGCAGGATATCATCAACAGCTAAGTAACTGTGGAGAGATAGGAACTGGCAATTAGCCGACAGTTGAGCGGCCAGCTCAGAGAAGGAAGGGCTGAGCCCAGCCCTGACAGCCAGTTCACACCACATGCAGTCCAGTGCAGGGACAGAGAGAAGATTGGGGGAAATGGGGCAAAGCAGAGAAAGGGAGAGGGGAAGAAGAGGTAGAGTGGGGGGAGAATGCAAGGAATCATAGACAGGGGAAAAGAGAGAGGAGTGGTGAGATGGTAAAGAGGAAGGGAAAGAGGCGGAAGAGGTATAGAGGACGAAGGACACAAGGAATTAGAGGGAGAGAACAGAGAGAGGAGCGGTAGGATGGTGGTGGAAAGAAGAGAGGAAGATAAGTAGAAAGAAAGGACAGAGGAGAAAAGAGATTGAGACAAGGGACTGAGAGGGACAAAGAGACAGGATAGAACCACTGGGAAGAGAGGGTGACCATTAGGTGTCATTGAAAGTAATAGGAATTTCTTGTTTTAAAGTAATAGAATAAGTGAGAGTTGTGGTTGATGTTCCCACTATATACCTTCATCTTTTCCAATTGTTCTGCTCACTGTTGCTTCTGAGCAGGGACGTGCGGTGAGGTCAGTGGCTGGTGAGGCATTGGCTAGTATCAGAACCAGATACACACAGGTTACATACACCGCGATCGTTAGAGCGAGAGCAATATTTCTAGCACTAGACCTCCTCTGTAACTCTAAACAGGTATCCTGTAAAAAATTTTAAAGTGTCACCTATGGAGATTTTTAAGTACTAAAGTTCGGCGCCATTCCATGAAAGTGCGCAATTTTAAAGCATGACATGTTAGGTATCTATTTACTTGGCGTAACATCGTCTTTCACATTATACAAAAAAATTGGGCTAGCTTTTTTTTTGTTTTTTTGTTTTTTTTATTCAAGAAACAGTTTCTTTCCAAGAATTTTTTTTTTTAATTGCTGTGCAAATATTGTCTAACATAAAAAGTTGCAATAACCACCATTTTATTCTCTAAACATTTTATATATATATATATATATATATATATATATATATATATATATATATATAATATATGCATGCATACAGACATATATATTGTATATAGGCATTTACCATATATTTGTCATAAATATGAAGGTTTCACTGTGGTTTTCAGCCAGATTTCATTTTCATCAATAAATGTGAAACACAAGACTGAACTGCTGTCAATTGCGGAATATTTCCCGGAGGGCGCCATATCATATGTCATGTGTCAATAGCGTCGCGTGGAAATTTTCCACATTATATCGTGTCATTTTCGTACGTTTCCTCAGGCGAAAAGACTGCTGCCGAGCAATGCAATGCAAGACGAAGGCTAATTCCATTTCCTGAATGTTATTGAGCACTGCGGAAATAGGAGCCTGTTTTATTATATACTTACAAGATATACATATGATTTACTAACTTCCTACCCTGTCATAATATATAGACCATTGATTCTCAACCAGGGTTCCTCCAGAGGTTGCTAGAGGTTCCTTCAGCATTGGGCCATTTCTGCCTCTGGGATAAGTTCCCACTGACACCATTGATCTTTTTAGCTATCTGTAAGGAGGTAATTCTTCCCAATGACCACAAGTGTAAGGACCATTCTTCCCACTGACCATCACACTAATGTATCATGAGTTGTAGATTTCTCATTTTTAGAAGGGGTTCCCCTGAGACCGGAGAACTATTTCAAGGGTTCCTCTGTGTTGAAAAGGTTGAGAATGGCTGATATAGATGAATTTACTAAAGATAACCAGCCATGAGTGATCATTCATAATACCCTAAACCCCCACTCTTGAATTGTTATAAAATGGTGTTGCCTTACAGCTCAAGGACAATCTAATAGGTTAAACAGAATCCAGAGTTGGGCTTTGAGGGCCCACCACACCTTTCCAGTATTGTGCACATTGCTCACATGATAAAGCACATCATGCCCATTAGCGCGCTGTAGTGACATTCATTTTTCATTCATTTTGAATGGCACCCCAATGCACCAATAAAGCCTCTTTCACACGGGCAGCAGTTTTTGCAGCCCCATGAAAAGCAATCCGCTGTGGATCAGCTTATAAGGGGTGGAGGCGCAGTGGCTTTTAGGTGTTCAAAAGGTGATCCTAAATGCATAGTTTTTTTTTCCGTATTATTTTTGGCTGTTTTTTTTTTTTCTTATTTATTTATTTATTTCAGGTACTTATATATTACCGTCAATTTACGCAGCGCTTTACATATACATTGTACATTCACATCAGTCCCTACCCTCAACAAGCTTAAAACCTAAGTTCCCTAACTCACATTCATACATATTGCGAATGGGATTTTGTATTGTACAAAGTAAAAAGGGGGTCCCCTTGGGGTAGGACTTTAGGCTGGATTCACACCTATGCATTTCTAGTGCTTTTTGCATTTTGCAATCAACATACATATTTAACATGCAAATAAATAAATGGGCTGAAAATGCACCAAAGCGTCCAAAAAACAAAACAAAAAAACCCACGTACACCATTTTTGGCAACACTTTGGTGTGCTTCATGTGTGGATGCACAAAAATGGTGCACATGTGTTGTTTGGACACTTTAGTGCATTTCCAGTACTGTATTTAAACTCATGTTAACGTATTAAAAAAAACACATGTGCCTTGTCGCAGCGCACCAACAGGGAGAGCTCCACTTTTGATAAAAACGAATAGATTTATAATTGCCACACAAGTCTAAAAATAATTTAATCAAAAATGACCTTTCCATTTTAATCTATCAATTTCAAAAAATTTCAAAAAAAATTCCAAAGCCATGAGCTGGAGTCTCTGGGCTCTTGCACACAGGCGCCCAAAACGGGTGCCCAAAGCGCCATGTTTGTAGGCATTCAGGTTTTGATTTTAGTTTTTTTTTTTCTGAATGCAGCTTATTGATTTCAATGGACCTGTACACAAATGCGAGTAACTTTCAGAGCCCATTCACACAGGGGCAACTCCTGATCTGACTTCAGGTCGCCCCTAGTCGCCTCAGGTCGCCTCAGGTCGGACAACATTTAAAAAGCAATGTAAGTGAATGAGAGCCGTCTTAATGCACACTACTGAAGTCGCTCCGACTTCAGAAAAGGTTCCTGTACTACTTCTATCCGACTTGTAGGCGACCGGTACCCATTGATTTCAATGGAGGTCGCCTCCAAGTCGGATCTCCGTCTATACGGAGGCGACTCTGACAGAATTATCAGCTCTCAAGGGGGAACTCCACGCCAAATTTCTGAAAACAAATTGGCGTGGGTTCCCCCTCCGAGAGCATACCAGGCCCTTAGGTCTGGTATGGATTCCAAGGGGAACCCCCTACACCGAAAAAAACGGCGTGGGGGTTCCCCTCAGATCCACACCAGACCCTTATCCGAGCACGCTACCCGGCCGGCCAGGAAAGGGGGTGGGGACGAGCGGGCGGCCCCCCCCCTCCTGAGCCGTACCAGGCCGCGTGCCCTCGACATGGGGGGGTGCCTTGGGGGAGGGGGGGGCGTGCGGCCCCCCCACCCCAAAGCACCTTGTCCCCATGTCGATGAGGACAAGGGCCTCTTCCCGACAACCCTGGCCGTTGGTTGTCGGGGTCTGCGGGCGGGGGGCTTATCGGAATCCGGGAGCCCCCTTTAATAAGGGGGCCCCCGGATACCGGCCCCCCACCCTATGTGAATGAGTATGGGGTACAATGTACCCCTACCCATTCACCTGTGAAATAAAGTACAAAAAAAAACACAACACAGGGAAAAAATATTTTATTGCACAGCTCCGGGGGTCTTCCGTCTTCGGGGGTCTTCTCGCCGGACTCCTCCGCTATCTGTGTGTAGCTCTTTTGCTAGCGGAGGAGTCCGGCTTTCTTCCTCCCCGCCGCCGGCCTCTTCTCCCGACTTCGGGGGTCTTGTCCCCCCTCTTCGGTTCTTCTGCCGGGCCACCGCGCCTTCTTATAGCTCTTTTACAGGCGGTGGCCCGGTCTTCTGACGCCGCCGCCGCCGCCTTCCGTTCTTCTCCTTCTTCTTCTCCTGGAGGTGTTGACTCGACGAGCTCTCCGGCCACAATGCCAGGGACGCGCTCCGCTGCCACTTATATAGGGACAATGGGGCGGTGTCACATGGGTTGATGTCACATGGGTTGGTCACATGGGTTGATGTCACATGGTGACCCCGCCTCCTTACCATGTGACATCAACCCATGTGACACCGCCCCATTGTCCCTATATAAGTGGCAGCGGAGCGCGTCCCTGGCATTGTGGCCGGAGAGCTCGTCGAGTCAACACCTCCAGGAGAAGAAGAAGGAGAAGAACGGAAGGCGGCGGCGGCGGCGGCGGCGGCGGCGGCGGCGGCGGCGTCAGAAGACCGGGCCACCGCCTGTAAAAGAGCTATAAGAAGGCGCGGTGGCCCGGCAGAAGAACCGTAGAGGGGGGACAAGACCCCCGAAGTCGGAAGAAGAGCCTGGCGGCGGGGAGGAAGAAAGCCGGACTCCTCCGCTAGCAAAAGAGCTACACACAGATAGCGGAGGAGTCCGGCGAGAAGACCCCCGAAGACGGAAGACCCCCGGAGCTGTGCAATAAAATATTTTTTCCCTGTGTTGTGTTTTTTTTTTGTACTTTATTTCACAGGTGAATGGGTAGGGGTACATTGTACCCCATACTCATTCACATAGGGTGGGGGGCCGGTATCCGGGGGCCCCCTTATTAAAGGGGGCTCCCGGATTCCGATAAGCCCCCCGCCCGCAGACCCCGACAACCAACGGCCAGGGTTGTCGGGAAGAGGCCCTTGTCCTCATCGACATGGGGACAAGGTGCTTTGGGGTGGGGGGGCCGCACGCCCCCCCCTCCCCCAAGGCACCCCCCCATGTCGAGGGCACGCGGCCTGGTACGGCTCAGGAGGGGGGGGGCCGCCCGCTCGTCCCCACCCCCTTTCCTGGCCGGCCGGGTAGCGTGCTCGGATAAGGGTCTGGTGTGGATCTGAGGGGGACCCCCACGCCGTTTTTTTCGGCGTAGGGGGTTCCCCTTGGAATCCATACCAGACCTAAGGGCCTGGTATGCTCTCGGAGGGGGAAACCACGCCAAATTTTTTTCAGAAATTTGGCGTGGAGTTCCCCCTTGAGCTCATTCTCTGCTTGGCCGCGGCAAAAGTCGCCTGGCCTGGGGCGACTTGTAAGTCGTCCCAAGTCGCGCTTGAAGTCATCACAAGTCGTTTTGAAGTCGGGCTGTGATCTTAACTCAAGTCGTGTCCAAGTTGCCTGACTCAAGTCGCCTACAAGTCGTGTTGCCCCTGTGTGAATGGGCTCTCAGTAAACTAGTCCTGGGTTTATGCTCAGTAAAAAAATAAAAATAAACAATAAATAAAAATAAAATGAGCCAACTACTTTTAGCTGATCTCCTTGCATTGCAACTCTGCATTAGTCAGTGATAAATGTGGTATACACTATATACAATCACCCGACACTACTTAGTTTCCACAATCCATGACTTAACTTCACAGTTCACACAAATAAGTTTTAAATTCAAACTGTAACACTGACGTGAGTAATTTTTTTTTATTAAACTTTAAGAAAAACGTAGAAAGTTAGTTTAACTTTAATTATAAAACGTATCTAGTATATTGACTGTCAGTTACTTTATAGTAGACAAGTAGGCATCACTTTAGCCAGTCACACAGACATACCAGAGTGTTTTTTTTTTATAACGTTAAAAACGGAGGTTATCGAATTTGCCTATGTTGAAAGAAATATGCAGCGCTATGGAATATGTTGAAAGAAATATGCAGCGCTATCGAATTTGCCTACACTTAGCTCACTGAGTGATCCCAGTTAACCACATCCATATTTACCACCACTGTCCAGGCTGTCCAGTGACGTCACGGACATCGACGTCGCCGGACTCCTCCCCCTTCCTTTCGTTAGCAGAGGGGGGCACTTGGGGAAGGGGGGAGGAGTCCGGTGACGTTGATGTCTGTGACATCACCGGATCTCCGACGGAACTCCCTGAAGTCGGCGGGGAGGTGAGTTCCGATCAAAAGAATTTTGATCGATCAAAAAAAATTAACGATTAATTGAGGAATTAATCTTTAATTTTCCCAGCCCTAATAATAATAATAACATTATATGGACCCAACACGCGTTTTTTCCTTTTTTTTTTTATAGCGCCTTTTTTGGAGTTGAGCTTTCCGTACCAGTTCACTCTGGGATACCGGAGTACCATGCGATTTGGTGCGGTGCATGTTTTAGAAGTAGTGAATGCACTACGTATTCCTTGTTCCGGTGCGATTTCAGCCCATGTAAATGAAAACCCGCACGTTTCCCGTTTGATGCGTTTTTGCACCCCTTTCAATTGAATGGGCTGAAATCACACCAGAACAAGGAAAAAAAGTAGTGCATGCACTACTTTTAAAAAAGCGTGCTGCACCAAATCACATGGCATTGCAGTACCATTCGATTGTGGGAAAGGTGCACAGAACGCACTATTCCTGCACCATGTTCTACCAAGAGGATCCAGTGTTCATACATCAGTATCATGTGTGGGGGGCCCTTTCTGTACCTGCATTGGCCCCCTTTAATCTTATTTCCTTGTGTGATTGACTCTTTGCACTGACACATACCTCCTAACATTTTGAGATGGGAATGAGGGACACCTACCAGCAAACGTATGTAGGCATGGGAAACGCCCCCCTACCACACCCCTTTAAAGGAGAATTAACCCAAGAAAAAGATTAATTCAATTCACAAGGGCTTTTTATTTTTTTTACCACTATTATTCCTTTATATTGGCTTTTAAAATGTACAAATGCAGCAATTTAGAATTTGGGGAAAAAATGTTTAGCACTGGGAAACGCTTTTTGAAAGATAAAAAATGCATTTTATATACAACTATATAGATCAGACCAAAATGAGGGACAAATGAGGAGGAAAGAGGGACAGAGGCTCCAAATCAGGGACAGTCCCTGGAAATCAGGGACAGTTGGGAGCTAGGCTGACATACAAGTCACATTTTCAGCATCCCAAGCAGCAGCAGTTTCCTTTTCCAGTTTCCAAGGAATGCAGACACAGCAGCTTTTCTCATTACACTCAAAGGTGGCGATGAAGGAAAACCCTCCCACTGGCATTGGAGAACAGATCGAGTGAAGCAAATAAACAAACAACGGGTATGAATTTCCAAAAATGTTTGCTGAAATCCTTGTAAATGTAGATCGTTTACCTGGAGAGTATTGTGGGTTTTTTTTTTTTTTATTTCTGATGAAAAAACAAAACAAAGAAAGGAGCTGCACTTTAAATAGTACAGTAAATGGTAGTGATGTAATGTCAGCTCTGGAATGGGGGAGCCCCCTCTGCAGGATGTGAGTACTGTACTCAGAGTAACTTAGGGACAGGAAAAAAACTCGCTATTCCCCGGTGTCCGGTTGCCTAGCAACTCACTTTTCTATCTTTTTTTTTTTTTATCTCGTCCAGCTGGAAACTCTACAAATAACAAAATCCACAATACATGGGCTCAATCTTATTTTATTTTTTTTCTCTAGAAACTTTGGTTAACAAACATTCCAGGTCTAGGTATTAAAATAGGCAAAATACAAAAATGACATACAGTGCCTTGAAAAAGTATTCATACCCCTTGAAATTTTCCACATTTTGTCAGGTTACAACCAAAAGCGTAAATGTATTCTATTGGGATTTAGTGTGATAAACCGATGCAAAGTGGCACATAATTGTGAAGTGGAAGGAAAATGATGAATGGTTTTCAAAATATTTTACAAATAAATATATTAAAAGTGTGGGGGGCCCCCCCCGGAGTCAATAGATTGTAGAACCGCCTTTCCCTGCAATTACAGCTGCAAGTCTTTTGGGGATGTCTCTACCAGCTTTGCACATCAAGCTCTGTCAGATTGGATGGAGAGCGTCTGTGAACAGCAATTTTCAAGTTTTGCCACAGATTTTCAATGGGATTTAGGTCTGGATTTTGACTGGGCTATTCTAACAGCATTGGTTCTCAACCCTGTCCTCAAGTACCCCCAACAGGCCATGTTTGCAGGTTTTCCTTTATCTTGCACATATTGCACATCAGAGTCAATGGCTTGGTATTTTGGACAGCTATTTTATCTAAGAGAAATTCCCAAAACATTTCCTGTTGGGGGTACTTGAGGACAGGGTTGAGAACCACTGATCTAAACCATTCCATTGTAGCTCTGGTTGTATGTTCAGGGTCGTTGTCCTGCTGGAAGATGAACCTCCGCCCCATTCTCAAGTTTTTTGCAGACTCTAATGCCACATACACACGACCGTTTTTCCGTCAGAATAAACTGACGGTTTTTCTGACGCTTTTTCCGACAGAGCTCCGCTGAAACAGACTTGCATACACACGATCATACCAAAGTCCGATTGTTTAGAACGCAGTGACGTACAACACATACAACAGGACTAGAAAATAGAAATGAAATAGCAAGTAGCCAATAGCTGCCCTTGCGTTGTTTTTGGTCCCTTGGAACAGCATACAGACGAACGGTTTTCCTGATAGGAATTGATTGCGTTGGAAAGATTTTAAAAAAAGGTTCTATTTCTAGGTCCGTCAGAATTTTTGGAAAAAAACGTCAGCTTAAGCCCACACATGATCGGAATATCCGATGTAATGATTCCGTCTGACTCTTTCTGCCGGAAATCCGACCGTGTGTACACGGCATAACAGGTTTTCTTCTTAGATTGCCCTGTATTTGGCTCCATCCATCTTCCCATCAACTATGACCAGCTTCCCTGTCCCTGCTGAAGAAAAGCATCTCCACAACATGATGCTACCACCACCATGTTTCACAGTGGGGATGGTGTGTTCAGGGTGATGTGCAGTGTTAGTTTTCCGTCACACATAGCGTTTTGCTTTTAGGCCAAAATGTTACATTTTGGTCTCATCTGACCAGAGAACCTTCTTCCACATGTTTGCTGTGTCCCCCACATGGCTTCCCGCAAACTGCAAACAGGACTTCTGATGGCTTTCTTTTAACAATGGCTTTCTTCTTGCCATTCTTCCATAAAGGTCAGATTTGTGGAGTGCAGGACTAATAGTTGTCCTGTGGACAGATTCTCCCACCTGAGAGCTGTGGATCTCTGCAGCTCCTCCAGAGTTCCCATGGGCCTCTTGGCTGCTTCTCTGATTAATGCTCTCCTTGCCCGGCCTGTCAGTTTAGGTGGACGGCCATGTCTTGGTAGGTTTGCAGTTGTGCCATACTCTTTCCATTTTCGGATGATGGATTGAAAATTGCTCCATGAGATGTTCAAAGCTGGAGATATTTTTTTTTTATAACCTAACCCTGCTCTATAGTTCTCCACAACCTTATCCCTTGACCTTAATGATGCTGTTTGTTCACTAAGGTTCTCTAATAAACCTCTGAGGACTTTGCAGAACAGCTGTATGTATACTGAGATTAAATTATGCATAGATTGGCTCTATTTGCTAATTAGGTGACTTCTGAAGGCAATTGGTTCCACTAGATTTTAGTTAGGGGTATCAGAGTAAAGGGGGCTGAATACAAATACACGCCACACTTTTTAGATATTTATTTGTGAAAGCATTTGAAAACCATTTATCATTTTCCTTCCACTTCACAATTATGTGCCACTTTGTGTTGGTCGATCACCTAAAATCCCAATAAAATACATTTAAGTTTTTGGTTGTAACATGACAAAATGTGGAAAATTTCAAGGGGTGTGAATACTTTTTCGAGCCACTGAATGTGTCACTTGCATTAATATTTTTTTCAGAGCATTTTATGCATTTTTGTTTACACACGTTTTAAAAAATCATTTTAGGCCTAAAGACTACTTAACCCCCCCAAAATGTTCTAGATTTTCGGAAAGCAGACAACCCTGGAGAATAAAACAGCAGTAGTTCCATTTTTTTTTTATATAGCACGATATTAAGGCAACAGTTCATGAAGTGCCTAATTTCAGTAAAAAATACATTTTGAAGCGGTAGTAAACCCGCTAATTAAAAAAAAAATTTTTAAAAATTAAAAAAAAAGGAAAAAAAACCCTATGCAAGGCAAAGGTATAATGAGCTAGTATGCAGCGAATATTAGGTCATTATCAAATACTTACCGGTACACGTCGAGGGAGCTGACATCTTGCCCTCGGTGTGTCTTCCGGGTTCGCGGCTCCAGCCACTCACAGCACAGCACACCCACTCTTCCCAGCAAGGTCAGACCTTCACCTGGGGCATTCAGAGCGCATGCGCCGCTGACGTCAGCAGCTGCATGCACAGGCAATATCCTCTGAACGGTACAGGTTTAGGAGATATTAATTTTACCTACAGGTAAGCCTTATTATAGGCTTATCTGTAGGTAAAAGTGTAAAATTTGAGTATGCAACCGCTTTAAGTTATTTTTACACACACAAATGCAATATATTACACATTTTACTGATAAAGTTTGAAAGATGACGTTGTGCTGAGGAAATAGATACCCAACATTTAAAGCCTTAAAATTATGTGTGTCTGTGAAATAGTGCCAAATTTCCCCTACAAATTTCCCCTACAAATTTCCCCTACAAATTTCCCCTACAAATTTCCCCAAACTTAACTTTTTAATAGGTGATGTTTTAAAAGTCCCTACAAGGCGTTGACTTAAAGCGGGAGTCCACCGGGACTCCGCGTTTTTTTTTTTTTAAAGCCAGCAGCTACAAATACTGCAGCTGCTGACTTTTAAAATAGTGACACTTACCTGTCCAGTGCGCCCGCGATGTCGGCACCCGAAGCCGATCTCTAGATCGACACTCGAGTGCTGCCGCCGCCATCTTGGGTATGGGAATCAGGAAATGGAGCCTTTCGGCTTCATTTCCCGGTTCCCTACTGCGCATGCGCGATCCGCGCTGCGCAATGAGGACGGTCCCCGCTGCCTCTGGGATCTGTGTGTTTCCCAGCAGGCAGCGGGGCACTTGCGGGAAGGGGCGGGCACTTGCGGAAAGGGGCGTAAGTTACGCCCCTTTCCGCAGAGAGCTATCCCGGAAGTGGGTGCAGTTACCTGGATTATCCAGGTAACTGCACCCCCCTCCCCCCTGAAAGGTGCCGATTGTGGCACCGGAGGGGGGGAGGGTTCAGATGAGCGGAAGGTCCACTTTAGGGTGGACCTCCGCTTTAACTGTGAATAATGGGCTTAGAATTATTGATCTCACTCCATTGTGCACAATGATATGTAACGTGTAGTACAACCAATGTGTGCTTATGTGTGTATGGGCATGTACAGTATGTGGGGGGTAGGGTGGGTCAACATTTTTTTTTAATGGGGGGGTGGGGGTTAAGTGCTTGGATGTAACTTTAAAGTCTCACTAAACCCACACCATACAAAACTATCAATAAATGGTGTATTAATTGCTGTTCATACTCACTCAGTCACTATTAGGATTCATTTTCTGTATTCTTCAAAAATCCTGGTTGATCCTGCTGCTCCCTATCTTCATCTTCTGTCCATGTCCCCAATTCAGATAGGGATTTTGTAGCTGTGGTGGCAACTCTGCACATGCTCAGTTTTCAATGAGTTTCTATGTGGAGCATTTCCTCTCTATCACATCTGAGCAGCCCATGTGACTATAGAGTCACACAAGTGGGTGTATACACAGCCCATTCCCTCCCTCCCCCTCCATGCATACAACCAGCTAGACACAATGGGGGGTGGGATATTACATGTAGATTAATGGAGGCTTCACCTCCCTCTTATTCTAAGACACAAGCATGACACAGCCAGGGGTGGACTGACAACTCATGGGGCCCCCGGGCAATAGGAGATTATGGGGTCCCCAGGCAATCCAAGATTATGGGTCCACACAGCATACACACACACAGTATACAATCACACAGTATACACAGTATACACAGACATGTTTCTATTGGCTGAGAGAGGTGGAGAGGAGAGGTGGAGAGGTGGGGGCAGCTATAATCTTGGGATTTTTAGACCAAAAGGATGTCGGTAAGGGACATTTCAGAGACAGATGTAAAAAAAAAACACAGATTTTTACATACTGTCCCTGATTGTACTGAGGCTGGCAACCTTGATGGGGCCCCCTTGTGGCTCGGGGCCCTCGGCCAGTGCCCGAGTGGCCCAATGGTCAGTCCGCCCCTGGACACAGCCTGTGACTGGCAGAAATTTGCCCACACCGTGTTATTGCCAATAAATAAAGATTTGATTTCAAACATATATTTGTATGACAATTTAAAACACTTTATTGATATTATTTATTGATTTTTTACTCTGTATTCTAGAGGTTGTTTTTTTTTATATTGAACATGTGACCTGCAGCAGAGGACTAGAAACTCCTCCCTTCTTGATGACACAAGTGTAATTTGCGAAACGCGTAGAGGCTGCTGGGACTTTTTGATGAAGGGGAGGCCTGCCGCAGGACAGCGAGGCTTGGAGCGCACGTAGCATGGAAAAAAATCCCTTGAGGATTACATGCCGGGACAGTGGACGTTTGCATACATGACTGGATGAACTTGGTGTCGGCATACTGATACCATAACATGTGAGTGCAATTCATTTTAATTGTTTTAATAAACGAGTTGAAAAGTATTACACTATGACAGCTTCATATATTTTCTTATGAGAATTCGCCAAATATCTAGTAGCTTATTGCTTAAAGAGTGAACAAACGACTGATTATAAGGAGTGGTTATCCGTTTAATGAACCGAAGGCGAGCATTTACCTGTATCTAGTGAGTGCCCATTTCGTAAGGCGGTGGTGGCACACAAGGGTGACGTTTTTTTTTTGGTGTAGGAACAGCACAGAAACAAATAGAAGCTGGTGATCGTTCACTGAGAATATTTATTTCTTTTGGACTGCATTGAAGGGATTTCACCTTTTCCCTTGTTTTCACATTCGTGGTGATGGATTGTCATATTATAAATTGATTTATTTATGAATTATATTATACTGAGAGTGATTGATTAATTATATATTATTTATTTTATTGTGATTTACCTAATATTTATTAATTTAGTGTTTGTCAATATCACTGGTGGTATTTATCACATTTGTATATCATATATTTATAATATTTTGGATCGCAATTTCAAAAGGTATATCATAAGTAGAAGGGAGGATAAGGTGGTTTGATTAATGAGGAATGATGAAGCACATTGTAGAGGTGAGGAATAATATATAATTGTTTGGTAAGGTTGGCGCAGTCCATATTTTCATATATAAATTTTTAGCCCACATAAAGGCTTTTTTTTGACTGCAGCGTACCCAAAAGTGATATTGTACATCTGTGCGCCGGTATCTTTCTTTTTTAGAAACTCCTCCCGCTTATGTTTCCCTGCAGACAGGCTGGGAGAGATCTGGGTCATGTGACAGTTGTATATTGATCATATATTGATCCGGAAAAAATATGTGTTTTTTTTTAATTCAAATAATTACAGTGCCATCATCCCCATACAGAAAGAGAACAGATACTGTATATTAAACAGTAAGTGTTTAGTATCCCTTTATTTGTTTATACTTTTCTTTTCACTAAACTTTATTTTTCTTAACATAGGGGACAAAAAATCCCCATATGTGCCTTTTTTTATGTGACAGGTTCTCTTTAAAGTGGTTGTAAACCCTTACAACACACTTTGACCTACAGGTAAGCCTAGATTAAGGCTTACCTGTAGGTCCAAGAAATATCTCCTAAACCTATACGGTTTGGGAGATATTTGGCCAAAGACAGGCACCGCTGTCTACGGCGCATGCGCCATAGACAGCGGCGCGCAGGCGCACTGAGCGCGGCATTTCCAAGAACGGAGCTGCCGCGCGTGTCGGCTCCCGTGCGCATGCGCGGGAGTGACGTCATCGCGGCTTTGCCGAATGACTGCGGCGGAGCTGCGAGACCCCACCGACAACATGGATGCGCCGGACTACAGGGGACAGCAGTGACATCGCTGGCTCCTGTGTCAGGTAAGTGACACATAATGGGCTACTATGCGATGCATAGTAGTCCATTATGCTTTGCCTTTGCAGGGAATGAAAGAGGAAGTAAACTCATCAGGGTTTACTTCCTCTTTAATGTGACATCATAGCCTCACTTGCTGTCTATTGAAGCTATTAGAGTGCAGATCGCACCCCATTAGCATCATCTATGGCCACAGTGGCTGGGGAAAGTGACAGCTGGACCTGGAGTTGATGTTTTGAATGTTGCTTTTGGATTGGCTGACCTCCCGACTCCTGGCTCTGTTCGTGCAGCTGTGTGTCCCAATAGAAATGAATGTGACGTTTGTATGAGGATGCACCTAACACCTTGTACATCCAGGGCCGTTTTTAAGGCAGGGCAAAAGGGGCAGCTGCCTCATACTTGCCAACTATCCTGGTTTAAATTTACTCATCCCTTGAGGTTTTAGTCCTGTGCTGTGTCCCAATATCTCAGTGTGAAGTTCTGCTATTAAGGCTGCCCAGCTCTGCCCTATTGTGGTGTAAATATGACTCACCTGCAGACCCTGTGTTTACATGTGAATTACGGGCATTCATATGTAAATAGCGACAGCATTCATATGTAAATATGGCGCAATTCATATGTAAATAGGGGCATTCGGCTGCATTGATAGGTATATCAGGCCCCCTTGAGGTCATATCCACAGTTATCTCTGTTAACCAATCAACAAGCAGAAATCATGTACTGTAACCTCTAGCAACTAATCAGTGAGCCGTAATGTGTGCTGTAACTTCTAGCAACCAGGCAGTGAGCGGTAATGATACACTGTAACTTCTGGCAACTAATCGCAATAGTGCCTGATCTGATTCGGTAAACTGATTTGGAGTCTAGCTGCTATTTATTGTATGTCTTGGAGCATGTGGAGAGCAAAACTGCATGGGGGGGGGGGGGGGGGGGCAAGAAAAGTTTTGCCCAAGGTGCGGTCATGCAACACTGTGCCCAGGCAAAATGATTATAATTTTTTTCACATAAACAGAGCTTTCTTTTGGTAGTATTTAATCACCACTGTTTTTTTTTTAAATAAATTAATAAATACCGAAATAAAAATAAAAAAGTCTTCATAGTTTGTTATAAATTTTTGCAAATGGGTAATTTTTCTCTTTCACTAATATGCGCTAAGGAGGCTGCAGTGATAGGCAGCACTGATGGGCATTGATGGGCACTGATAAGGCAGCACTGATGGACATTGATGGGCACTGATAGACTGCACTGATGAGGCTGCTCTGATAGGCAGAATTGATAGGTGGCACTGATGGTCACTGATAGGCTGCACTGATGGGCAGCATTGATAGGTGGCACTAATGGGCACTGATAGGCTGCACTGGTAAAGCAGCACTGATGGACATTGATGGGCACTGATAGTCTGCACTGATGGGCAGCATTGATAGGTGGCACTGATTGTCACTAATACTGATGAGCAGCATTGATAGGTGGTACTAATGGGCACTGATAGGCCGCACTGATAAGGCAACACTGATGGACATTGATGGGCACTGATAGGCCGCACTGATAAAGCTGCACTGACGGCATTGATAGGTGGCACTGATGGTCACTGATAGGTGGCACTAATGGGCACTGGTAGGCAGCACATATATGTGGAACTGATGGGCACTTTTTGTCAGCTCTGGTGGGCACTGATCATCAGGACACTGATGATCAGTGCCCTGATTATCAGTGTACATGTTCCTTTTACACAAGCTGGTTATCGGCTCTCTTCTCCTCTCCTCATGCTGTCAGTGTGAGGAAAGGGGAGCAGATAACCGGCTTCTGTTTACTTCTGTGATTGGTCACAGCTGCTCAAGTGGTAAAATGCTGCCGATTTGCTCTTTAACTCAATCTGTGATTATGGACACTGCGATCATAGACCGCGCCACCCGCGCCCCGCAGCAGGCGCAATCACAAGAAGCCGTCATATGGCTATAGCGAGTTCAGCAAATAGTTAAACAACATGTAAAGGCAAAATGTTTTTTTCGTTTTGGATAGAGTGGGAGGTGTTTTACCCCCTGTCATGTTTTTTTTTATAGCTGCCTGCATATCTCTTGAGGGGATTTTTCCTAAGTTGTGAGGAACAGAAGTGGGAAGAAATCTTACAAAATAGGAAACCTCTGCTTGTGACATCTGACAGTAAGCCGAGTCCCATCTTTTTTTATGTTTACTTTTGCTACATACATGGTCTTCAGCAATCTCCGATGAGGCAACCTTCCTGTCTGCCTTCTGTTTATTTACTGGAAAAAAGCAGCCTGTGACCTAATTGTTTACAAAGACCAACTCCGGGCATTTGTCAAATGAAATGTACTAGGGCTGTTACTGATTAAAATTTTCGTGTTTGATTAATTGATTTTTTTTTTTATCGATTAATCGACTAGCTGATCTCCTTGTGTTCTAACTTTGCACTAGTTAGTGGTAAATGTGGTATAAACTATATACAATCACCTGACACTAGTTAGTTTCCACAATCCATGACTTAACTTCACAGTTCACACAAATATGTTTTAAATTCAAACTGTAGCACTGACGTAAGTCTTTTTTTTTCCACAGTAGTGTGACAATCCCTCCACCTCCGGTCTAACTAATCGCACTCGCCTTATGGCATGGACCCCTGTGCAAATGGGTGGTCATGCAGGCGGGTATCAAAATGGTTAACACGGACCATACACTTCTCTCACGTCTCCTTAGATCTCAGCAAGGACGCCAGGTCATGGGTAGAAAGAAAAGATCTAAGTGCTCACCGCTTAAGTATAAGATTTCATTTTTGTGTTCAAACACAAACTACTCACATAAAGATGATAAAAACACAGCATATAAAGCCGACAATCGTGTTAGTTCCATAGGGCAGCAGCGGGTAACGTCATGCATAGCTCCTCCCCCTGTATGCGTTACGTTCAATCAGAACTTCGACATCACCGGACTCCTCCCCCCTCCCCTTCGTTAGCAGACGGAGGCACTTGGGGAAGGGGGGAGGAGTGACATCGTTGTCCGTGATGTCACCGGATCTCCAACGGAACTCCCCGAAGACCCGGAAACTGGCGGAGAGGTGAATGCCGATCAAAAAAATGAATCAATTAATCAAGGAATTAATGTTTAATTTCCACAGCCCTAAAAATGTACCCAAGCAGTGGGTTAAATGCTCATTTGGTTAGGGGGGAAGGAATAAATAGGGATATTTTTCTTAAGGCTCATGCACATGGGTGCAAGCTGGGTGTACAGCATACCGCCCAACTTTTTGAGATGGGAACGTGGGGCATCTACTGTATTAGCAAAAGTATGTAGGCATAGGACACAC
This sequence comes from Lithobates pipiens, assembly GCF_037356315.1. Taxonomy (NCBI): domain Eukaryota; kingdom Metazoa; phylum Chordata; class Amphibia; order Anura; family Ranidae; genus Lithobates; species Lithobates pipiens. Next base: position 210,358,813 of record NW_027507787.1, read on the forward strand.
CCCCTGACACGCCCTCTTAAGGACCAGCCGCCGCAGTTGCACTGCTGCAACGTGGCTGGTTCCCGCGAATCGCCGCCATTGTACATCAGCTCATACACAGCGCTTTGTGGGCACATGCGTGTGCGACCACTGGTCAGTGGGGGAGCCTATCAGTGGGTGGGGTGGCAGCCACCCACGATCGTTCCCCGCAGAGACAGAATGGGATTCTGCCTGTGTAAACAAGGAAAATCTCTGTTCTGACAGGGGAGATCCTGACTTTCTGGTATGCAGGAAGAGGGATCTGTGTGTTCCCCAAGTCACACAGTCCTCCATACAGTTAGTAAATGCACTGAGGCCCCCTAGTGTTAACCCCTTCCCTGCCAGTGTCATTAGTACAATAACAGTGCATATTTTTAGCACTGATAACTGTAATAATGTCACTGGTTCCCCAAAAAAAAGTGTCAAAAATGTCAGTTAAGTATCCGATCTGTCTGCCGCAATGTCGCAGTCCCGCTAAAAATCACTGATCACTGCCATTACTAGTAAAAAATAAAATAATAAAAATGCCATAAATATATCCTCTATTTTGTAGACGCTATAACTTTTGCGCAAACCAATCAATATACGATGCAATTTTTTTTTTATTAAAAATATGTAGAAGAATACATATCGGCCTAAACAGATGAAGAAATACTTTTTTTTTAAAATTTTTTGGGGATATTTATTATAGCAAAAAGGAAAACATATTGAATTTTTTTCAAAATTGTCACTCCTTTTTTGTTTATAGTGCAGAAAATAAAAACCGCAGAGGTGATTAAATATTACCAAAAGAAAGCTCTATTTGTGAGGAAAAAAAAGGACATCAATTTTGTTTGGGAACAAAGTTGCACGACCGCGCAATTGTCAGTTAAAGTGACGCAGTGTCGTATAGCAAAGAATGGCCTGATCATTAAAGTGGTTGTGAACACAAAACAAAAAAAAAAAACTGCAAGACAAAGGCACCATGAGCTAGTATGCATAGCACACTAGCTCATTATGAATTACTTACCTTAGATCAAAGCCCCAGCAGTGGTCCCCATACACCGCTCCGGCCGGCGACATCACTCCCGAGATTACTTACGGGTATTGAGGGCTTTCGGCGATGTGATTGGCTTTAGCCGTAATGACGTCACTCCTGCGCCTGCCCTTACACGCACATGAACTTGGCATCCCAGTCTAATGCCTTGTACACACAATCAGACATTCCGACAACAAAACCGTGGATTTTTTTTCCGACGGATGTTGGCTCAAACTTGTCTTGCATACACACGATCGCACAAATGTTGTCAGAAATTCGGAACATCAAGAACGCGGTGGCGTACAAGATGTACGACGAGCCGAGAAAAATAAAGTTCAATAGCCAGTGTGGCTCTTCTGCTCAATTCCGTGGACTTCTGTGCGTCGGAATTGTGTACACGCGATCGGAATTTCTGACAACAGGTTTTGTTGTTGGAAAATTTGAGAACCTGCTCTCAAACATTTGTTGTCAGAAATTCCAACAGCAAATGTCCGATGGAGCATACACACGGTCGGAATTTCCGACAACAAGCTCACACCGAACATTTGTTGTCAGAAATTCTGATCGTGTGTACGGGGCATTAGAGTTTAATATTGAGTTGGCCCACCCTTTGAAGCTACAGTGCCTTGAAAAAGTATTCATACCCCTTGAAATTTTCCACATTTTGTAATATTATAACCAAAAACGTAAATGTATTTTATTGAGATTTTATGTGATAGACCAACACAAAGTGGCACATAATTGTGAAGTGGAAGAAAGATGATAAATGGTTTCAGAATGTTTTACAAATAAATATGTGAAAAGTGTGGCGTGCATTTGTATTCGGCCCCCTTTACTCTGATACCCCTAAGGCCTCTTTCACACGGACGATCCGTTCGGGTCCGCCTGACGTTTTTTTAGGCGGACCTGAACGGAGGCTCCATAGACCCGCTCCGATACGGAAAAAAGTGTGACGGGAGAAAAAAACCTACTTTTCCATCCATCTGCGGATCGGTTGACGATGGACTCTGCGGTCTGTCCTCATCCGATCTCCCATAGGGGAGAGCGGCGCTCTGACAGGTCCATCCTTGCGCAGTGTGCAGAGCCAGACCTGTCATCTTCCGGCTCAGCGGGGATCGACGGAGTGATCCCCCGCTGAGCACAGCGGAATGTCCACGGGGTGGATCATCACTGATCCGCCCCGTGTGAAAGAGGCCTTACCAAAATCTAAGGCCCCTTTCACACTGGGGCGGTTTTCAGGCGCTACAGCGCTAAAAATAGCGCCTGTGTAGCGCCTGAAAAAAACGTCCCTTTTCACTCCAGTGTGAAAGCTGGAGGGCTTTCACACTGGAGCGCTACGCTGGCAGGACGGTAAAAAAAAGTCCTGCTAGCCACATCTTTGAAGCGATGAAAGGAGCGGTGTATTTACTGCTCCTAAACAGCTCCTACCCATTGAAATCAATGGGGCAGCAGGGCGGCTATACTGCCGGCAAAACGCTGGTGCTTTGCGGGTGGTTTTAACCCTTTTTTGGCTGCTAGCGGGGGTTAAAACTGCCCTGCTAGCGGCCACACACCGCTGCTAAAACGACAGTAAAGCGCCTCTAAAAATAGTGGCGCTTTACTGCCGATGCCCGCACAGCCCCAGTGTGAAAGGGGCCTTAAAGCGGGAGTTCCGCCATTTTTTGTTTTTAAAAGTCAGCAGCTACAAATACTGCAGCTGCTGACTTTTAAAATAAGGACACTTACCCGCCCAGCACGCCCGCGATGTCGGCACCCGAAGCGGATCTCTCGATCGGCTCTTGGGTGCTGTAGCCCGCCATCTTGGGTATGGGAATCAGGAAGTGAAGCCTTGCGGCTTCACTTCCCGGTTCCCTACTGCGCAGGCGCGAGTTGCGCTGCGCAATAAGGATGGTCCCCGTTGTCTCTGGGATTCGTGTGTTTCCCAGCAGACAGCGGGGGACCCGCAGGAAGTGGCGTAAATACCCGCAAATTCTGCAGATATCTATGCCGGGAGTGGGTGCAAATACCTGTACTATACAGGTATCTGCACCCCCCTCCCCCCTGAAAGGTGCCAATTATGGCACCGGAGGGGGCGAGGGTTCCAATGAGCGGAAGTTCCACTTTAGGGTGGAGCTCCGCTTTAAGGAACCAACTGCCTTCAGAGGTCACCTAATTGGTAAATAGAGTCCACCTGCGTGTAATTTAACCCCCCTAGCGGTAATTCCGAGTCTGGCTCGGGTTGGGATTTACTGACAGGAGCGGTAGCCCTGAGCCAGACTTGGGATCGCATCGCTGGATACAGGGAGGACACAGGGAGACTTACTTACCTTGTCCCCTGGATCCAGCGATGTCCCCCGCGCTGTGCGATAGAGCTGTCCTCCGCTCAATTCACAGTGCCGAATACCGCCAAGCTCCGTTCCCTGCGACATTACGGCGCACGGGAGCGGAGAACGGCGGCAAATTCAAAAAAGTAAAAACACACAAAACACACACAGTACTGTAATCTTACAGATTACAGTGCTGTATTACAAAATACACACCCCCTTTGTCCCTAGTGGTCTGTGCAATGCCCTGCATGCACTTTTATATTATAAATACTGTTTTTTCTGCCTGAAATTTGGAGATTGTCCATAGCAACCAAAACGTGTCCCTTTTTCAGTGTTTTAGGATTTGATTACATTATTGAATAATTTTTATTATTCTTTATTATATTATAAACTTTATCATACCCGGGATGTCTACTAGACTCTGGTTTGAACAGATTTAAGAGAGTTATTTCTAAAGCCTCATACACACGATAGGACTTTGTACAAACTTTCCTTTGGATTTTTGTACAAAGGGCGTCGGCCCTGAACTTGTATTGCATACACACAGCAGGACTTTTTCAGCCAACTTTCACCAAACCACGTGGTTTTTCTGCTCTTTACCGCCACCTTTGGTCAACTTCTGTATTGTTGTCTGATCTTTTGCATTGGTTCTGAGCATGCCTGTTTGCACTTTGTACAAAAGTCCTATGGTTTTCTGTACACACGATCAGACTTTGCTCCATCGGACTTTTGTTGCCAGAAAGTTTGTCCGTTCGCACAGCCAACAAAAGTTCGATGAAAACCAAAAAAGTTTGTCCGATGGAGCGTACACACAGTCGGATGTTGCTCCAAAACAGCTAATTTGCATGTTTGTTGTCAAAAAGTCTGATCGTGTGTATGGGCCTTTAGAATTACAGGACTACAAAATAAAACGCCAAATTTCCATGCAAAATAATTTCTACTACTTTCAGCACCTAAATCAGACTGAATCATACCGCCAGGGAGGTTAATCTAAATACAGCTGATCAGTGAACTCCTTAGGCCCCTTTCACACGGGATGGATCCGTGATGATCCGCCCCATGAACATCCGCTTGCTCAGCGGGGATCGCTCCGTTTATCCCCAATGAGCCGGCGGATGACAGGGCGGTCTCTGCACACTGTCAAATCTCCTCTCTCCTCTATGGGGGATTGGATGAACACGGACCGTCTGTCCATGTTCATCCGAGCTCAGTTTCAGGGTCTTGGCAATCTTCTTATAGTCCTACTCCATCTTTATGTAGAGCAGAATTTCTTTTTTCAGATCCTCAGAGAGTTCTTTGCCATGAGGTGCCATGTTGAACTTCCAGTGACCAGTATGAGAGAGTGAGAGCGATAACACCAAATTTAACACACCTGCTCCCCATTCACACCTGAGACCTTGTAACACTAACAAGTCACATGACACCGGGGAGGGAAAATGGCTAATTGGGCCCAATTTGGACATTTTCACTTAGGGGTGTACTCACTTTTGTTGCCAGTGGTTTAGACATTAATGGCTGTGTGTTGAGCTGTACACTCGCTACTTTACATTGTAGGAAAGTGTCATTTCTTCAATGTTGTCACATGAAAAGATGTAATAAAATATTTACAAAAATCTGAGGGGTGTACTTACTTTTGGGATATACTGTATGTAAATCTATATGATAATTCACATTACTGACGTCCTCCGGTGACCTGGAATCTGGTTGCTATGGTTACAGTACTTTGCTTCTTGTCATTGATCTTTGCTCTGCCATATTGAATATTCCTGTACAGCCGTCCTTCAGTCACACAGGAAAACATTTCCATGCTCTCCCTGCTGCAAATCCAATCAAATTCATATAAAAAAATCGTACTTTTTTTTTTATGGTCGATAAAGCTGACCTTTCCGATCAGGTTGTACAATCATTGTCTCTGATTGGTGGGGGTCAAATAACAGTGGCTGCCCATACACTATACAATCTGATTGTACAACCTGTTTTGGATTTACCGCTCCTAAAAAATCCATTCTATTGCACCCAATCAGGCAGACCCTTCCCCTACAATGCAGAGGCCACACCTAAAGGAGGTTGTACAATCAAATTGTACAGATCACCTTAAGGGGGGCTTCCACCTCCGTACATTACACCTCTACGTTTTTAGTATGGAGGGGTCACTTTACCCGACACACAGGACCCGATATCCTCCTCTGGACGATTGAATCCTAATGGTGGTCACACACACTTCAATTTCTTTATCCAATCAATGTGGAACAAGGAATCTGCAAACAATCGAATAGTTATAACTTCCCTTCTGATTGATTGATTGAAACTCAGTTTAAATCAGATTAGATTAGACAAATTGATCGGCCAGGGCAGAGCATTATCAATCATTTTCATCAATTGGCAGCAATGAGATACTTTATTCATGATTGTATTTCAGATTATGAGATTATTATGAGATTCGTTTGGATTATATTATAATTATGAGATTCAGATTATGAGATTATTATTATGAGATTCAATCAAATTATGAGATTATTATTATGAGATTCGGTCAGATTATGGGATTATTATTATGAGATTCGATCAAATTATTAGATTCATTCATGGCACACATTTGCCATGCGTTATGTTGGCGGCAAACATGCGAAAACGCACAGTTGGGGTAAAATATGCACCACGCTCCACTCCAAGCGGGGTTGGAGTGTCTTTGGGGTGTTTGTTGTATGTATTTCAGCCTATTCAAGTGAATGGGCCGTGCTATGAGCCACAAACGCAAACAATCCAAAAACGCCCAAAAAAGAATACAAGCAGTAACAAAAAAATAAAATAAAAAATACAAGCAGTAACACGAGTTCCCGCTATGCTCAGGTGTGAACCCAACCATTCAAACTTGTGCGATTTGTCATGTGACTTTGGACATCAAAATTGCATGTCAAATCGCACAGCATTATTTTCAATGGCACCCATTCACATCACTGCGGCTTAAAGAGGAAGTAAACCCTGATGAGTTTACTTCCTCTTTCATTCCCTGCAAAGGTAAAGCATAATGGACTACTATGCATCGCAGTCCATTATGTGTCACTTACCTGACACAGGAGCCAGTGAAGTCGCCGCTGTCCCCTGTAGTCCGCCGCATCCATCTTTTCGGTGGGTCTTGCTGCTCCGCCGCTGTCATTCGGCGAAGCCGCGATGACGTCACTCCTGCGCATGCACACGGGAGTCGACATGCGTGGCAGCTCCATTCTTGGAAATGCCGCGTTCAGTGCGCCTGCGCGCCGCTGTCTACGGCGCATGCGCGGTAGACAGCGGTGCCCGTTTTCGGGCAAATATCTCCTAAACCATATAGGTTTAGGAGATATTACTTGGACCTACAGGTAAGCCTTAATCTAGGCTTACCTGTAGGTCAAAGTGGTTTGTAAGGGTTTACAACCACTTTAAAGTCACAACGACTTTCAAAAGGTTTTTGCGACTTTTGCTGCAACTTTCAGCAACAGAATGTAAAGTCGCATCAAAATCACACCAAGAGCCATGTCAAAGTTGCGCTCCAAAGCCGTACTGGAAATCGTGTGACTTTGGGGACACGCTTATGTGAAAGGAGCCTTGCTGAGAACGCAGCTTATTTATCTTTTAATCATTGCCTGTGTTCTAGTTTAGGTTGCTGCCACGATCACTGCCCCAGTTTTCCTGCTTCAGGGTGGCTCCTTTCTCTTGCAGAGTCCTTTGGCGTCTCCTTTGCATGAAGGGACTAGAGCTGTGTACATCAGTAGAAACACACAGCCCCATAGCCTAGAATGGTAATGCATTCCCCTACTCCTCCCTTCTCCAAGCTATCACACTGACTTCAGACTGCACTGTCCACTGTGTTACTAAACCCAGGAGCCTGCGTTCACTATATCTGGTCTCCCACAGTGCACAGAAAATGGAAATGCAATTATTTCAGTAAATATAAACTGCTAAATACCTTTTCTCATCAGCAGTATATAGGTATGACTTCTATCAGTGTCTGGTTAAAGCTTGTAGGATGAGTTTTCATTCTCCCACCATTGTCATCTGAAAATGCAGGACCCCTGACCCTCTGCCTGGACATATGCACATTTCCTACAAAAAAAATAAAAATAAAGTCTCTAGCAGTACACACCAAACGGAGCATGTACAGAGTGACTCCAAAGCCTCTGTTCTATCAGGAGATGGATTGGGGACAGTGGAAGAAGGGGAGGATCAGAGAAGATAGCCTTTTTACACAATGCGGAGGATTGACCTCTTAGGTTGCACAGTGAGTATAACAGGCATGCTGTACTGCATATCAGAGCTGCACGATTAACCATTTTAGCCCTGGAAAATTTGGCTGCTCAATGACCAGTCTGTTTTTTGCGATACGGCACAGCGTCGCTTTAACTGACAATTGCGCGGTCGTGCGACGCGATACCCAAACAAAATTGATGCCCTTTTTTCCCCACAAATAGAGCTTTCTTTTGGTGATATTTTATCACCTCTGCGGGTTTTATTTTTTACGCTATAATCAAAAGAAGAGCGACAATTAAAAAAAAAAAAACACTATATTTTACTTCTTGCTATAATAAATATCTTTTTTTTTTTAAAACACATTTTTTCCTCAGTTTAGGCCAATGTGTATTCTTCTACATATTTTTGGTGAAAAAAAAAATCGCAATAACTGTATATTGATTGGTTTGCGCAAAAGTTATGACGTCTACAAAACAGGGGATAGATTTATGGCATTTTTATTGTTATTATTATTTTATTAGTATTGGCGGCGATCTGCGATTTTCATCATGACTGAGATATTGCAGCTGACAAATCAGACACTTTTGACATATTTTTGGGACAATTGACATTTATACAGCGATCGGTGCTATAAAAATGCACTAATTACTGTGTAGATGTCACTGGCAGGGAAGGGGTTAACACTAGGGGGCGATCAAGGGGTAAATGTGTTCCCTCAGTGTGTGTTCTAACTGTGGGGGTGATAAGACTTACTAGGGGAAGAGAGATAGACCGGTGTTCATACTTAGTATGAACACACGATCTGTCTCCTCTCCCCTGAGAGAAATGGGATTTGTGTGTTTACAGACACAGATCCCGGTTCTCGCTCTGTCATGAGCAATCGCGGGTGCCCGGCAGTCATCGTGCTTGCCGGGCACCCACCGTGGGCGCGCCTCCTACAGCGTCTTAAAGGGCCGGCATACAGCTACCACGGCTCGCCCAGGGTGTGGCGGCCGGTTGGGAGCCGGTTAATTGTTAAAAAATCATGATCTCGATTCAACTCCCCTTAAGATCTCTATGGAGAATTTCCAGACGCTTTCATGTAACAAGTGTAGAGAGTTCTCTGCTCACTCAGCTATGAAAATAAAATAAAAAATACACAGTCTACCAAGTTTTATCACAATGTGCAGATAACTAAACAAAGTAACTTTTCCTTCTTAGATCAAAAGGAATGAACTGTAAATGAGGGAAGTTTAACTACTTAAAGACTGAACCTTTTTCTCACAAAATTTCTTACATATATTTTTACAAAGTAAAAAAAAAAAAAAAAAAGATATATATATATATATTTATATATATATTTATTTATGTATTTTTTTTTCAGAGACCCTAGAGAATAAAATGCCGATTGTTGCAATATTTTACACCCTGTATTTGCACAGCCTCTTTCAAATGAATTATTTTTGGGAAAAAATACACTTCAATGAATTTAAAAGAAAAAAAAAAACAAAGAGTAAATTTAGCCCAATTTTTTTGTATAACTTGAAAGATGGTGTTACCCCACCGTAATCGTGAGAGAATCGGGATCTTTATTCTGAGCAAAAAAAAAACATGATTCTCATTTTAGCCAGAATAGTGCAGCTCTACTGCATATACAGACTGATTTTACTGTTGTTGGTTTAGTAACACTTTAATGCTTCCATGTGAAGACAGGAAGTTCAGGGAAGCATCACTGAGAGCACAGGAGCCAGCAGCATTGATAGTTGTAAACTTTAAGCGCTGGGGTAAGACAGTTTAACAAAAAGTTTACTGACGTCACCGCACGCTACGTGCGTTTGTTTGTAAGCACGGACGTGTGTTCTTTTTTGTCTATACGCTGCGGCGTTTTTTACTTTTAAATAAAAGTGCCCTACGGGTTTTACCTATGATTGCTCCATTTTCCCTTCTTTTAAGCAAACAGTTACCTACCCTTTGCCATATCATTTGGTACCAGTGGAGAGCCGATTAAGTTGGGCTGGGTGACCTTTGCAGAAGATTTGTCGAATGGATCATGTTGGCGATTGGATCGTGTTGGCGATTGGATCGTGTTGGCGATTGGATCGTGTTGGCGATTGGATCGTGTTGGCCATATGTGTTTGAAGTTTTCACAGCTGGTAAGCGTGCGCTTCACTTGGTGGTGGGATTCCTTCAGCACAAGTCACTTTATTGTGGAAAATATTCCAGTCCTCACTCAATTTCTTCACGGACTGTGGACTGATCTATATATTTTTCTTTTTTCACTTTATTTTTATTTCTATTTGTTTTTTTTCTTTCTGGATTTTTATGTACATACTTAAATGATTTTTTATGATCACATACACAAATTCATTTTCATTATTTTAGATTTATAGCAATTGATATTTATTTATTCATTGTTTATCTACATTTGTATTGGTATTTGAATTGTCATTGGTAATTTTTTCACAGGATTCAATATTTATTCATTTATTATTTATTTAGGGTTCACATTATGAATTGATACATTTTTAGATTATTCTTTTTTTTTATACATATATTTTTATTTTTTGAGTGCAACCTTTTTGGATTTTTATTGATATTGGTGGTGTTGCTGCTATATTAGGTGTTTCTTTTGGTCCAGCGCAATTTTCTTTGTTATACCCGAAGTAATCCAAGGATGCTCAACTATAGGTTAAGGTGTCCGTTTATGAAGCAATGATCAGTGGAGATCCAGAGGATCGCCGCTGATCACAGCCCATAAACAGTATATAAACCAGAGATAATCGGGGGGAGATGTGTTTGAACTTGTTCTCCCGCCGATTATCTCCGCACATGGAGAATCCTCATAGACTGACACAGTAACGGTCACTTTATGAAGCTGTGATCTCAGCGCTTCACTTGTGATCTGTGTCAGAATTCACATGCCCCGATTCACCAACTCAGAGGTGGAGAACCGGGGTAGTGAAGAGGGAATCGGGGGGATCTGAGGAGGAAAGAGGAAGATAATTAACTTCCTTATGCCTCGTTCAGACCCCCCAACACTGTAACCATGTCCCCCTGTCATATGTATGTGTATACATATATATACATATATACATATAATGTGTATATGTATATATATATAATGTGTGTGTATATACATGTATATATAATGTCTGTGTGTGTATACATGTATATATTATGTAGGGGGACGCTTTATTTCACTAAGGCCGCGTACACACGGGCGGACTGTTCGCCCAACCTTGTTCGGCAAACAGTTTCATCAAACAGTCCGCTCAAAATTTGCATGAGCGGACTTGCCCACACACGAGCGGACTGTTTGACGAACAAGGTTGGGCAAACAGTTCGCTCAACTTTTGAAATGAACGGACTCGCCCACGTAAGGCGGAGGCAAGTCCGCCCATTTCGAGTGCGTGTACAGGTAGGCGGGGCCCGCGAAGGAGACGTCGCGGGCTCCGCCGCCTGGAATGGGCTTAAAGGGGAACCCCAACGCCGAAAAAAATCGGCGTGGGGGTTCCCCCCAAGTCCACACCAGACCCTTGTCCGAGCACGCTACCCGGCCGGCCAGGAAAGGGGGGCGAGCGAGCGCGCCCCCCCTCCTGAGCCGTACCAGGCCGCGTGCCCTCAACATGGGGGGGTGCCTTGGGGAAGGGGGGGCCGCGCGGCCCCCCCACCCCAAAGCACCTTGTCCCCATGTTGATAAGGACAAGGGCCTCTTCCCGACAACCCTGGCCGTTGGTTGTCGGGGTCTGCGGGCGGGGGGCTTATCGGAATCCGGGAGCCCCCTTTAAGAAGGGGGCCCCCGGATACCGGCCCCCCACCCTATGTGAATGAGTATGGGGTACAATGTACCCCTACCCATTCACCTGTGAAATAAAGTACAAATAAAAACACAACACAGGGGAAAAAAATATTTTATTGCACAGCTCCGGGGGGTCTTCCGTCTTCGGGGGTCTTCTCGCCGGACTCCTCCGCTATGTGTGTGTAGCTCTTTTGCTAGCGGAGGAGTCCGGCTTTCTTCCTCCCCGCCGCCGGCCTCTTCTCCCGACTTCGGGGGTCTTGTCCCCCTCTTCGGTTCTTCTGCCGGGCCACCGCGCCTGGTCCGGTGGCCCGGTCTTCTGTCGCCGTCTTCCGTTCTTCTGTCGCCGCCTTCGGTTCTTCTGCCGGGCCACCGCGCCTTCTTGTAGCTCTTTTACAGGCGGTGGCCCGGTCTTCTGTCGCCGATGTCGTCGCCGCCGCCGCCGACTTCCGTTCTTGTTCTTCTTGTTCTTCTTGTTCTTCTCCAGGAGATGTTGACACGTCGCTCCCTCCGGCCGGAATGCCAGAGCCGCGCTGTGCGGTCACTTATATAGTGACAATGGGGCGGGGTCACATGGTATATGTCACATGGGTTGGTCACATGGTGACCCCGCCCCCTTACGATGTCATAGTCCCCATGTGACATCAACCCATGTGACCAACCCATGTGACATATACCATGTGACCCCGCCCCATTGTCACTATATAAGTGACCGCACAGCGCGGCTCTGGCATTCCGGCCGGAGGGAGCGACGTGTCAACATCTCCTGGAGAAGAACAAGAAGAACAAGAAGAACAAGAACGGAAGTCGGCGGCGGCGGCGACGACATCGGCGACAGAAGACCGGGCCACCGCCTGTAAAAGAGCTACAAGAAGGCGCGGTGGCCCGGCAGAAGAACCGAAGGCGGCGACAGAAGAACGGAAGACGGCGACAGAAGACCGGGCCACCGGACCAGGCGCGGTGGCCCGGCAGAAGAACCGAAGAGGGGGACAAGACCCCCGAAGTCGGGAGAAGAGGCCGGCGGCGGGGAGGAAGAAAGCCGGACTCCTCCGCTAGCAAAAGAGCTACACACACATAGCGGAGGAGTCCGGCGAGAAGACCCCCGAAGACGGAAGACCCCCCGGAGCTGTGCAATAAAATATTTTTTTCCCCTGTGTTGTGTTTTTATTTGTACTTTATTTCACAGGTGAATGGGTAGGGGTACATTGTACCCCATACTCATTCACATAGGGTGGGGGGCCGGTATCCGGGGGCCCCCTTCTTAAAGGGGGCTCCCGGATTCCGATAAGCCCCCCGCCCGCAGACCCCGACAACCAACGGCCAGGGTTGTCGGGAAGAGGCCCTTGTCCTCATCAACATGGGGACAAGGTGCTTTGGGGTGGGGGGGCCGCGCGGCCCCCCCTTCCCCAAGGCACCCCCCCATGTTGAGGGCACGCGGCCTGGTACGGCTCAGGAGGGGGGGCGCGCTCGCTCGCCCCCCCTTTCCTGGCCGGCCGGGTAGCGTGCTCGGACAAGGGTCTGGTGTGGACTTGGGGGGAACCCCCACGCCGATTTTTTTCGGCGTTGGGGTTCCCCTTTAAGCCCATTCCAGGCGGCGGAGCCCGCGACGTCTCCTTCGCGGGCCCCGCCTACCTGTACACGCGCTCGAAATGGGCGGACTTTCCGAGCGGGAACAGTCCGCTCATTTCGAAAGTACAGCGGACAAGCCCACACACGGGCGGACTGTTCGCTCAAACACAGTTTCAGCGGACAGTTTTTCGGAATTTCCGAAATGACTTTGTCCGTCCAACTGTCCGCTGAAACTGTCCGCTGAAAGCCCACACACGAGCGGACTGTCCGCCCAAACACTGTTCAGCGGACAAGGTTGGGCGAACAGTCCGCCCGTGTGTACGCGGCCTTACATTAATCACACCGCGTGTCAGTGTATTGAGCTGTGATAATTTATCACTGCTTAATATATTGACATCTGTGTGTATGAGTGAATTTCTAGTACTGTAATCTCGTAAAGTCTCACGAGATTCCAGTATTAGGGGCCGTTCTCCAGTGTTAGAAGCGTTTGTAGATCGCTTCACACCTCCAAGGGTGAAGCGATCTACTCCGCTTCATATAGTGGCACACAGAGGAGAAAGATCTCCTATGTGAATGCCGGAGAATGAAGCAGTGAATAGATTTCACTGCTTCATAAAAGGACACCTAAGTCAGTTCCAAAAATTTCACAGCAGCCTTTATCTGGCACGGTGCAGGGAGCGGGGAGCGTGGGGAACGTCGGTCTCTAAGGCATCCGTGGTGTAAAATACCAAGAAACACTCTATTCCCTCTGGGAAGTGTAATCTCCCCTATTTTTGGAAATATCTTGGACTGACTAACCTATAGTTGAGCATACTTGGATTACTTCGGGTAATAACAGCCACAGGGCGCCCCCCTTCCCCAAAGCACCCACCCCCCTTGGTACGGTTCGGGGGGGGGGGGGTGCTCGCTCGTCCCCACCCCATTTCCTGACCGGCCAGGCTGCGGGCTCAGATAAGGGTCTGGTATGGATTTTGGGGGGGGCCCCACGCTGTTTTTTCGGTGTAGGGGGTTCCCCTTAAAATCCATACCAGACCTAAGGGCCTGGTATGCTCCCGGAGGGGGAACCCATGCCATTTTTTTATTTTTAATTTGGCGTGGAGTTCCCCCTCGAGAGCTGATTATTCTGTGAGAGGCGACATTGCCGCTTCAATATAGATGGAGATCCGAATTGGAGGCGACTTCCACTGAAATCAATCAAATCAATCAAGTCGCCTAGAAGTCGGATTGAAGTAGTACAGGAACCTTTTCTGGAGTCAAAGCGACTTCAGTAGTGTGCATTAAGACGGCTCTCATTCACTTACATTGATTTTACATGTAGCATGACTTGAGGCGACTAGAGGCGACTTGGGGCGACTTGAAGTCGGATCCAAAGTTGCCCCTGTGTGAATGGAGTCTAAGTCTCTGGTGGTTGATGTTCTAGTACAGCCAGCTCTGCCCAATACTTGATTGATATTCCCTAGTCATGTGACCCCGCCCCGCCGGGTCACCGCAATTCGTAGAGGCCGTTCTCCCTCCCAGCCTGACCTGTACAGCGGCAGTGTGTGCTATTGCCTGATGGGGTTGGATTAGTGGGGGCTCCGGGGCTTGTGACAGCTGAGGCCTGGAGGCACAGGGGCAGGTTTGTTCCTGGCACTGGCAGGGTCGTTGAATGAATGCAGTGATCAGATAGGTCAGTGTAAGGGGCAGGTAGATATCAGTGTAGGGGTCAGGTAGGTCAGTGTAGTGGTCAGGTAGGTCAGTGTAGGGGTCAGGTAGGTCAGTCCAGTGGTCAGTGTAGGGGTTAGGTAGGTCACTGTTGGGGGCAAGTAGGTCAGTGCAGTTGTCAGATAGGTCAGTATAGGGGTCAGGTAGGTCAGTGTAATGTTCAGGTAGGTCAGTATAGGGGTCAGGTAGGTAGGTCAGTGTAGGGGTCAGGTAGGTCAGTGTAATGCTCAGGTAAGTCAGTGTAGGGGTCAGGTAAATCAGTGCAGGGGTCAGGTATGTTAGTGTAGTGGTCAAGTAGGTCAGTGTAATGGTCAGGTAGGTCAGGGTAGGGGACAGGTAGGTCAGCGTAATGGTCAGGTAGGTCTGTGTAGGGGTCATTGTAGGGGTCAGGTAGGTTAGTGTAGAGGTCAGGTAGGTTAGAGTAGGGGGTCAAGTAGGTTACAGTGGAGGTCAGGTAGGTCAGTGTAGGGGTCAGGTAGGTCAGTGTAGGGGTCAGGTAGGTTAGTGTAATGGTCAGGTAGGTCCAGTGTAGGGGTCAGGTAGGTCAGTGTAGGTGTCAGGTAGGTCAGTGTAATGGTCAGGTAGGTCAGTGTAATGGTCAGGTAGGTTATTGTAGAGGTCAGGTAGGTTAGTGTAGGGGTCAGGTGCGTCAATGTAGGGGTCAAGTAGGTCAGTGTAAGGGTCAGGTAGGTTAGAGTAGGGGTCAGGTAGTTTAGTGTAATGGTTAGGTGGGTTAGTGTAGGGGTCAGGTAGGTGACATGAGTTACATGGTGAGCACAAATGGGATGGAGTCAGGGGTGGAGCCAAGGTGGCGGCAAAATGACGTATGCCTAGAGTATCAAAATCCTTGCACCAGCCCTGATGGTCAGTATTGGGTGACATGTCATACATGGACAGTATTGTATTGTATTGGGTGGGTATGAGATGTGATGTAAGGACAGTGGTGTGTAGGTAGGTATGGGTAAGAGATTAAGTAGGTGGGTAGGAGATGTGGTAGGTAGGTGGGTAGGTGCCACGTACACATGACCGGACTTTCTGGCAGAATCGATCCGATGGACCTAGAAATAGAACATGTTTCAATTCTGTCCAATGGACTCAACCCCTATCAGGAAAAACCGTTCATCTGTATACTGGTCCGACAGACCAAATACGACACAAGGACAGCTATTGGCTACTGGCTATTGAACTTCCTTTTCCAGTCCCTCGTACGTCGTCACTTCAAAGCAAACGGACTTTCGAGCTGTGGGCAAGTCCTCATTCGGAATGTCCATTGTAACTCAGTCGAAATCCTCTGACCTTTTCTGCCGGAAAGTCCGGTCGTGTGTATGCGGCATAAGATGTGTAGGGAGGTAGGTGGGTATGAGATGTGGTAAGTAGGTGGCTATGTGATGGGGTAGGTAGGTAGGTGTGCAGGTAGGTGGGTTTGAGATGGGGTAGGTGGGAATGTGGTGGGTATGAGATGGGGTAGGTAGGTAGAGGTGGGTATGTATGTGTAGGTGGGAGGTAGGTGGGTATGAGATGGGGTGGGCAGGTAGGTGGGTATAAGATTGGGTAGGTAGGTATATGGGTATGAGATGGGGTGGGTATGAGATGGGGTAGGTGGGTAGGTAGGTGGGTATGAGATAGGGTAGGTGGGTATGAGATGTGGTAGGTGGGGTATGTAGGTGAGTTTGAGATGTGGTGGGTGGGTATGTAGGTGGGTATGAGATGGGGGTAGGTAGGTGGGTATGAGATGGGGTGGGTAGGTGGGTGGGTATGAGATAGGGTAGGTTAGTATGAGATGTGGTAGGTGGGTATGTAGGTGGGTTTGAGATGTGGTGGGTGGGTATGTAGGTGGGTATAAGATGGGGTGGGTAGGTGGGTGGGTATGAGATGGGGGGTAGGTGGGTATGAGATGGGTAGGTAGGTGGGTATGAGATGGGGGAAGGTGGGTATGAGATGGGGGGTAGGTGGGTAGGTATGAGATGGGGTAGGTAGGTAAGTGGGTATGAGATGGGGTAGGTAGGTGGGTATGAGATGGGGTAGGTAGGTAAGTGGGTATGAGATGGGGTAGGTAGGTGGGTATGAGATGGGGTAGGTAGGTAGGTATGAGATTGGGTAGGTAGGTGGGTATGAGATGGGGTAGGTAGGTGGGAATGAGATGGGGTAGGTAGGTGGGTATGAGATGGGGTAGGTAGGTGGGTATTAGATGGGGTAGGTAGGAGGGTATTAGATGGGGTAGGTAGGCAGGTAGGTGATGAGTCCCGGGCTGTGTGTTGGGAGAAGGATGTCCTGTGCGGGGACCGGGCACTGATGTGTGATGCAGAGGGGAGGGCTCTGGGCGGAGGGCGGAGTCCTATTACCATTCATGGACTGACATGTAGTGTAGAAGCGTCCAATCAGTGGGCGGGGGCGGTCTCCGCTCCGGTGTACGGTGTACAGGCTGGGTGTGAATTGGCCTGCAGCGGCTGCTGTGATCCCGGTGATCGGACACCTCACCCCCCGCCGGGACCCGACATCTCACCCCCCGCATGGCACTGATGTTCCGGGGGCTGCAGGAGGGATGAGGAGCCCCGCTACCCGGGGGAGAGGACGGGGGACGCTCCGCTCGGATGGATGAACAGCCGCACTGACA